>NC_087204.1:34801706-34816458 GCF_015104395.2 Macrobrachium nipponense
ATATATCATATATATATATATATATTATATATATATATATATATATATATATAAAAGTCATATCACATTCCGTGATTCATATACATATATCGAGCTACAGAGTCCTTTAATATCTAATTCGCTCTACCTCGGAATTAATATATTTTCATATATACTTAACCGAAGGGGAATTTTTTTCTCGATAATAGACTTACCTGGACCGGGTCGCGAACCATGGATCCTTTCAAATCCAGAAACGTCAGTGAAGCTTTTACCTACTACACCACCGCAAGAGGCTAAAAGTTCATGTCGCCTCTCACCCTCAAATACCTTTCGCGCGCAGGTAATTAGTTGGTAGCGTTTGTAGTTAAGTATATATGAAAATATATTAATTCCGAGGTAGAGCGAATTAGGTATAAAAGGACACTGTAGCTCGATATATATATATATATATATATATATATATATATATATATATATATATATATATATGTGTGTGTGTATATATATATATATATATAGTGTATTATTATTATATATAAATAAAAAGGATATATACACATACTATATATAGTTTATATATATATATATATATATATATATATATATATATATACAAACGAGATGTTTACAAGGAATATATTAAAAGAACGCGATTGTTCTTCATAGTCTAGTATGTTGAGAACTTTCATATATTCTGGAATTTTATAACTCTGTCTGTTACTATAGCCGATGATTTCAACAAGTTTGCGTTACAAGTGTTCGTAACAAAGTTTTTACGTCCATGAAAACTGTCTTATTTCATTATCTTACTTAAAGAAAGTGACAATTGTTCATAGTCTTTTGTAAACCTTAATTATATTCTTGAATTTTAGAAGCCGCATCTATTACTATTTAGTTACTTTTGTGAGTTTTAAATTCTATTTTTAGCAAATTTAAATTGTATTTTTAACAATACACCAATGATTTGCACCCAAAAAAGGGGCTTAATTTACCACTATCTTTAAAGAACGTGACTGATCTTAGTCTTCACTGAGAAGTCCGTTATATTCTTGAATTTTAGGAACAGTGTCAGTCACTAGAGTCCGTTATTTGAATAAATTTCCAATACACATTTTTTACCATTATTTTACACTCCCCACTTGGTAGAAGTCAGTAAATAAGTTGAGAGAAAGAGAGAAAGAGAGGTAGGGAGAGAGAGAGAAAACAAGAGAGAGAGAGAGAGAAAGAAAAGAAAGAGAGAGAGAGAGAGAGAGAGAGAGAGAGAGAGAGAGAGAGTATATAACCATGTTGACACCAGCAAAAAATCTCGCAGCATTTAAATATAAAGCATACAAACTCACTGTCTGAGAGGAATTATTACCGTTTTTTGGATCTTGGCCAAGTGTGTATATATATATATATATATATATATATATATATATATATATATATATATATATATATGTGTGTGTGTGTGTGTGTGTGTGTGTGTGTGTGTGTGCATGTAAATTGATATAACTAAAGGCAAATGCCACAAAGGAAAGTGAAGCAACGGGCGGAGTGATGCTAGGCGTTTCGACTCTCAGTTATACATGTAAATTATATATATATATAAAACAATAAAGTGTAAAAAACAGGAATTCACATATATAAAAATAGTCTTAAAATTACATAAAAGAACAAAGTAAAAATAGGTTAAAAGAGACTGCTTAAATACCAACCGTTCATTGTAAGGACAGAAGATGGAATGAACTAACTTCAACTAAGACAAGTTAAAAGTAACGACTTCAACTATGCCAGGTACAGAGTTGCTGAGGACGTGTTACTGTTAAGAGAGGGAACAAGCCTCTTGATATATAAAGACTCAAGGGTGGTTAAATGGTCAGGATGTTTGACTTTGATGGTCTATTATGGAAAACTGTTCTTTTTGTACTTCAATTTTGCAATTAAAAGAATGATTTCTGATGTTGGAAAAAATTTCAGGTTGTTTTATTCTCATGACCAGTGCGAAAGCTGAAGCCCAAGTGAGAGCAATATCTGACCCTTAACAGCCTTCGAGTTGATCCGCATGTAATTTATATATAACGTTGGATCGCATAAAAGGCTGAAGGCGATCTTTATAGTTAAAAAAGGAACCAGTTTGCAGGGATTGCTTGATATGAGTTTGACTTTAAGGCTGGTATCTCATGTTCAATGATTCGTTTAAGGCTGGATGTAAATTTGAAGTCAGATATATAGGGGATCGTGACATAAAATAGTCTTTTAGGACATTATTAAAATTAGGTATTGGTAGCTGTAAGAATTTCGTAAGAATTTTTGTTGATGGTTTTTTTTGAACAATGTCGAGTGGAAACGAATTAGATTTTGAAGAAACCTAACAAAAAAGTCATTTCCACGTGGAATAGTTGCCAAGACGAAGAGTATTTTCTTCAATGCTGCCAAATTAATGACACTACTCGAAGTTCATCCACTTTAGATTGTACAAATCCACCCTGTACAACATCCAGTTCTACAAAGATGCGCTCTAGACTTTACTAAGAATGAAATTGATTGTAAACTTCGCACGATTGAACAATTAACTGTAACTACTCAAACAATTGAAGAATTTATTGTACAATGATTTATCCATGTTAGATCGATTACTGTACCAAAGAATGTTTTGTAAATTTATCCACAAACTATATCTCTGATGTTTTTACGAGACACCAAAGAAAACTTTTGAATCTCGGTGTCGTTATTCCTGACTTCCAGTCTAACAAAAAATGTATTTTAACTTCTCTATGTTTTATCTAAAAGAGAAGAATTTTTACTTCGTTTCGGTTATGACTTTTGCCTTCCATCCTTTAGACCCAACTATGCCAGGTTCTTTTTACCTTTTGAAATTATGTTTTCAAAGGTTAACTAAACTAGAATGCAATCAAAGCATAGCTAACCTCCAACAAAAAAATTTCTAATTTGGTCCATAAAAACATATGTTCATCTAAAAACCAATTGGAAACCTTTTTTTAGACCTGCTGATTTGAGAGTACTATTGAATTTTAAGAAACGAGAGGACATAATCATATGTAAACCAGACAAGGGTAAGGGAGTGGTCATTCTAAACAAGAACGATTATGTACAAAAAAATGGGAACTATCTTGTCTGACAGTTGGAAGTTTGAGGTCCATGACGAACCTTCCTTTTTTATATATATAGCGAGAAGACAAGATTAACAGATTTCTAAGGAAAATTAAAATTGATAACATCATAAATGAAAACAACTTATCAGCAACTGTCGTCACTGATTCATCTTTTAGTGTTCTTTATGGGCAACCAAAAAATACATAAACCTGAACTACGTTTAAGACCAAAATTATGGCTGCTTATAACAATCCCTCTTTCTCTATCTCAAAATTTTTAGCTGGACTTTTATCTTACGTCGGATCAACTCGAAGGCTGTTAAGGGTCAGATATTGCTCTCACTTGGGCTTCAGCTTTGCGCACTGGTCAGAGAATAAAACAACCTGAATTTTCCAACATCAGAAATCATTCTTTTAATTGCAAAAATTGAAGTACAAAAAGAACAGTTTTCCCATAATAGACCATGTCAAACATCCTGGACCATTTAACCACCTTGAGTCTTTATATATCAAGAGGCTTGTTCCCCTCTCTTAACAGTAACACGTCCTCAGCAACTCTGTACCTGGCCATAGTTGAAGTCGTTACTTTTAACTTGTCTTAGTTCATTCCTCATCTTCTCTCCTCACAATGAACGGTTGGTATTTAAGCAGTCTCTTTTTAACCTATTTTTACTTTGTTCTTTATGTAATTTTAGACTATTTTTAATATATGTGAATATCTGTTTTTTACACTTTATTGTTTTTTATTTATAAATGTCTTTATCTTTCACAGACTGATGATGCACAGAGAATTTCATGTGCGAAACGTTTCTTGGACCAATAAAATTATCAGTTTTAATCATTGTATCATGGACATCCCCTGGAGGGTTTTATATATATATATATATATATATATATATATATATATATATATATATATATATATATATATATATATATATATATATCTATATATATATATATATATCTATATATATATATATCTATATATATATATCTATATATATATATATATATCTAAATATATATATCTATATATATAGATATATATATATATATATATATATATATATATATATATACTATATATATCTATATATATCTATATATATCTATATATTATATATATATATATAGATATATATATATATCTATATATATGTTTGTGTGTGTGTGTGTGTGTGTGTGAGTATCTTTATACACATATACTATATACGTGAATACATATATGTGTGTTGTTGTGTGTTTATGTGTGTTTGTTTGTAGTGAATGTGTGTGTGTGTGTGTGAGTTTGTATGTATGCCCCCAGCATGTCCGTAACTTAGCAATTCTTCCATTTGAATATTCAGACAGATCTGAATCATAACTACGAACCATAATCTCTCAGGCCCACCAGAACTCCATTTCTCTCCAAACTCTCTCCAGCCTCCGCTTTCTCTCTCCACCTGAGAAAGGATAAAATAGAAGGTTAAATCCGAGAAAGTTGAATCCACATCGTCAAACCAATTTCCTTCCGAAGCGCATGAATTCATTGACACAATATTCAACGGAGGGCGTCGATCAATCTCCTTACCAGAGCTTTGGAGACCGCTCCGCGGTGCCCTACGAAGGACTTCAATTTATCGAAATTAAACTTTAAAAGGAACACAGGTCCTTTTGATGCTGTGATTTCGTGATTTCCTTATAGAGGGGGGGGGGGGGGGCGGGGGTAAGGGGGCTTGTGGGATGTTTCTTTTCGTGGTCGCCTGGAGAGAGCGACCAGATTTGCCGAGCAGCAGGAACACCAATATTGAATTAATAAAATGGGCTTTGCCTTGGCCAGAGGTCCTTCAATCCTCACGCCGGTGGGCTGTGCAACATCCTCAACCCTGAGGATGTAGTATAATTGGAACCTCGAATCTTCAAGCGAAGATGCAATGCATTTCAACCCTAAAGCAAAATTCCTTGTATTTTATAACCAACTTACATTATTATACATTTATCTATTAAATTGATCATTCATTTTTTTTCTAATAACACTACAATTCTAATTCAGTTATACGTGTTAACAGATTTTATTATTATTATTATTATTATTATTATTATTATTATTATTATTATTATTATTATTATTATTACTATTATGTTAAAGAGGGGATGGCAGCAACTGTGGAATTGATTTCTATATGTGATCTTTTCATATATAAAATCAATTCCACTGATGCTACCATCCTCTTTAACAAAACATGTTTCAGAGAGTGTCTCCAACCTTCATATATTATTACTATTATTTTTTTTTCTCTCTATCCACAGTCCTCCAACTCGACTGGGTGGTATTTATAGTGTGGGGCCGGGGTTCCGGGTTGCAATCCTGGCTCCTTAGGAGTCCATCACTTTCTTATTATTATTATTATTATTATTATTATTATTATTATTATTATTAGATTATTATTATTATTATTATTCAGAAGAAAAAATCGCTATCCACTTGAAATTGCAGCGTCTGAAGAATATGGCGTCATTTGAAAGACGTTACAAAAGATAATAGGAAGTGCAGAAAGAAGAGATCAGTTATTAGAAAAATAAAAAACTAAACTGATAAATTAATGAAACACGGATAACCATTTAAATGAAAGATTTACATAGAGGCCGAATTGTTTTAGGGGTAGTAATGCATCGCAACTTCACTTCGCATGAACTTTTGAAGTTTATGAAAAACAGGCCAGTTTGAACCCGGCATCATAAAATGGCAACAGAGGTTTATTTACATTATTAGCTTCCGAAAGCTCTATATTGGCGGGTGGAAATTGAATTCGAAATTCTTGCTGTATATGGAACAAGCCCATTTGATTGTTTATGCTAATTTTTTTTTCTGGTCACAATATTACCTCAGGATATTATACACTCCTGCTGACCGGGCGAATAATATCGAGATAATGTACCAGAAAGGTTTTGAGCTAAAAAGCAAATTAGATAAACACTTAGGAAAGCAATATTAATTGAGTAACCGCGGCTCGTACTGATATACAAGTTATTCTCAGTCATTCCAAATGAGACGAGGAGATTAAAGGTTCTTGAGGGTCGCATATAGTGTCTTTAATGTATAACTGAATCACGAAGATATGGAACGAAATGACTGTATAAAATCATGGCAAATGCCACAGAAGGATAAGTGAAACATGGAGTGGTTTGCAAGGCCTTTCGACTTACTGTCCTTTACTTAGCAGGCTGATAGAAATATGAAAATGGTTTGCAGGGCTCGTATAATTAGCATATGTAGATTAGGAGGGAACAGATGTACCTGAAATCCAATACAGTTGACGAATTAATGGACCTACCAAAACAACGGTAAATATTTATGAGGTTTTACAAAAGATTATACCCAATATCTCTCGGAAACAGGAAGAGTCAATTAAAAAGATTATACAGGGAAAGAGACTGACCACCAAAAAGGACTATGGAAAGAATAAGCTGATTACATGTTTATAAATGCACAACAACTCAGTATATATCTCCTTTTTGTTAATAATAAAATGGTCTAGCAAAGTGAACATTTAAAAAAAAAATATACTTAGCATGTAAATACATAGAAAATATATATAAGGTAACTAATTAGTAATTAAATCAGTGATTTTATCTTTTAAGTCATTGTTTAACATTTTATTATAAATAATACAGGGGTTCAAATGATAAATTCCAGGGTTAAGGTCAAAATAAATGCTGGAAATTAGCTGTATATTAACAGATTCTATTAGAGTTCGTGAAGAGAAATCTTTTGACCTATCAATCACTGAACTGTCAGTCCAAAGTCCAATTTCTCTCGTGAAAAATTTCATTGAAGTGAATTATTCATATACACACACATTATATATATATATGTGTGTGTGTGTGTGTGTTTGTATGTGTGTGTATAGAGTAAGTAATAAAATCATCCCACAGTCACGCTAACAATTATTCTCATTTAAAACTTAGAACCAATCGTGGAAAGTGCAAAGTGAACTGAAATAAAATCGCAAACATAACTTACAAGTTATGACCACGTTCCAATACTTTTTTCATCAATATTGTCTATTTTCAATATCATTTGCTGCAAAAACTCCTCTCTTTTTTTCAAAGCATCATAGAATATTTGGTCGCTTCCTTCCCTATAAAACTTTTGCTGTTATAGCACTTTGTTGGGTCAACTGTAATTGAAAATTTAATTCAATTTACATAAATTCCCAGATATTAAGGCACTGTCGGTATTATTGGGAGACCCAGGTGGGGACCGAAATCTGTTATTACAATTGGCATGTGTTTATGTGTTCGTATGTGAGTGTGAATGTGCTGACCTGCTTTTGAAATGTTATGTGTACAGAGAAGTTAGGAGTCAAAGCAACCATGTATAATGCCATGCTAAACATAGAGCTGACGAGAGAGAAAGGGAAGAAGAGAGAGAAAGAACATAAAAAGAAAAGGAAAGAGAGACGTAAAAAAAGAGAGAGAAAGAGAGAGAGAGAGAGAGAGGGTGGGGGTAAAGAAAGACAGAAAGTGAGAGAGAAAGAAAGAGAGAGAGAGGGAGAGAGAGAGAGAGAGAGAGAGAGAGAGAGAGAGAGACATTTTGACAACAACACCAACCCGTGTAATCGGATTACGTAATGAATGATTAGGCTGTGTTATCCTTAGCGACAATAAAACCCTGCTTCGAATCGAGAGAGAAAGAAGAGATGAGAAGAGAGAGAGAGAGAGAGAGAGAGAGAGAGAGAGAGAGAGAGAGAGAGGGTGGGGTTAAAGAAAGACAGAGAGTAGAGAGAGAGAGAGAGAGAGAGAGAGAGAGAGAGAAGAGCAGAGAGAGAGAGAGAGAGGGAGACATTTTGACAACAACACCAACCCGTGTATTCGGATTACGTAATGAAATTACTGGTTGTGTTATCCTTAGCGACAATAAAACCCTGCTTCGAATCGAGAGAGAAGAGAGAGAGAGAGAGAGAGAACAGAGAGAGAGAGAGACAGAGAGAGAGAGAGAAGTGAAAGTGTCACCCGAATTGCCTTTTGAAAGCGATTGAGATCTAAAAAGATTAAAGGGAGGCACCAAGTTACCTATTTGTAACTTCGATAGATGTCAAAAGTCCATTGGCTGAATACTTATAGGATTTGATCAATTTCGGAGCTCTGTGTCTCTTTATCTATCCATCTATCTACTATCTCTATGTCCGTCTGTCTGAATTACGTATTCTCTATCTATCTATCTATCTGTCATATTTTTCTCTTCTTTCTGTCTATTTGTTTTTCTGTCTATCTGTATTTCTTGGCATATCTCTCTGTCTATCTATCTCACTCTTTATCTGTTTATTTGTGTTCTGTCTGTTCGTATACTTTTCTGTATATCTGTCTCTCCGTCTATCCACCTATCGGTTTGTCTGTCTCTCTTTCTCTATTTGTGTATCTATCTATCGGTATAAGCACAGATTTTCAATTAGAGCATCAAAGTTTTATATTCGTGATGTAAAAAGCTAATAAAACTGTTTAACCATCCATGGGAATTCCTTTCATGATATTCTCTCTCTCTCTCTCAAATATTATGGAAAAGTTGGATTTTTTAATGTCAGAATTTCTGGAAAAAAATGAAAAAAAGAACAACATACCAGAACAGGAAAGAGACATATGGGAAAATCCTTATTACTACCATTAGAAAAAGTGGGAAGGATATGGAAAATACAACTTTCTACAGTAAAAATATAAAATGGTCAGAAATTAATGAAGAATTAAACAAAGATTGGGATAACATTTTCGTAAGTGATGACATAAGGGTAAATACGGAGATATATATAAAATATTGGAGAAAATAGTGGAAAAAATATATACCGAAGAAGAAAAGTAAACATCATTCATGCATACCAAGAGACAGAAGGATCTTGTTCCAGAAATCAGAAAGTGGTAAAAAAGGTCTTGCAAAAGAAAAAAATGCATGGAAAGTTATAGAACTAAAAAGAAAAAGTAAGATAGAAAATGCAGAACAAAAGATTATACAATCAAAGGAAAATGAAAAACGGGACTTGGAAAGAAAAAACCCTATTAAATATCAAGCAAAACCCAAACTATTATACTCATATGCGAAGAAGATGAATAAAAGAAGAATAGAAATAGGCCCTCTGAGAATTGAAGGGAGATTAAACGAATGAAAAAAAGGAAATTTGCAACATACTGGCAGAACGATATAAGAGAGAATTCACCCCTAGAAATAGATATGAAGATAATGATATAGAAGTAAGGGAAGAAATAGTGAATATTTAGCTGACATAGAAATTAATGAAGCTGATATTGTGCAGGCAATTAATGAAATTAAAAATGGAGCTGCTGCAGGGCCGGATGGAGTCCCTGCTATTTTGTTAAAGAAAGTAGTTCATTCTATCGCAAAGCCACTTGCAATATTATAAGACAAAGTGTAGATACAGGCAAGATTTATGATGAGCACAAATTAGCATATATCACCCCTACTTTCAAAAGTGGATCAAGACTAGAGGCAAGTAATTATAGGCTGTGAGTCTAACATCACAATATTATGAAAGTGTATGAAAGGGTAATGAAGAAAAAATATTATGAAACATTTAATAAAAAATAATTTGTTTAATTATAGGACAACACGGTTTCGTACCGGAAAAGTACACAAACCCAACTGTTAGTCCACGTGAGAACATATTCAAAAAAAAAAATATGAAAAGCGGAAATGAAACAGATGTGGTTTATCTAGACTTTGCAAAAGCTTTTGACAAAGTAGACCAATATATTAGCAAAGAAAATTAGAAAACACAATATCGTAGATAAAGTAGGAAGATGGTTAAAAGAATTTTTTTTTTACACAACAGAAAACAGATAGTTATTGCAAACGATGAGAAATCGGATGAAACCAAGGTAATATCCGTGTGCCACAAGGTACGGTGCTAGCTGCAATATTGTTTGTTATTATGATTGAAGACATAGACAGTAATGTTAAGGATTCGGTAGTGAGTAGTTTCGCTGATGACACAAGAATAAGTAGAGAAATACTTGTGATGAAGATAGGAACGCTCTACAAAGAGCCTTAACCTTAAAAAGTATATGATTGGGCAGAGGTAAATAGGATGGTATTTAACTCTGATAAATTTGAATCAATAAATTATGGAGGACAGAGAAGGAAAAGCTATATTGTTGATTTAGGGGAACCTAATAATGAGACAATCAAAAAATAAAAAAAAAAAAAAAAAAAGCGTTTAAAGGACCTTGGTGTTGATGATGAATAGGAACTGTATGCAATGATCAAATAGCAACTTTGTTGGCAAAATGTAAAGCAAAAATGGGAAGTTGTTCCGGGCACTTAAAACAAGAAAAGCTGAACCACAATGATTATGCTTTATAAAAACATATGTCGTGTCCACTTGATATTGCATATAGGGGACCCTAATAATGAGACAATCAAAATAGGAAAGCAGTTAAAGACCTGGTGATGATGAATAGGAACATTAGCAATGATCAAATAGCAATTCTTGGCAAAATGCAAAAATGGGAATGTTGTTACGGCACTTCAAAACAAGAAAAGCTGAAAACACTGATTATGCTTTATAAAAACATAGTTCGTAGTCCACTTGAATATTCAAATGATATGGTACCCACACTATCAAAAGGATATTGCACAAATAGAGAGTGTACAAAGGTCCTTTACAGCTAGTAATAGAAGAAGTTAAGGACCTAGACTACTGGGAAAGACTACAATCCTTAAAATTATATAGTCTAGAAAGGAGAAGAGAACGCTACATGATAATTCAGGCATGGAAACAGATAGAAGGAATAACAGAAAATATCATGGAACTAAAAATATCAGAAAGAGCAAGCAGAGGTAGATTAATAGTGCCCAAAACTATACCAGGAAAAATAAGGACAAAGCACACAGGACATTAATCCACTACGCACCAGCATCGATAATGCAGCGTCTATTCAATGCGTTGCCAGCTCATCTGAGGAATATATCAGGAGTGAGCGTAGATGTGTTAAGAATAAAGCTCGACAAATATCTAAACTGCATCCCAGACCATCCAAGATTGGAAGATGCAAAATATACGGAAGATGTACTAGCAACTCTCTTGGTAGACATTAGAGGCGCCTCACACTGAGGGACCTGGGGCAACCCGAACGAACTGTAAGGTCTGTAAGGTAAGGTCTCTCTCTCTCTCTCTGACTGTTATGTGCATAAGGTTAAAATTAAAAAATTAAAAGTTAGCCGTTCGTGAGAATTTCGTGATGAACATTCTCTCTCTCTCTCTCTCTCTCTCTCTCTCTCTCTCTCTCTCTCTCTCTACAATTGCGCTACAAAGATATGAATCACTATAAAAATATTAAGCACTTCTCACCATTGTGGTATATATATATATATATATATATATATATATATATATATATATATATATATATATATACCTATATATAAATAAAGGTTTTTTGCCACGAAGGAAAAAAATGAAAAAGCGAGATAGCCCAAGTACTTTCGGTCCTGTTCGGACCCTTTACTGAGGCAAACCGATTTTACAAAGAACAACATAGTCAAAAGAAGGCTTAATATACAAACTGACACTACCAGATTAGCCATAAGGGCGATTTTCACTCTACAGAAAGGAGGAGCCCAGAGGCTAGCCACACCTTGAAGGATACCCGCAGTAAACAAGTGATTCTTCCAGAAAACAGTACATTTTGGAAAAAAAACACTGGAGCATATACAATTTAATATCATGAATTTTTACACAAATTTTCCCAACAAAAATTATTATTAATGAAAAGACGAAAGAAAATATAAATAGATATATATCGAGCAAGAGAAAGAGGGAGAGAGAATATCGAACCAGAGAGAGAGAGAGAGAGAGAGAGAGCGAGAGAGATGAGAGAGAGAGAGAGAGAGAGAGAGAGAAATAATGACTATATACATGTGGGACTAAGTTTATTAGTTGTTCATTTATTTTGAGGTCCTTCATAAACATCTTACAAATATATGGGTCCAAATGGTACAATGCCAGGACTAAGATTTAGGTTGTTTTTATTTGTGATTTGTATAATTGCCGATTTCCAGTAAATTTCTTGAAACATAATCAATTAGATCTTAGCAATTACCTGAGGTATACACCCCAATTAATACAATGAGGATTTTTTCACTCAGATGATAAACAGTGCATAAAATTCACTGTTGAAATTGAAAATAACAATGTCATCCCTTTCCTAGATGTATTAATACATAGAGAATCTTTCCAATGCAAATTCAGTATATAGAAAACCTACAAATAAATTTAACATATGTACATATTTATTCTGGCCACCATCTTAATATTAAAATTTCAATCTTTTCTTCTATGTTCCTACGCGCTTTGCGTATCACGAGTCCACAATATCTGGACCAAGAAATAGAATACATAAAAAAGATAGGAAACGATCTCTGCTACCCACCATCATTTTAATTGATTTATGTTATCAAAAAGCTCACAAAAAAGTTTTATAATATTGCTATTAATGAAAAAGAAATGCCTAAAAATGTACTTAGCTTACCTATTTTCGTGGATTTGAAACCATAAAATCAATATTTAAATTGTTTAATGTTAATGTAGTGTTCTCTTATAACAATACCATTAAAGATATGCTAATTAAGAATAGTCCCGTAACAAATAACAACATCATTTACAAAATTCCTTGTAAGGATTGCCCTTCGTTTTACGTTGGTCAGTCAAGTAAAAATTTATGTGTACGTATAAAGCAACATATGTATTCAGTTAGAACAGCCCAGACTTTCAAATGCACTGTTTATCCATCTGAATGAAAAATCTCTTTGTATTAATTGGGGTGATACCTCGGTAATTGCTAGATCTAATGATTATGTTTCAAGAAATTTACTGGAATCGGCCAACAAATTATACAAATCACTAATAAAAACAACCTAAATCTTAGTCTGGCAATGTACCATTTGGACCCACATATTTGTAAGATGTTTATGAAGGACCTCAAAATAAATGAACAACTAAT
Organism: Macrobrachium nipponense; assembly: GCF_015104395.2. Taxonomy (NCBI): domain Eukaryota; kingdom Metazoa; phylum Arthropoda; class Malacostraca; order Decapoda; family Palaemonidae; genus Macrobrachium; species Macrobrachium nipponense. Next base: position 34,814,780 of record NC_087204.1, read on the forward strand.
AAATTAGTCTCACATGTATGTAGTTATTATTTCTTTTCTCTCTCTCTCTCTCTCTCTCTCTCTCTCTCTCTCTCTCTCTCTCTCGGTTCGATATCTCTCCCTCTTTCTCTTGCTCGATATATATCTATTTATATTTTCTTTCGTCTTTTCATTAATAATAATTTTTGTTGGGAAAATTTGTGTAAAAATTCATGATATTAAATTGTATATGCTCCGTTGTTTTTTTCAAAATGTACTGTTTTCTGGAAGAATCACTTGTTTACTGCGGGTATCCTTCAAGGTGTGGCTAGCCTCTGGCGGTTCCTCCCTTATGGCTAATCTGGTAGTGTCAGTTTGTATATTAAGCCTTCTTTTGACTATGTTGTTCTTTGAAAAATCAGTTTGCCTCAGTAAAAGGGTACGAACAGGACCGAAAGTACTTGGCTATCTCGCTTTTTCATTTTTTTCTTCGTGGCAAAAAACCTTTATTTATACATAGCTTCACGTTTTATATACTTCGTGATCAAGTTATTCATACACACACACACTATATATATATATATATATATATATATATATATATATATATATATATATATATTTGCTCACAATATAACACGAATTAGCCTCAGTGACAATATTTCGTATACTAAATCCTATGTAATGGACGTGTGTGTGTGTGTGTGTGTGTGTGTTAGTTTGCTCCTTATATTTATCTTTATACATCTACGATGGTAATTATTTAGATTTTGTACATTTATGTAAAAGGTTTTGATAATGCATATACGTGTGAATTAATATTTTGTGTGTATGTATATAAATAGAATTCATTTATTAATTAGGTTATTCTCTATCTGATACGAATTTAGCATTGAAGATATGGGAGAGAATTTGCAATAGTGTTTTTTCATTAATGTTACGTGGTTTATAAGTTACATGTGTTCAGGATATATCATAAATAAAATGGTTTAAATATTATTTCCTTTTACCAAAATTCAACTACACTCACTCCATTTATCATAGACTAAAAAGAGATGAAATTGATTTTGAAATGATAGTTTTATTTTATCAAGAATATGCAGTTGATAAGTTGAACGTGTTCAGAAGTCATAAAAAACTATGTCGATATTATTTTATCTTACTAATATATAACTACACTATCCCCTTTCATCATTGCTTGATAGGGATGGAAATTATTTTGAAACTAATGGGTTGATAAGTTGCATGTGTTCAGAAGTCATAAAAAACTATGTCGATGTTATTTTATCTTACTAATATTTAACTACACTATCCCCATTTATCATTTCTTGATAGGGATGGAAATTATTTTGAAATAATAGTTTTGTTTCAACAATAGTAATTAGTTTATGAAATCGCATGTGTTCAGGTTGTATTATAAAGATGACTATGTAACTATTACTATACCACCTTAACATTTAATTACACTATAGCTGGTTCACTTAAGGTAGATTCTTGGATGTGCCCTATGCTTACAAGACGTTCGTTTGGCGACCGCTGATTGGCTATTACCGGGAGCTAGGCAGCTCCCAGCCAATCAGCGGCCGCCAAACAAACGTCTCGCAGGCATAGGGCTCACCCAAGAATCTACCTTAGGTGAACCAACTATAGTTCCTTTTATCATTGAAAAAGGTGCAACTTCAGTAAGGAAGTAATTCTATGTCAAAGGGGACAGTAATCTT
>NC_087204.1:34816958-34819458 GCF_015104395.2 Macrobrachium nipponense
TGTTCGTATGTGAGTGTGAATGTGCTGACCTGCTTTTGAAATGTTATGTGTACAGAGAAGTTAGGAGTAAAAGCAACCATGTATAATGCCATGCTAAAACAAAGAGTGAGACAGAGAAAAGAAAAAAAGAAACGGGAAGAATAAGAGAAAGACATAAAAAGAAAGGGATAGAGAAAGACAAAAAGGGGATAAAGAAGAAGAGAGAGAGAGAGAGAGAGGGAGAAATTGCCAAAGAAAGTTACAGAAACCGAGAGAAGAAAGAGGGAGAGAGAGACAGAGAGAGAAGAGAGAGAGAGAGAGAGACAGAGAGAGAGAGGGGGTAAAGACACATTTTGACAAACAACACCAACCCGTGTAATCGGATTACGTAATGAATTACTGGCTGCGTTATCCTTAGCGACGATAAAACCCTGCTTCGAATCGAGAGAGAAGAGAGAGAGAGAAGAGAGAGAAGAGAGAGAGAGAGAGAGAGAAAGTAAAGTGTCACCCGAATTGCTTTTGAAAGCGGATGAGATCTATAAAGATTACAAGGGAGGAACCAATTTCCTATTTGTAACTTTGCATAGATGTCAAAGTCCACTGGCTGAATACTTATAGGATTTGATCAATTTCGGAGCTCTGTCTCTCTTTATCTATCTATCTATCTATCTATTATCTATCTATCTTTATCCTCTGTCTGTATGTCGTATTTCTATGTATTTCATCTATTTTCTATCTCTCTGTTCGTGTCTATCTGTGATTTCTTGGCATATCTCTCTGTCTATCTATCTCACTCTTTATCTGTTTATTTGTTTGTTTCTGTCTGTTCGTATACCTTTCTGTATATCTGTCTCTCCGTATATCCACCTATCGGTTTGTTGTCTGTCTCTCTCTATTTGTGTATCTAAACTATCGTATAAGCACAGATTTTCAATTAGAGCATCAAAGTTTTTGTTTTATTCGTGAGGTAAAAAGCTAATAAAACTGTTTAACCATCCATGGAATTCCTTTCATGAAATTTCTCTCTCTCTTCTCTCTCTCTCTCTCCTTCTCTCTCTCTCGTCTCTCTCTCTCTAAGTATTATGTGCATAAGGTTAAAACTTAAAAGTTAGCCGTTCGCGAGAATTTCGTTGATGAACATTCTCTCTCTCTCTCTCTCTCTCTCTCCTCTCTCTCTCTCTCTCTCTCTCTCTCTCAATTTCGCTACAAAGATATGAATCACATAGAATATTAAGCACTTCTCAACCATTGTGGTCATTATATATAATATAATATATATATATATATATATATATATATATATATATATATATATATATATAAATATATAATATATATTTAATAATATAGATATGCTCAAGAGTGACAATATTTCGTATACTAAAATCCTATGTAATGGACGTGTGTGTGTGTGTGTGTGTGTATGTATATGTTCACAATATAACACGAATTAGCCTCAGAGACAATATTTCGTATACTAAATCCTATGTAATGGACGAGTGTGTATGTGTGTGTGTGTGTGTGTGTGTGTTAGTTTGCTCCTTATATTTATCTTTATACATCTACGATGGTAATTATTTAGATTTTGTACATTTGTGTAAAAGGTTTCGATAATGCATATACGTGTGAATTAATATTTTGTGTGTATGTATATAAATAGAATTCATTTGTTAATTAGGTTATTCTCTATCTGATACGAATTTAGCATTGAAGATATGGGAGAGAATTTGAAATAGTGTTTTTTTATTAATATTACGTGGTTTATAAGTTACATGTGTTCAGGATATATCATAAATAAAATGGTTTAAATATTATTTCCTTTTACCAAATTCAACTACACTTACTCCATGTATCATAGACTAAAAAGAGATGAAATTGATTTTGAAATGATAGTTTTATTTTATCAAGAATATTCAGTTGATAAGTTGCATGTGTTCAGAAGTCATAAAAACTATGTCGAAGTTATTTTATCTTACTAATATTTAACTACACTCCCCATTTATCATTGCTTGATAGGGATGGAAATTATTTTGAAATAATGGTTTTGTTTCAACAATAGTAATTAGTTTATGAAATCGCATGTGTTCAGGATGTATTATAAAGATGACTATGCAAATATTACTATGCCACCTTAACATTTAATTACACTAGTTCCATTTATCATTGAAAAAGGTGCACCTTCAGTAAGGAAGTAATTCTAAGTCAAAGGGGACAGCAATTCTTGGTGGAACTGTTTAAAACTCTTTTGAAAGCATCAACCGACTGATTTTCAGTAAGTTACCGACCTGAGAAAGACAGGACTAATTCCATCCAACAATTCATTCCATTTCCATCGAAATGGGACAGACGAATAGAAGGAGCTTAAGAATAACGTCCTAACATTTGCAAACATTTTAGATAAATGAATAGAAAAATAAATAATTGCATAATTAGATATATAATTAAACATGAATAAATAATCAAATCAATAAATAAATATAAAAAAAGCTTGTGCAGAAAACTGCATATCTATAAAGAGAGA
>NC_087204.1:34826958-34839458 GCF_015104395.2 Macrobrachium nipponense
ATTATCATTTTAATTTTAAGTGAAATTGGTGTTTCGGGATCTGGTGGGCGTAATATTATATATAATATTATATATATATATAATATATATATATATATATATATTATATATATATATATTTTTATGCGTGTGTGTATGTGTGTGTGTGTGCGTGTGTGTGTGTATGTTGTTAAAAAATCACAGTACGTAACTCCATTAGATAAGCGAATACCACAGAAAAAAAATATACACATACCAGATATATATATATAATATATATATATCATATATATATATATATATATCTATATATATTAATATATATATATATACTATATATTGGACCAGAAATGGAACTTATTAGTTTAATATAAGTGAAATATACATACATATATTTTTTTTATTTTTTTATTAAATGAAATTGGTGCTTTGGTGGATCTCGGATATTTTGTGTTGTTGGAATTTAATGGGAAAAAAAGTGTATTGCTAAATTAATTTTTTTAATGAAATAATGTTTAGGCACAACCGCCACAACGATTACTTTTCAAATAATTAATAAATAATTGTTATGAGTAGTTCATGTTGGATGAATATTATTATTATTATTATTGATTATTATTATTATTATTATTATTATTATTATTATTATTATTATTATTCAGAACACGAACCATACTCATATGGAAGAAGCCCGTAGGAGTTAACTTAAAATTCAAGCTCCTAAAGACTATTATGTTGTTCATTGAAAGAAGTAACAGAAGGTAACTGGAATTACAGAAAGAAAAGATCACTTATTTGAAAAAGAAAAAGTCGATAATAGATCAATGAATAAATAGATAAAAGTGTAAATACGATAAACTACAATTGAGAATTGCTTTATACGATAGTAATCCGATCTTTGCCATTCTTATGAGAATAAGTTCTATATGTAGGAATATTTTTCCTTAGATGAGGCTTTGCACAGAAAGAAACAAAAATGAAGGAACAATTTATTCCCACGAATAATGAGACGAAAAAATGGGATAATTGCTTTTCGTCTGAGTTGTAAAAATGAATAATTTATGAATCATGTTTATCAAATCCTCATGAACTATTCATGACAGAGAATGGTTTACCCTCATAATTTGCTGTCAACAGTAAACAGAATTGAAGAAAGAAATTTAAATGATATGTCCCTTGCTTTCAAACAGAAACAGGAAGAAAAGAACTTAATGTTTGCTTGCGAATTGAATGGGTTTAAATTTTTCTAATAGAATATAATTTCTAAATTTTGGAGATTTTATATATATACATAAATATATACATATATAATATCTACGTATATACGTATATATGTATTTTATACATATATACTACATATACATATGCATACATATACATATATATTTATTTACATACTTACATATGTATACATGTGCATATATAATGTATATATATATATATATATATATATATATATATAATATATCATATACACAGTTTTATATAACTGTCTATATGCATATATATATATATATATATATATATATATATATATATCATATACTATATATATAATATATATATATATATATATATATATATATATATATACACGTTAGATATTCATTTCTAATCTTTGGAGATTTCATATATATACATAAATATATATATATAATATCTACGTATATATGTACTTTATACATATATACATATACATATGCATACATATACATATATATATATACTATACATATGTATACATATGCATATATAAAGTATATATATATATATATATATATATATATATATATATATAAATACTGTTTATATAACTATCTATATATATATATATATGTATATATACATATGCATATATATATATATATATTATATATATATATATATCTTCTCACGGACGTCCGCGAAATTCCGATACCATCTCTGAAAATCACCCGCTCGATGTCACTCGCTCTGCAAAATCACAGCCCTAGTCATTATCCAATTATTGGGGAGAAAAATGCAATTAATGGTCAGTTATTTGCGGCAACGCCATCTCTTAATCCAATCAAAGCTGGCAAAGGCGCCTTCAGGCCCAGATGAGGGAAAACCAACTCGATTTGATGGAACAGCCTCAAGGCTTAGAAAGTTGGAGCAATCTTATATGAAAGTCGGCGGGCGAGTATAGCTAGTAGCTGCAACAGATCTCGATGGATTGAAACTATTTCAGTAAAGTATTGATTTTATATCTGTTTTTTAATTAATATTATTTATCCAATATTTGTTTAATCACCGTAACTTATTCGAATGCGCAGATAAGTATACATGCTATATATTTGATACAATTTTTTTCAATATTTATTATTTATCTCATGATTATTTAATCACAGTAGCTTATGGTGGGCAGGTAGCTATTTTTTACTATATATTTGATTTTTACAATTTTTTGCAATACTTACATTTTTTTATTAAGTGACGACCCATAATTCTGTGTCTATGTAACATCGGTATCTTAAGACATATAAAAAAATTAAGTATTTCATTACTATTACTCATTAGTATTATAATTTATTATTAGTATCATTATTGAATTATTCTTATTATCTTTATTGTTACTACATTTTCCATTATTATTTTTTTTTCTTTTTGTTTATCACAGTCCTCCAATTCGACTGGGTGGTATTTATAGTGTGGGGTTCCGGGTTGTATCCTGCCTCCTTAGGAGTCCATCACTCTTCTTACTATGTGTGCCGTTTCTACGATCACACTCTTCTGCATGAGTCCTGGAGCTACTTCGGCCTCTAATTTTTCCAGATTCCTTTTCAGGGATCTTGGGATCGTGCCTAGTGTTCCTATGATTATGGGTACAATTTCCACTGGCATATCCCATATCCTTCTTATTTCTATTTTCAGGTCTTGATACTTATCCATTTTTTTCCTTTCTTTCTCTTTAACTCTGGTGTCCCATGGTATTGCGACATCAATTAGTGATACTTTCTTCTTGATTTTGTCAGTCAACGTCACGTCTGGTCTATTTGCACGTATCACCCTATCCGTCCTGTTACCATAGTCCCAGAGGATCTTTGCCTGGTCGTTTTCTATCACTCCTTCAGGTTGGTGCTCGTACCACTTATTACTGTAAGGTAGCTGTTGTTTCTTGCACAGGCTCCAGTGGAGGGCTTTTGCCACTGAATCATGACTCTTTTTGTACTGGTTCTGTGCAAGTGCCGGACATTCGCTTGCTATGTGGTTTATGGTCTCATTTTTCGTATTGCACTTCCTGCATATGGGAGAGATGTTATTTCCATCTATCGTTCTTTGAACATATGTGGTTCTTAGGGCCTGATCTTGTGCCGCTGTTATCATTCCTTCAGTTTCCTTCTTGAGCTCTCCCCTTTGTAACCATTGCTATGTGTCATCGCTGGCCAGTTCTTTAGTCCGTCTCATGTATTGTCCGTGCATTGGTTTGTTGTGCCATTCCTCTGTTCTGCTTGTCTTTCTCCTGTCTCTGTATATTTCTGGGTCTTCGTCTACTTTTATCAGTCCTTCTTCCCATGCACTCTTGAGCCACTCGTCTTCACTGGTTTTCAGATATTGCCCCAGTGCTCTGTTCTCGATGTTGACGCAGTCCTCTATGCTTAGTGGTCCTCTCCCTCCTTCCTTTCGTGTTATGTATAGTCTGTCCGTATTTGCTCTAGGGTGTAGTGCTTTGTGTATTGTCATATGTTTCCTCGTTTTCTGGTCTATGTTGCGGAGTTCTACCTTCGTCCATTCCACTATTCCTGCACTGTATCTGATTACTGGCACTGCCCATAGTGTTTTATGGCTTTTATCATATTTCCTCCATTGAGTTTTGACTTGAGTATCGCCTTGAGTCTCTGCTATATCTTTCCTGATCGTGTCCTTCATCTCTTGGTGTTTTATATCCCCTCCTTCCATTATTCCCAGGTATTTGTATCCCGTCTCATCTATGTGTTTGATGTTGCTCCCATCTGGTAGCTTTATCCCTTCAGTCCTTGTTACTTTGCCCTTTTGTATGTTGACTAAGGCACATTTTTCTATTCCAAACTCCATCCTATGTCCCCAGATACAATCCTTACAGTCTGGATTAGGGTATCTATTTCCTTGATGCTCTTACCATACAGCTTAATGTCGTCCATGAACATCAATATTATTATTATTATTATTATCAACAGATTCTAAATTAAGAATGAAAGCTTCCTACCTTTTGTACTTTAATCTACTAATTTGGTACGGTTTTTACTCACATACTTAATTGTGAACTTTCACTGATTATTTTAGCCACGGTATAGCGATGCACCATTATAATAATAATAATAATAATAATAATAATTATTATTATTATTATTATTATTATTATTATTATTATTATTATTATTATTATTATTATGAATAATAATAATAATAGTAATAATAATAAGATGATGATGATGAGAATAATGTCAATAATGATACTAATAATAAATCATTATAGTAATAATTGATAGTAATAATATATAACAATAATAAAAACAATAATAATAATAAAATCGTTACTAATTTCTCCCTACATTCATAACCACCTTGGTTACACTCCACCTATTAGCGCTTTGCACTCATTGTAACTCAAACTAACTGCCTACCTGCGCGTTCCTAAAAACATCCAGGTGAATAATTTTTGAGGAAATTGAGACGAACAGAGATACACGTTCCCCTGGAGAGAGAGAGAGAGAGAGAGAGAGAGAGAGAGAGAGAGAGAGAGAGAGAGACGAAAATAATTTGGGGAATGTACACAAAGTGGGCTATGAAGCCATTTCTGATGGAAATACACGACTCACTCGAGTCCACTAAACGAAGAATAGCGTTGCAATAATCTCGCCTCGTGACACCTCCAGGAAGATAAGCGGTTGTCTTAGACTGGAGAGAGAGAGAGAGACACTCACACACAGACAGACAGACAGACAGACAGACGGGTGAGAGAGAGAGAGAGAAAGAGATAGAGAAAAGCAAAGTGAGATTGATAGACATAGACAGACACACACACCAGACGGGTGAGATAGAGAGAGAGAGAGAGAGAGAGAGAGAGAGGGAGAGTGAGATTGATAGAGAGAGAGAGAGAGAGAGACTGTTAGAGGGAGAGAGACAGGCACAGAGAGATATTTTAAGAGATAGAGAGAGAGAGAGAGGGAGGGGGTAACTGTGATAGGCAGCCAGACAGACAGACAGAGACATGGCGAGAATGATGGAGAAGAGAGAGAGAGAGAGAGAGAGAGAGAGAGAAAGAGATAAGCGCTCGTCTTATACAGAGAGGGAGAGAGAGACAGGCATAAGGAGATATTCTAAGAGATAGAGAGAGAGGGGGGGGGAGAGAGAGAGAGTGAGAGAGGGTAACTGTGATAGGCAGACAGACAGAGACGTTGTGAGAATGATAGAGAAGTGAGAGAGAGACAGAAAGAGATAAGCGCTCGTCTTATACAAAGAGAGAGAGAGAGAGAGAGAGAGAGAGAGAGAGAAGGCAATACAGTGAGCATGCAGAATTACCAACTAGAACCTTCACGCCTTCGTAGTTAATTATCACAAGGGATACATGTCCATTTACTCAGCCCCAATTAAGAGACAATATCGGGTTGTTTTGTCTCTATGTTACAGTTACAGTAGTTTCAGAAAATTGGAATAAATCGCCATTATGGAGACGTAGAGGAAAGAGAAGATGTAAGTAGAAAAAGACTAATTTATAATTCGTGTTAAAATTGACATTTTGTTTATCTAAATAATCCCCATTCTATTCTTAATATTATTATCAGTATTATCATTATTTGAATGTCTGTTTATAATACCAGTAAGGTATTGTCATTTTTTATCTGTTTAATCGCATCCTGTTATTATTATTATTATTATTATTATCATTGTTTTTTTTTTTTTTTTTTTTTTTTTTTTTGCTCTATCACAGTCCTCCAATTCGACTGGGTGGTATTTATAGTGTGGGGTTCCGGGTTGCATCCTGCCTCCTTAGGAGTCCATCACTTTTCTTACTATGTGTGCCGTTTCTAGGATCCCACTTTTCTGCATGAGTCCTGGAGCTACTTCAGCCTCTAGTTTTTCTAGATTCCTTTTTCAGGGATCTTGGGATCGTGCCTAGTGCTCCTAAGATTATGGGTACGATTTCCACTGGCATATCCCATATTTTCTCCCCTTCTTATTTCTATTTCAGATCTTGATACTTATCCATTTTTCCCTCTCTTTCTCTATTATTATTATTTATTATTATTTTATTATTATTATTATTATTATTATTATTATTATTATTATTATTATTATTATTATTATTATTATGTGATGTTGAACACAAATTACATTTATATTTTTTACCTATACTCATTTATCCTATTCGACTGGGTAGTTTTTATAGAGTGGGGTTCCGGGTTGCATCCTGCCTCCTTAGGAGGACGTCCACCACTTTTATTAATATGTTTGAGCTTTTTTCTAGTAGCACACTCTTCTGCGTGTAGCTTCTGGAGCTACTTCGGCATCTATTTTCTTCAGGCTCCTTTCCAGAGATCTAGGGATCATTTTTTGCCTACTAATCCTATGAGATGGGTACAATTTCCACCATGGCATGTCATATCCTTCTTATTTCTATTTTCAGGGCTTGACTGACTTATTATCATTTTTTTTTTTTTTCTCATCAACTCTGGTGTCCCATGGTACTTCTGCGACATTAGTGAGTGATGCTTTCTTATTATTAGTTATTTTTTTTTTTTTTTTTTTGCTGCTATCACAGTCTTGCAATTCGACTGGGTGGTATTTATAGTGTGGGGTTCCGGGTTGCAATCCTGCCTCCTTAGGAGTCCATCACTTTTCTTACTATGTGTGGCCGTTTCTAGGATCACACTCTTCTGCATGAGTCCTGGAGCTACTTCAGCTCTAGTTTTTCTAGATTCCTTTTCAGGGATCTTGGGATCGTGCCTAGTGCTCCTATGATTGTTGGGTACAATTTCCACTGGCATATCCCATATCCTTCTTAGTTCTATTTTCAGATCTTGATACTTATCCATTTTTTCCCTCTCTTTCTCTTCAAACTCTGGTGTCCCATGGTATTGCGACATCAATGAGTGATACTTTCTTCTTGACTTTGTCAATCAACGTCACGTCTGGTCTGTTTGCACGTATCACCCTATCCGTTCTGATACCATAGTCCCCCAGGGATCTTTGCGTGATCGTTTTTTCTTTTTATCACTCCCTCAGGTTGGTGCTCGTACCAACTTATTACTGCAAGGTAGCTGATGTTTTCTTGCACAGGCTCCAGTGGAGGGCTTTTGCCACTGAATCATGCCTCTTTTGTACTGGTTCTGTGCAAGTGCCGGGCATTCACTTGCTATGTGGTTTATGGTCTCATTTTTCGATTGCACTTCCTACATATGGGAGAGATGGATGTTTCCATCTATCGTTCTTTGAACATATCTGGTTTCTTAGGGCCTGATCTTGTACCGCTGTTATCATTCCTTCAGTTTCCTTCTTTAGCTCTCCCCTCTGTAGCCATTGCCATGTGCCATCGCTGGCTAGTTCTTTAGTCTGTCTCATATTGTCCGTGCATTGGTTTGTTGTACCAGTCCTCTGTTCTGTCTGTCATTCTCCTGTCTCTGTATATTTCTGGGTCTTCGTCTACTTTTATTAGTCCTTCTTCCATGCACTCTTTAGCCACTCGTCTTCACTGGTTTTCAGATATTGCCCCAGTGCTCTGTTCTCGATGTTGACTCAGGTCCTCTATACTTAGTAGTCCTCTCCCTCCTTCCTTTCGTGTTATGTATAGTCTGTCCGTATTTGCTCTTGGGTGTAGTGCTTTTTGTATGTCATATGTTTCCTGGTTTTCTGATCTATGCTGCGGAGTTCTGCCTTCGTCCATTCCACTATTCCTGCGCTGTATCTGATTACTGGCACTGCCCATGTGTTTATGGCTTTTATCATATTCCGCGGCTTGAGTTTTGACTTGAGTATCGCCCTTGAGTCTCTGCATATATTCTTTCCTGAATCGTGTCCTTCATCTCTTGGTGTTTTATATCCCCTCCTTCCATTATTCCCAGGTATTTGTATCCCGTCTCATCTATGTGTTTTGATGTTGCTCCCATCTGGTAGCTTTATCCCTTCAGTTCTCGTTACTTTGCCTTTTTGTATGTTGACTAAGGCGCATTTTTCTATTCCAAAACTCCATCCTGATGTCCCCAGATACAAATCCTTACAGTCTAGATTTAGGGTATCTATTTCCTTGATGCTCTTACCATACAGCTTGATGTCGTCCATGAACATCAGATGGTTGATTTCGTTGCCTCTTTTCTTGAGTTGGTACCCGGCATCCATCTTCTGTAGTACTTTTGTCATGGGAATCATGGCTACTACGAAGAGTAGTGGGGACAGTGATCGCCCTGGAAGATCCTTCTCCTGATATTAACCTCTGCTAGTCTTATTCCAGAGCTTGTAAGTATTGTATTCAGTTGCGCATTGGATTTGAGGAAGCTGATGGTGTTTTCCTCTGCCCCATATATTTTCAGGCATTCTATTAGCCATGTGTGTGGTATCATGTCGAAGGCTTTCTTATTATTATTATTATTATTATTATTATTATTATTATTATTATTATTATTATTAATTATTATTATTATTATTTTATCTAAAATAAATGGCAGAATTCACAGAATTGATTTTATATAAAATTATTTCAATTCTCCTTATAATTTGTCTTTCTGGCACGCTGGTATTATAAAGCAGCTGTACTGTAGGTCGTCAACGGAATTTCAGGCTGGTGTTTTCAGAGGCAACGGGTTATCTGGGACAGGCTGGGGTCTATTGACGACCTACAGTACGATGAATATTGGACAGCTGCTTTATAATACCAGCGTGACAGAAAGGCAAATTATATGGAGAATCGAAAGAATTTTATATAAAATCACTTCTGTGAATTCTGCCATTATTTTTAATAAAACATGTTTGAGAGAAGGTCTGTTTTTCCAGCATATACTACAGATAATTATAATTACTAATTATTATTATTATTATTATTATTATTATTATTATTATTATTATTATATTATTATTATTATTATTATTATTAAATAGAAAGGGGTAGTCATGTGTCAATGGCTTAAAGGCCAGCCCACCCACTGGCAACACCGTTTAATACACAGCTAATACTCAAAATTCAAAAACTTCGGAATGGAAGGTCTTTCGTGTCCCTCAAAATCTTTTTAACGATCTCGTAAAAGTCTTCAGTGTCCTTTCACGCTCAGTAAAAAAAGATTAATGAGAGACTTAAAAAAAAACAATAAAAAAGTTTAAATTCAGTTAAGAAGATACTCAAAGTAGTGGGATGAAGTTACGTCTAAGGAAGAACTAATGATTTTTTGAAGTGCTGGTTTAACACTAATTACTTTGGTGCTAATTATTGACGTTAATACGTCTGACTCGATTCCTGTAATAAAATAAATTATAAGAAAATTAAGATAAACTTAAGAAGATACTCAACATTTATTAGTGGGATGAAGTTTCGTTCAAGAAAGACATAATTATTTTTATTTTTCGAAGCGTTGGTTTGAAAACAATTTGTTTGGGTTAAATATTGATGTTAATACGTCTGACTCAATTCCTGTAATGAAATAGATTATAAAAGAATTTTATATCAACTTAAGATGATGCCCAACTTTAGAAAATCTTCGTTGGAAAAATTTACAATGATACCTTCTACATGACACATGACATTTTCATTGAATCAGTTATTACAACTGGGAAACTTTAAAGTAATTCTAACTTGTGATATGGATGTTGATAGTTAATGATGTATTACTAATTATGTATTACATACGTATAAAAAAAAGTGTTCCTCATTTTTCACAAGTAATACCATTCCCCAGGTTTGTTCTCTCGTATTAAAATTTCGATACACGTATTTTATACTAGATAAGTCATTTCCATTCGCAGAAATGTGGTGATTATAATTTCTGCTATGAATGTTGATGGTCACTTCTAAATTACTTAAGAAGAAAATAAGTGTTCTTTATTTGGCCCATGCAGTATACCAAAACAAGGTCATTGTAAATTGAACTATGCGTATGAAGGAAATTTATTTTTCTTATTTTTCCTTTCAGTATCACTTCCTTATGTCTTTACCTCTCGTTTGAAAGCTTCATTATCCGTAATCTTTGTAAAATCACCAATTTTGTTATATTTTGCCAGAGGGCTTTCAGTGTCTGACAAAAGTAACTCGTTTCCCTTACGTTTCGTCAAAGTAATGGAAGACACAAGGTTACATGGAGTCACAAGTATTAGGATGTCACAGACTCATTAATCCATCCAAGGATCCATCATGCTCACTTATCTCTAAGAGCAGGTTTCACAATTCATTCAAGTGTTCTAATGATTTCGTCTAGCTATCTTTTAAACTCTTCCGCACTGCAGCTGTTTACAATGTCTGGTGGAAGTTTATTTCATGCGTCACATATCTTGAATGTGAAGAGTTCCCAAATGAAATGTGTTGTATCTCTTTAGTTCTAGTTTTCATCTATTATTTCTTGTCAGGCTTTCGTTTAATGTGAAGCGGTTACTGTCTACTTTTGTTTTGCCTTTCAGTATTCTGAATGTTTCTATTAATTGTCCTCGCAATCGTCGTGTTTCTAAGGCATAAATGTTCAGGCTCTCTAGGCGTCTTCGGTAACCTATTTGCCTGATGGATGGAATAAACTTTGTGGCTCCTGCTCGAATCCTACTTGAGAGATGAAGTACAATTCTCTCATTTCACTGTCAATTATCCCATAAATATACATAATATGAGTGTATAGAGCATGTTCGTTTACAAATATACGTTCAGGATTTAGCTGTGTATGCAATAATATTCAAATGAATAACATTACAATTTTTTGATAAGTAATAATTCCTTACAATTCTTATTATAATATATCAATTTACATGTAATATTTAGAAGAATAGCATTAATAGACTGTTATAAGTTATCATTTCTTCTCATTTTTATTTCGTTATTAATACATACATGTTTGGTCAAATTAATTTAAAAAAGGAGCTTTTATAAGTCTTTATTCCTATTTTTTAATTTATAATTCATACATACGTACCTTAAATTAATATAATTCACGTGCGTAAATTGATATATTTTACGCCAAGTAGAGGAATTATGTAATTACGAAACGACTGGTAAAAATGTTCTGTTACAACAGAATTCCATCTAATAAAAGGCGCCCATGAAAAACGCCAAAGTATATGAAACTTTTTGACAAGGTTTAGAATTCAAAACTCATTGCCTTTAGTCCTTCGACTGTGCTACGAGTTATATTTTTTAAGTTCACACCACCTTTAAATAGACATTTACACGTCACAACATGACATTTTGGTTTTAGACAAAAAAACTCCAGAGTTTAGGGAATCTTTTTTCTTTTTTATTTCTATTTTCATTTTTGAGGACGTAATTTATCAGTGGGGTACCAATATTTCATTTCTGGCGGAGTGAAAAGTTAGCCTCGGCGTTTTTCGGAATGGGGAGAGAGAGAGAGAGAGAGAGAGAGAGAGGAGAGAGAGAGAGAGAGAGAGAGAGCGCAAGATATTTACTGTGATATTGCCTACCGAAATGTGCCTATGTCGTGTGAAACGAGGTAGGAAGGTAACGTTTATATATATATATATATATAATATATATATATATATATATATATATATATATATATATATATATATATCTATATATATATATATCTATATATATATATATATAGGATATATATATATTATATATATATATATATATATAATATATATATATATATATATAGATATATATATATATAGATATATCTATATGTATATATATATATATATATATATAATATATATATATTATATATCTATATATATATATATATATAGATATATATATGTATATATCCATACATAGTATATATATATGTCTATATATACATATATATATCTATATATATATATAGTTCAATAATATATATAATATATATATAATATATATATATGTATATATATATATACATATAATATACTATATATATCTATATATATATATATATATAATATATATATATATATGTATGTATATATCTATATATATATATATATATAATATATAAAATTAATATAAAGCCTCCTCTATATACTTGAATGTCAATTTTTTTTTCCTTTAGTTCTTTTATCAGTCAGTGTATGTCTTCCTTTGTGCTAAATAAAATAACCAAAATATATTGAGGTAAAGAACTATTTTATTTTTTTTAAATAACTGTGAATTTATAATATGATTACTCAGTTGACTATCTGGGGAAAAAACAGTACCATTACTACATATGCATAGAAAGATATATTTTATAGATAATTTCATAAATGCGTCTAGCAGATAAACATAGTTATATCCTTGACGAAGTCATTATGAAGTCAAGATGAAATAGAATCGCATTTTAAATGAAAATTTGGAAGCTAACGTTCATGAGATTAGTCTCGTTTTCAAGAGTACTCGCCAGCTTAGA
>NC_087204.1:34844458-34937975 GCF_015104395.2 Macrobrachium nipponense
ATGAGTGAATAGTAGGTACACAGATATTTTGCAAAAAAAAAAAAAAAAGTAACAAGAGCGCCGAATCGAGTTTTCTGTACAACCTATAATACTGTATGATCCGCGGTCCAAGAAACCTTCCAGCCACGGCCTGGTGGTGGCCTGTCTTATAGCGTTGACAGAAGCATGATCATGGATGGCTAACATAAATAAAATAAAAACTGCTGAGACTAGACGACTGTAATTTGGTATATCTGATGATTGGAGGGTGGGTGATCAACCTACTAATTTGCAGCCCTCTAGCCTCAGTAGTTTTTAGGATCTGATGGCGGACAGAAAAAGCGCGGACGGACAGACAAATCCATCTCAATAGTTTTCTTTTACAGAAAACTAAAAACTGACAATGAACTGATCGATCAAGACAGATGCATTTATCATAATTTAATTGTTTCGTTTCTCTTGTAGATTTCATTTCTATTTTTAGTTTCTAATTTGCTTTTAAACCTTTCTTCAATATTTATCATATTTCATCCGTGCCTACAATTATTATTATTATGATTATGATTATTATTATTATTATATATATATATATATATATATATATATATATATATATATATATATATATATATATATATATATATATATATATATATTGATAGATAGATAGATAGATAGATAGATAGATAGATAGATAGATAGATAGATAGCTATTTACATATAAATATCTATATGCATATATATATATATATATATATATATATTATATATATATATATATATGTGTGTGTGTGTGTGTTATATTTATTATATATGTTCTACGAGTCGTCTGTTTGCATTATTTCTTACAGCGAACCAGAACAAAAAATAAAGGAAAAGTAAAACTAGTAGCTGAGTCTTTTTCTTTTTTTGTATAAATGCTTTCATGCCTGAATTGATAATAGAATTTGGAAAGACAAACGTAAAAGTAAACTGACCATGATAATTAGTCTTGTGTGTGTGAGAGAGAGAGAGAGAGAGAGAGAGAGAGAGAAGAGAGAGAGAGAGAGAGAGAATGCTCAGATAATTAGCCTTTAAGAAAGTACATAATCTAATGACAATTTTGATTTATAATTTCATTTAATACAGAGAGAGAGAGAGAGAGAGATAATTAGCTTTCAAGATTATACATCGTTCATTAACAGCAGACTAGCTTCACTGGATTTGTACTCTCCTTTCAGAGAGAGAGAGAGAGAGAGAGACTTGATTTACACCATTTCCAAAACCCTAAGCAAACATGCAGATAATATCACCCAGATCAAAACTCATTCAAACCAAATTAGACTTCTTATTGATCTGTGAAAAACTAAGCCACCTTATGTGTGTGTGTGTGTGTTTGTGTGTATATGTGTGTGCATGTCTATCATATGAGGACCTGTTTACATATACACAGAGGAGACCTGGTACAGGAATCATTTGTCACCTGGAGTGACACTTATAACTCATAATTGAAGACCGCTCAATACTGTTGATAATAAGGGACGTAAGTGCTCTTTTGTATGGGACACCCCGCCCAAAATCTCGACACCCCCATACCCCCACCCGGTTCGCACTTTCATAAAGCATCTAGGTACCACCGTCTTGTTCCAAAGTCCCCCCAGTTGCCCACAATTTGGGACTTTCGCCCATCTGTCAAAACCCCATACGTGAGTTTTTGCTCCACGGACACAGAGGAGATACGTTTCCTTCTCCTCTCCTCCTAATACACTTTTCCAAGTATGAGGAGATAGTCGAAGGAAGAACGGCCATTGAGGGGAGTCCTATGTCGTAACTCAGACTGGAATCCTTCGAAAAGCAAAAACTAGTGAGGGGGCTTGAAGTGAGAGGAAAATATGGAGTCCTTCTGGTAAAGGAGACGAGCGCCTCTTATCGTTTCATGGATGCCTTCTATTTCCCTTCCTAGGACATAACCAGCTCTCCAAGGAATCCTCAAGAATCCCCGAAGACAGGAGACAGAAGCAGCTTCGGCGGAGACCACAATGGCTCCGGAATCCTGACGCGTCACTCACCGTGTGTCGGTTTTGAAATCGAGGCTTAAAGCAAAGAGAGTTGGTCTGCATCAAGCTAAGATGTTTCTAAGTTTGCTTTTGTTCGTGCTTAACCAGTGCTTTGCCTTCGCGGCCGAATTCCCCCGCGAGAAAGCTGTCTATATCAATCTGGTTGTGCTATCCATTGAAGTATTCATGCTTCTTGGATTCTGCATGGATATTGTCCGTTTCTTCAATGATTTTATGGCTTTGGACAACTGCCCGTCGCTGGCCATAACTGAAGAGGACGACCATTTGGATGATGATATGGACGACAGTATGAATGAAGATGTACAAGACGATATGAATGACGATGTGCAAGTCGATATGAATGACGATGAGCAAGACTGTGAAGAAGACGAAAAATCGGCTAGTGAAGATGTCTCTAGTTCAGCTTGCAAAGAGACACCGCATTTACCCAGCCAAAATACCCAGGGCACAATCCAGATAAATACAATCATCTCGACGCTTTCGGAAGAGCTAGAAGAGAAGGTTCGATTAGCAGAGGAACTAAGAAAAGAGGTAGAGGGCCTGACTGAAGAAAGAACGAAGCTGGCACGCAATATAACTGAACTGGAACGTCTCAATCATGAGAAGGATAGGCAACTCTTCTCAATGCCAGCCGAAATGGAAGTGCTCAGAAGAGAGATAGCGCTCAAGGCGCAGGAGACGGAGAAGCAAAGAAGAGAGAACGAAGACAAAGACTCCTCCCTCACCATTTTGGAAAGCACGGTCGCAGTTCTCGTCATGGAAAAGGAGACGTTGCGTCGAGATCTGCAGCAGAAGGAGAGCAGTTTAACAGAAATGAAAAATGAACTAGACAAGAAAAATGAGGACTTGAAGAAACTGCGACAAGAGAATAGGAGGAAGCAGAATAGCATTGAAAGTCTGCAGAAGGAAACCGAGGACCAGATCTTCCAGATGAACGGTTTGGAAAATCAATTGCAAGTCCTTACCGTTGAGAAAAAGATGGCCCAAGAAAATTTGAAGCAGCTCGAACTATGCAGGACAGAATTAGCTGACAAAAGGAGGGAGTTGGAGGATGTTAAAGCCCACAACCTCCAGAGGGACAGAGAGATCCTCCGCCTGGAGAATGAGCTCTCTCTGAAGCAAAAGGAGATCCTCGGTGTGATAAAAGGAACCGAAAGTATTGTAGCACAAAGGACCAATGGAAAGATCAATAAAATGACGAGGAAGGCAGTCCAACTTGAATTCGAGCTTGCTGAGATGAAGGAGGAACTTGAGACGATGGAGTTTGAAAAGATGGAGGCCTTCTTGGAACTTGCAAAACTCCAAAAAGAGGCCTTGGCCCAGGATACGAATATCGGAATTTTGGACATGAAAAGGCTTGGTATGATTAGCAAGGCAAAGGACACTTTCAATAAAGAGAAGAATTTGACCAAAATGGCGCCGAAAAAACAGCCTGCATCAGAGAGGAAAGTTGGAAAGGAAAGTTCTCAGGCTAAACCTTTATGTCTGAGGAAGCCCCAGGTAAACTGCAAAGCCCTCTACCGACAAATGGACGACATCGAGGAAGGGATTCTCCAGATCAAAGCATCGCAACGACGTTCAGCTGCCAACAGGAGACACTCAAAAGCCTCGGCTAAACTTCCTTCAGTTACGAAGCCTCTAAGTAGAGAACAAATACATCGGAAGCTCAGGATGGAATCTGCAGCTAACCTCCGAAGACTGGAGCGAGATGCTGCAGTGGTAAGAAGTCTCTACAAGGGCAACTATGTCACTTGAAAACCAGGCACTTTCAGGAAGACGTAGTTTGCCAGCAGAAGGAAGAAGAAAGGACGAGTCCGACCTCTTCGAAGTTGGGACGAAGAGGCTGCTCAGTTTTGTGATAGAATTCACTCCTGGATAAAATTGTGGAAGCATCTCTGCACGATGGAGAGACTACAACGGCTGCTGGGCCCGTCGAGCGCCTCTCCTCCTGCCACATGATACCCTCTGAAATGGGTATCAATGTCCAATCACATATGGGTGGAAAGCAACCACTGGCGCGGCGTAAGAACCCGTAAGTTTCATGCCGACTGCTTCATATGTGAATTGGCTTGTACCTTGCAAATTGAATCCCATTTTTTGCATATACTACTGTGGCAACCTCTGGCGCGGTGTAAAAACCCGTAAGTTCAATGCCTTTTATATATGCAAAATATGGGTTATGCAATGCATAATGGATCAAATACTTGCATATACTACAGTGGCAACCTCTGGCGCGGCGTAAAAACCCGTAAGTTCAATGCCTTTTACATATACAAAATATTTGATCCCAGTGTGGCAGAGGCACTTAGAGCTCGAAGGACACCATCAAGAGTCGCTGCATGCCGACTACTTCATATGTGAATTGGCTTGTGCATTGCAAATTGAATCCCATTTTTTGCATATACTACTGTGGCAACCTCTGGCGCGGTGTAAAAACCCGTAAGTTCAATGCCTTTTATATATGCAAAATATGGGTTATGCAATGCATAATGGATCAAATACTTGCATATACTACAGTGGCAACCTCTGGCGCGGCGTAAAAACCCGTAAGTTCAATGCCTTTTACATATGCAAAATATTTGATCCCAGTGTGGCAGAGGCACTTAGAGCTCGAAGGACACCATCAAGAGTCGCTGCATGCCGACTACTTCATATGTGAATTGGCTTGTGCATTGCAAATTGAATCCCATTTTTTGCATATACTACTGTGGCAACCTCTGGAGCGGTGTAAAAACCCGTAAGTTCAATGCCTTTTATATATGCAAAATATGGGTTATGCAATGCATAATGGATCAAATACTTGCATATACTACAGTGGCAACCTCTGGCGCGGCGTAAAAACCCGTAAGTTCAATGCCTTTTACATATGCAAAATATTTGATCCCAGTGTGGCAGAGGCACTTAGAGCTCGAAGGACACCATCAGGAGTCGCTGCATTCCAATTACATATGGATGGAAAGCAACCACTGGCGCGGCGTAAGAACCCGTAAGTTTCATGCTGACTACTTCATATGTGAATTGGCTTGTGCATTGCAAATTTAATCCCATTTTTTGCATATACTACAGTGGCAACCTCTGGCGTGGCGTAAAAACCCGTAAGTTCAATGCCTTTTATATATGCAAAGTATGGGTTATGCAATGCATAATGGATCAAATACTTGCATATACTACAGTGGCAACCTCTGGCGCGGCGTAAAAACCCGTAAGTTCAATGCCTTTTACATATGCAAAATATTTGATCCTAGTGTGGCAGAGGGACTTAGAGCTCGAAGGACACCATCAGGAGTCGCTGCATTCCAACGTTGTACAATCTAGAGATTGGAAGCTTCCAGTCTGTAGCAAAGGAGTGAATTTCATCAACAGTGAGCAGAGAATTGCCTGGATTTTGGACTGCCAAGAAATCTCCTGTTTTCCATCAATGGCAGCGAATTGATCTGGAAGTTCTTCATAGGCTGGCAGGCGTCACATGATGTAGGGTCATATGGCTGAGGATTCTATCTACTTGGCTAGCTGACAGAGCTGAGGAAGGGGAAGGGCCCATCCATGGTAAAACTATAACCCCTATCCTATGAAGCTCCGTTGGCGAGGATGCCCCATGGGTGAGATCACCTCTGATCGGCAAAGGCCACATAATATAATATATATATATATATATATAGATATATAGATATATATATATATATATATATGATATAATATATATAATATAATATATATATATATATATCAATATATATAATATTATATATATATATATATGATCCATATATATATATATATATATATATATTATATATATATAATATATATATATATATATATATATAAATATGATATAAATATATATAAGATATATATCATACATATATATATTATATATATATATATATATATTATATATATAATAGCATATACACTACATACACACATACATATATATATATATTTATATATAATATATATATATATATATATATAGCATATATACATACATACACACATACATATATATATATATATATATATATATATGCATATATATACTTACATACATAATATATACGGATATATATATATATACTTATATATAGTATTATATAGTATATATATATATATATATATATATATATATATATATATTATATATATATATGCATTCATCCATCCATCCATACATACATACACAGGCAACCGTAAAGGGATTTCACCTAAAATCTCCCATAAATAAATTTAAGTTTTTGTATTATCATTAATACAACACAATTATTATTATTATTATTATTATTATTATTATTATTATTATTATTATTATTATTATTATTATTATTATTATTATTATTATTATCTTATTATTATTATTATTTATTATTATTATTATTATTATTATTATTATTATTATTACTATGGACAAAATATTCCCACACAAAAAATACTTCCAGATAAACGAAGGAACACCTCTCTGACCCACACAAAACACACACACGCATATATATATATATAGATATATATATATATATATATATACACGTATATATATATATATATATATATAGATATATACATACATACATACATATATATATATATATATATATATATATAGATATACACGTATATATATATACTACATACATACATTATATATATATATATATATATATATATATAGATATATATTATGTATATATATATATATATATATATATATATATATATGTAAATATATGTATTTATATAAATATGTATATATATACATATATATATATATATATATATATATACAGGTCATTAAATAAGAAATATATATAGGTCTTTAAAACATCAAATGATTTAGGCTTCCAAATATTGATTTTTTTCTCCAGAATAGATGATTTACTGAAACCAACAACCTTTTGAAAATAGATTTCTTACTCAAATTACTCTTTCGTGATTTTTAGTATGTGATACGAATTATTATTGAAAGCAATCCACTGGATGAAATTAGAAATGTCCCCCACATTTTTATAAACAAATTTTACTTCTTACCTTTATTTCTTAAGCACCTTCCCTAATTTTCCCTTTCGTTTATTAGATTCAAACACAAACTGATGTTTTTCGTTTAGGACAGAAATACAACGTTGCGAAATTCTG
The DNA here is from genome assembly GCF_015104395.2 of Macrobrachium nipponense. Lineage (NCBI taxonomy): Eukaryota > Metazoa > Arthropoda > Malacostraca > Decapoda > Palaemonidae > Macrobrachium > Macrobrachium nipponense. The sequence continues at coordinate 34,851,625 of NC_087204.1, forward strand.
GGACAAATATCTAGAGAGCAAAAGATATTTCATTCCCCGAAACGAGTTTCACAAGGTTCATTTCAATGGGAGTTACTCTTACGATACAGAGTCGGCTGAATGGGGAAGTGAATGATTCTTCTTCTGAGAAGCATAAAGGAGAGGCAATATTCTCGAAGAAGAAGGTTTATTTATTCATCATTTCCCTTTGTCGAATTTGCTCCCGCAACCGTTCACATTTAGCAGGCATTATCGGGACAGGTTTGACCTTCATACACATAATACACGTAAGGAAAAGTTTTATTAAAACTATTTGCACAGTCAGAATTTTTTTTTTTTTTTTTTTTTTTTTTTTGCTGCAAGGCATGTTTAATCTTTTTTTCATTATCTATATTTTTACTGCTCTATACCTTTTTTTACATCATAAAAAAATCAATAGACCGTATTGTTCACATTTTTCGCCTAAGTTATATTATTTTTTCTAATTTTTTAATATTTTTCCTGTTCCATGGCTTGTTTATTTATTTAGTTATCTATTTATTTATATGTTTCATTTTGTTTTTGTTTTTTTGTTTTTTCAACTGATAACCTATATGTCTCTGCTTGCTTCACTTCATTTTTTTCAAAGATGATTAGAAAATCCATCTTTGTTTTCGTCACAGTTATGATACTTTTATTCATTCTCTGAGTAATTGCACATTATACTAATCAATCAAGTATTCTTATAGTTAAGCATGCATAAGTCAAGTTTAAATATAAGATTAAGTTCTGTATTTTCATAAAGAACAATGACGCTTAGTTAATCATTTTCTAGGTAATGAATATTACACTGGAAATTAGTAATTTAAACATTAATTTTAAATCATTTTATATATGCAAGATTAATTCAACTCAAAATAATTTTACTGTTAACAAGTTTCCATTGCAGGTTATCGTAGCGTGTCAGGGATCACCAGTGACGCAGGAAAGATCAAGCAATAAGTTAAAACAGGAAACTATGAAGAAAATAGAAAAACGGACAATAAAATAGTAATAGCAATAATATTAATAGTTTCAGAAACAGTATTGCTTGCCTAACAATACATTTTTAGGGTTTGCAAAACCAAAAAATAAAAAGGAACTTTACAAGCAATAGTAATTCCCTCCTGACAACACCTTTGTAAGCTTGACCAAACCATAAATGAAAATGAGCAGTATAAGTGATTTCAGGAATTTTGCTGCTCCCCTAACAAGGCATCTTAAAACATTACCAAAAAAATGGAATGAAATAGTCACATGCATAGTATCCGTGGTTTCAATAATAGTCCTTGTCTCCTACTGATGCCTTTCAAAGCTTTAGAATGGAAAAATTGAAAGAAATAGTCACATCAATAGTATTATTAGTCCTTTCAGGAATAGTGCTACTCTCCCAACAATGTATTTCTTGGCCACAGAAAAAGCCACCTGTGAGAGACCAGTTCGCTTGCATTCGTATACCCACTAGTTGTAAAACAATTCGCTGTAATCATCTATCTCTCTCTCTCCTCTCTCTCTCTCTCTCTCTCTCTCTCTCTCTCTTAACCTTTTTAAAGGAGAAGTATTTTCCCCCAATGAACTCTTTTATTGCCCCATTTCATAATGGGAAACGGTTGCAAGGAGTAATCAGTCAGGGTTCAGGTCTACTACATACCACCAAGGTCTGTACGCAAAGAAAACGAACAGGCGCTGGTGGTGGCAGCACACATTGTGGCCAGTACAGATGGAAAAAAGTTTTTCAAGGAAAATTGACATTAGATCCCATCACTTGGCGACTTGTTTCAATGATTCATTTATTTTTTTACTTATTAATTAATTCCTTTATCAATTAATTATTATTTTTATCTATTTTTATTTATTTATCTATATATTTATTTATTTATTTCCTTTTCAGGTTCTCAAGTAAGTTAGTATTTTCTCTTGTAAGCTTCAAAAGTTTTTATATAACATACAATTTCACAATGGAAAAAAAACTAAAAGTAAATAGAAACAAAATTAGCACCATAATTCTAGCTTTGGTAAGAGAGAGAGAGAGAGAGAGAGAGAGAGAGAGAGCGAGAGAGAGAGAGAGAGAGACCTAAAAGTCAAGGATTGTTCCATGTGCCAATGACCTTCGGCAAATCTCATAAGTAACAAAGCGACGAAGAAGATTATGAACGCCATTTTAATCTCATAAATACCACGAGATTTATCATCAATAGGAAACATCGTAACTAAAAAATTCTACCGTAAATAAGGCATCACTTTAACTAAGGTTAAATTCTAAACTTAATATTAGTTTAACCTAGAACTTTTGAGTGCGATACGAGAGCAGAAATTCAGTTAGCATTATGCAATAACTATTTTTTTATATTTTCAAAAATCTTTGTTTGCTTTATACTTGCTTTGTTGAAAAATATTGTGAATTTTGACGTAAAAGACCAATATGATTATTTTCATTAACAGAGGCACGAAATGATTATTATTATTATTATTATTATTATTATTATTATTATTATTATTATTCTCCAATTCGAACTGGATGGTATTATAGTGTGGGGTTCCAGGTTGCATCCTGCCTCCTAGGAGTCCATCACTTTTCTTACTATGTGCGCCATTTCTAGGATCACACTCTTCTGCATGAGTCCTGGAGCTACTTCAGCCTCTAGTTTTCCAGATTCTTTTTTCAGGGATTTTGGGTTATCATGCCTAGTGTTCCTATGATTATCGGTACAATTTCCACTGGCATTTCTATTTTCAGGTCTTGATACTTATCCCATTTTTCCCTCTCTTTCTCTTCTGGTGTCCCATGGTATTGCAACACCAATGAGTGATACTTTCTTCTTGATTTTGTCAATCAACGTTCATGATCACCCTATCTGTTCCGATACCATAGTCCAGAGGATCTTTGCCTGATCGTTTTCCATCACTTCTTCAGTTGTGCCACCACCACTTATTACTGCAAGGTAGCTTATGTTTCTTGCACAGGCTCCAGTGAGGGCTTTTTACTACTGAATCATGCCTCTTTTTGTACTGTTCTGTGCAAATGCCGGACATTCGCTTGCTATGTGGTTTATGGTTTCATTTTTCGATATTGCACTTCCTACATATGGGAGAGATGTTATTTCCATCTATCGTTCTTTGAACACATCTGTTCTTAGGGCCTGATCTTGTGCCGCTGTTATCATTCCTTCAGTTTCCTTCTTGAGCTCTCCCCTCAGTAGCCATTGCCACGTGTCATCGCTGGCTAGTTCTTTAGTCTGCCTCAGTATGGCCGTGCATTGGTTAGTTGTTGCCATTCCTTCCTCTGTTCTGCTTGTCATTCTCCTGTCTCTGTATATTTCTGGTCTTCGTTCTCTTTTATCAGTCCTTCTTCCCATGCACGTCTTCACTGGTTTTGCATATATTGCCCCAGTGCTCTGCTCTCGATGTTGACTCAGTCCTCTATGCTTAGTAGTCCTCTCCCTCCTTCCTTTCGTGTTATGTATAGTCTGTCTGTATTTGCTCTTGGGTGTAGTGCTTTGTGTATTGTCAAATGTTCCTGATTTTCTGGTCTATGCTGCGAAGTTCTGCCTTTGTCCATTCCACTGTTCTGCGCTGTCTGCCAAGCCTCATTCCAGATGTTGACCAATCATCTATATCCTCTCTCCGTCGGGTTGCTTCTGATGTATGCATCTCCAAACTTCCTTATTTTCTTCTCTTGTCCATTCTTCCTCTGGTTTGCTTCTGTAGCTCCAGTCTTTGGTTGTTGGTTTCTGTCGTTGTGTGGTCAGATGCTGGATGACGACCTCCAAGTACCTGACTGTCTTCCCCTTTCTATTGAGCTGAATACCTGCTGCCGGACAAAACTTCTCTCTTGCACCAGAGGTTCCATTTACGTCGTTGTCGTTTAATTCTTCATTTCTTTCCATCATTGCTGAGTTTTGCTATTTAACCCATAGCTGGACCCTACCCCATCAGGAAACGGTACTCAATTACAGCTGAGTTAGACTGAGGAAATTATGGTAAAGATCCATTCCCAAGGAATCAACGCTAAGGAGAGCGGTCACCCATCCAACAACTGAGCTGCCCCAATGTAACCAGTCCATTGATGACCTAACCCACTCTGCCACGGCGACACATATTATTATTTATTATTTTTTATATTATTATTATTATTATTATTATTATTATTATTATTTTATTATTATTATTCAGAAGATGAACCTTATCATAACGGGTCATTGATTGAATTCAAGTTCCAAAGAATATCATTATTATTATTATTATTACTATTATTAGGAAGGAGGCCTTCTCTGAGGGCAGTAGCATTGAATATTATAGCTGTTTTAACGGCATTAATTAATATAGAATCTTCTCAATTCTCCTTCTTGAGAGAGAGAGAGAGGAATTTTAACAACCACAGAGAGGGAAACTTGTGGAGAGAGAAAGAGAGCGAGAGAGAGAGGAAGAAGCAGAGAGAGGAAAGCGGGAGAGAGGAACAACCAACAGAAGAAGCGGAACTGGAGAGAGAAAGAGAGAGAGAAAGAGGAGGAAGAAGCAGAGAGAGAAAGAAGGGAGAAGAGGAAACAACCACAGGAATGAAGGAAGGAACGGGGAGAGAGAGAGAACGAGAGGATGACATGTCACCTGGACGGCTTATAGTACCTGCCACCCAGGTGGTGGGTACCCCAACCAACACCCAACCAACGCCAACAACCCTGGACGGACCAAGAAGATCTCAACGCCTCAGGGACAGAATTCGTCACCATCCAACGACCAATTAAAATCCCTGCTTACCGACCTACCCACCGATTGTACACGCCCTTTCCTGCTATAAATACATGTAAAACAATATCTTAATTCACTTTGCTGTATATACTCTCATAGATGACTGCCTGTGCGCTGTCGACACGTTAGAGGAAATAAACCTAAGACAACTGAAATCATATATGTCCTTAGGAAACCTGATACACCAGCTACATGCTGATGAGAAGAAAATAATAGGAAGAATTGAGAAGATTCTAAATAATTAAATGCCGTTGAAACAGCTTATATTATTATAATTTTTTTTTTTTTTAACTCTATCACAGTCCTCCAATTCGACTGGGTGGTATTTATAGTGTGGGGTTCCGGGTTGCATCCTCCTGCCTCCTTAGGAGTCCTATCACTTTCCTTACTATGTGTGCCGTTTCTAGGATCACATCTTCTGGCATGAGTCCTGGAGCTACTTCAGCCTCTAGTTTTTCTAGATTCCTTTTCAGGATCTTGGGATCGTGCCTAGTGCTCCTATGATTATGGGTAGCGATTTTCCATGGCATATACCCATATCCTTCTTATTTTCTATTTTCAGATCTTGATACTTATCCATTTTTTTTTCCCTCTCTTTCTCTTCAACTCTGGTGTCCCATGGTAGTTGCGACATCAATGAGTGATACTTTCTTCTTGACTTTGTCAATCAACGTCACGTCTGGTCTGTTTGCACGTATCACCCTATCCGTTCTGATACCATAGTCCCAGAGGATCTTTGCGTGATCGTTTTCTATCACTCCTCAGGTTGGTGCTCGTACCACTTATTACTGCAAGGTAGCTGATGTTTTCTTGCACAGGCTCCAGTGGAGGGCTTTTGCCACTGAATCATGCCTCTTTTTGTACTGGTTCTGTGCAAGTGCCGAGCATTCACTTGCTATGTGGTTATGGTTTCATTTTTCATATTGCACTTCCTACATATGGGAGAGATGTTATTTCCGTCTATCGTTCTTTGAACATATCTGGTTCTTGGGGCCTGATCTTGTGCCGCTGTTATCATTCCTTCAGTTTCCTTCTTTAGCTCTCCCCTCTGTAGCCATTGCCAATTGTCATCGCTGGCTAGTTCTTTAGTCTGTCTCATGTATTGTCCGTGCATTGGTTTGTTGTCCCAGTCCTCTGTTCTGTCTGTCTTTCTCCTGTCTCTGTATATTTTTCTGGGTCTTCGTCTACTTTTATTAGCCCTTCTTCCCATGCACTCTTTAGCCACTCGTCTTCACTGGTTTTCAGATATTGCCCCAGTGCTCTGTTCTCAATGTTGACGCAGTCCTCTATACTTAGTAGTCCTCTCCCTCCTTCCTTTCGTGTTATGTATAGTCTGTCCGTATTGCTCCTTGGTGTAGTGCTTTGTGTATTGTCATATGTTTTCCTGGTTTTCTGATCTATGCTGCGGAGTTCTGCCTTCGTCCATTCCACTATTCCTGCGCTGTATCTGATTATTGGCACTGCCCATGTGTTTATGCTTTTATCATATTTCCGGCGTTGAGTTTTGACTTGAGTATCGCCTTGAGTCTCTGCATATATTCTTTCCTGATCGTGTCCTTCATCTCTTGGTGTTTTTATATCCCTCCTTCCATTATTCCCAGGTATTTGTATCCTGTACTCATCTTATGTGTTTGATGTTGCGCCCATCTGGTAGCTTTCCATCCCTTCAGTTTTTCTCGTTACTTTGCCTTTTTGTATGTTGACTAAGGCGCATTGTTTTTCTATTCCAAACTCCATCCTGATGTCCCCAGATACAATCCTTACAGTCTGGATTAGGGTACTATTTCCTTGATGCTCTTAACCATACAGCTTTGATGTCGTCCATGAACATCAGATGGTTAATTCTGTTGCCTCTTTTCTTGGAGTTGGTACCCACGGCCTCCATTTTCTGTAGTAACTTTGTCATGGGAATCATGGCTACTACGAAGAGTAGTGGGGACAGTGAGTCGCCCTGGAAGATCCCTCTCCTGATATAACCTCTGCTAGTCTTATTCCAGAGCTTGTAAGTATTGTATTCCAGTTGCGCATTGTATTTTGAGGAAGCTGATGGTGTTTCCTCTGCCCCATTATTTTCAGGCATTCTATTAGCCATGTGTGTATCATATTATTATTATTAGATTATTAGTTATTATTATTATTATTATTATTATTATTAATTATATTATTATTATTATTATTATTTAGAAGAGGTAATGATTAATAGGATATACAAGAAGAGATCAGTTGCCAAACAAGAAAAAATTATTTAACTAATAGATAAATTAATAGATGAAAACTTCAGCAAAATTACTAACATACAAGGAGAACTTGAACTTTTGAGGTTCGTTCCTCAGGGTTACTGTTCCACATTTTTCATGTGATCTTCCTTACATTTCTCTTCGTATTTTCAAATATTTTTTTTCCTCTGTACCTGTGAAATTCAAGCTCAGAATGCGTAAAATAAGTACACTTCAAATACTTTGATGTCATAATTATTATACTTGTTGTTAAATCGTTCAATTCTTTATTAAAAATTATTAATTTCCTCTCTTTCCGTTGCAGGTCACATCAGCCTAAGGATGAAAGCAACCATGAGGCAAGTTTACTGAGTGACATTCTGGCTCCTGATTATTTGATCACCTGCTCATATGTGTATTTATATGTGTGTGTGTGTGTGTGTGTGTGTGTGTGTGTGTGTGTGTGTGTGTTTACCATAAATATCGTGGAAGGGATTAGAAAAGAAGTTAGACCTTAAACCTAACATTATAGTTGAGTCAGCCATTTTACTCGTTTTCTTTAATTCAAGTTTCCTATTAGCTCTCTTTGACTACTGAAGTGTAAACTCGTGTAAACCACATACTATCCCTATTGGTATAGTTTAAGAGTTTAAGTAGACATTTTACTGATACTTCTTATCGTTAATTTCACATTCTTAATGTTAAGATAAGTCATTTTGTTAAATTTCAACAGTAATATCTTCTTCTGTGTACTGTTTCTTACACTACACATAAACGCCTACCTAATTACGAAAGATTTTTTCTTATTCAATGTCTGATGCCAAATAAACTATTAATATATGTTCGATTTTATCTAATTTTCACATATAATGACTCGCTCAAGCAATTAATTTATTACAAGGTAAATATAGGTATCAAGTCAATCAATCTATCACTGACAACATTACAAAATGGTTTCATGAGTTGAGACGTTCATGGAGACTCATTGGACAACTTAAAACAGTTTGCTCACGAATAAATTTGCAGATGTTTCAGTTTCTCATTAAAACGTACGTTTTATGCATTTTATATTTGTTTTGCATATAAGGGAGGACGTTTCGGAATGCCATCTTTAAACGTAGAATTATGTTTATCTAAGGGACTCAATAATCATATTTCTCCTAAGGAACTGAGTTATTTGATGAGAAGTTTCTGAACGTGAGATTAGAGCCTGTCAATGACATTGTGTTTACTTAAGTAATTATGAAGCTGCATTTAATTACATTTTACCACACAGATTTTAATACGAACGTAGATGTAGAAAGTCTTTTGGTGAAAATGTATGAAAATATCTTCAGGATCGTATAGCCTTAATTTGATTTCATTGGGAAACATATTTGAGAGAAATTATATGTTTTGTCAAGGTTTTCCAGATCGCACCGTTTCAAAGGACTTTCTCATTATTGTCAAAAATTCTAGACATTGTTTTGGGGATAATATATAGTTTTGTATGTGCTTTAATGTTATCAAATTCTCCTGATATGACAAAAAATATATATTTAGTGCGTCTCTCTCTCTCTCTCTCTCTCTCTCTCTCTCTCTCTCTCTCTCTCTCTCTCTCTCGTAATTGGAGCCCTCGGTAAATTTCAAAGTACGCTTTTCGATTCGTCAAAATTATATAACATTGCCTCTCTCTCTCTCTCTTAGAAAATTTCGGTTTGTCAGAATTTTTAAAACTTGCTGTGGATATATATATATATATATATATATATATATATATATATATATATATATATATATATATATATACCTATACCCTTATATATATATATATATATATATATATATATATTATATATATATATATAAGATATCTTATTTGTGTGTTTGTTACTCTCTCTCTCTCTCTCTCTCTCTCTCTCTCTCTCTCTCTCTCTCTCTCTCTCTCTCTCTCTCTCAGTTTGTCGAACTTTTAAACGTTGCTCTGGGAATATGTAACGTCTCATATATGTGGGGTTTTATTATATACGTCCATATATTACAAAAATTGGACTGTAATTAACGTAAGTCCACCTGCCTACATAGTGCACCTCAGCAGTTGCGTTGTGACTTGACACTTGACAAGCAAACCCGAAGTGCTTGTTTCCGACCGAGTCGGGCAGGCGAAGAAGGTGACCCGAGTTACTTAACCTGTCTTGCTCGATATGAGGTGGGACGTCTTAGTATTAAGGGTTGTAAATCCTTTGACGACTTCGAAAAACTCTACATGTTATGGTGCTGTGTATATTGTCAGTGCTTCTGGGTATCAAAGGTATTACTGTTATACTATAGTTAATTCTAAGGAATAACTCCGCACGGTCTGCAAAGAACGTAACCGCGAATACGACATCCACTAGGGATTGGGGCGTCCAATGTATTTCGCCGTGTTTAGTACTCGCCCCAGGGGGTTAATTACAGTCGACCGCCCAAAAATAACGGTAAATTCTTAATAAGCAACCAGAATACTATAGGAAACTGTAATTTCCAAAGAAATACCCGGTGCGAAGTTATTATTTAGATTTACCATATTATTTTATTCATACAGGCAGAATTTGTGTCGAAGTGTTCAAATATTGAAATTTAAAGTCACGTTTAAACTCCTTTGACACTATCGAAAAATTCTATTTGGTGTTATTTACATGGTCAGAGCTTTTGGTAACAAAGGTATTTGCTGTTATATTTTATTTCATATACTGTACTTCATTTCGTAGTGGCAGAGTTACTTTGAAATTCAGGGCCTCTGTAACACGGTTTTGGATTTTGCTCCTTATCAAAGCATCGGATGTAGCTGAAAGTTGACATATGATATTTGCAACTACACACAAATTTTGTCAGCATTATCAATAAACCTAAACCCGATAGTTTTTGATTTTTTATAGAGTAAAAATGATCTAGCCGACGCCATGGCCAATGATTGCGAGCCAAGAGTCGAAAAACATACATTACGTAAGCAAAGTAAACATCGTTTTAACGAAATGTTGCCCCGCCCATCCACCAGACAGAAACCCATTCACCTTATTCCATCGGCTCTGAAACCCATAGTAATCAGGAATTTGGAATTGTCCCCGTGGTTGCAAAACTGCATTTGTCTTACGACTGCAACTTTATACAGTCAAGAGAAAGCCCGTGGCCATACTTACTATAGCCTGAATAGGTAATTATTCAGTTCTAGTTTAAATCCAATGTTTTACGGGTCTGATTTGTATTTAGCGTAAACGTGATTATATAATACTTGTAATGTCATTCAGGATTTTTAACTTTTCCATTAACTATTCACTATGCCACCAGGAGGGAGAGAGAAAGAGAGAGATTGTATGTAAATAGTCTTTAGATAACTATTTTTTTGTTAAATAAGATTTTATCCAAAGAAAATACAAGCTTATGTGTGCCAAAATCTCCAGCAGACCAACGGATCATCCGATATGATATAATTTTTTTTTCTTCTTCTTTAGTCTGTACGACCATGTAGGATATAAAGACTTTATGAATGGCGGAACGATACATGTGGGTGGGGTATCTGTGCTAGTCGTAGCAATACTACTGTAGCAGTAAGTGCCGCAAAATTAGTAATAGCAGCAATATACATGAATTAAACGTTTAGGCCAACTGCTGGGATCCATGAGGATCATTTAACACTTCTTACAACTACTAGAGAAATGAGTTTATATAGCCAGAAGTTAGATTTTTCTAATACAACAATGTCCATGGCAGCCTTCATTGTTATCCACCTGAATTATAACAAGGCCAAAGTTGGTGGAGCCTCATGAAGTCATCATTCTGACGATAATTATTGGTGAACGGTTTAAAGCAAAATACGGTACCGTCTATTTTTTTTTTTTTTTTTTTTTTTTTTTGGGGGGTTTTTTTTTTTTTTTTTTTTTTTTTTTTTTTGACATTGGATAAAAGCAGTTTATCAATCAAGCTTGTCTACTATGTCTTTGAAAATTACCACTATTCCCTACATCTTGTCAAACTGATTGTGACCTATAAAGTAGATTATAATTTCTTAGGACACTTATTTTGGGAGTTAGACTAATAATCGAAGTGTTTTTGTATTTATTAACATATTTTGTTGGTTTGTTCATTATGACAATTAATCAGTGGAGAGGTTCCAGAGTTCATAAAGGTGTACTGCTTTGCTTGTATTTAAATTTTTGTCATTTGTTGCCTGAGGTATAGCCTTCGTTAAGTATAGCCAATCATCCATCGAGAAAGAGGGAAGAAATGCTGTCATAAGTTACGTAACGAGTGCGTTCGAAACCTTATCTCTGAGTAAGTTGGCCCGTCTTCAAAAAAAGTCACTTTTAGATTATAAGTACCAAATTTATTCAACCTACGTAATGCAGAACACAGTCAAAATTTATGTGTATATATAATGTGTATTCTGAATAAGCGTTATATCTATGAAATGCATAGATAAAAAGTTATTGCCAAAAAAACCGTGGTACAGAAGCCCTGAATCTCATAGTAGTGTCCTGAGTATTTAAATATTGGAATTTTAAGTCGCCTAAACAAACAGGTATCTACGGCCGTTGTTTATTATAAAACATGGCCGTTGAAAGTGCCAGTCGCGTATGGTGTAATAATTGTCATTGAAAATCATTTGATGTTTTTCAAAAATCCTTCTTAATTGATGTTATTTACATCGGCAGCGCTTCTGGGTATCAAAGGTATTTGCCTGTTGGGTATTATTTTACAACAGTTCCAACTTATTCTATAATTATTCTAGTATCATATATGCATTTGGGATAAAAAAAAAATAATTAAACTTTGTCTCTGAACATTCATATCCGGGATATGAATGTATATGTAATAACCATCATCGAAAAAGATGTGTTTTTGTTTACTTTAACACAAACACGGCCAGTGCTTTGATGCGAGTTTGTTTTTCCTTAAAACTGCATTGTGGTTAGTTACGTCATATGTCTAGGAGTCACGTGACTTGGGGTAAATTTTACGGGTGTCAGACATTTTCTCTTGTCATTCGGCTCAAGTTTTCCATGAAGTGAATATATGTCCTGTCTTTGTTCCACCTGTAATTTTGATTAGTTTCTGTTAATTCGTAATTTTTATGAATATGAACCTCAATGCATCGATTTTTAAGGCAACATGGAGTTTGATAAAAGACATGGACAAAGAAAATATTGGGATTATACTGATGACTACGACTATGAGACTAGTCAAAACCGACTTGTTTTACATAGAGCCATCAAAACTTTTTTGTCCATCCAATTAAGGTAAATTTATCATTTTATTTTAAAGTGACAGCAGGAAGCATGGCAAATTATTGGTTGGGGGCGGTGACCCCCCGGCTACAACACCACCTACAAGGTTATGTTAGGCTAGGATGGTGTCCTATGTAATCCAGTTGGCCTGGTTTGGGGGGTGTTGAGCCCCAGGCCAAGTAACACGGCCTACTTGGTTAGGTCAGGTTGGGTTGGGTTAGGTTAGGATGGTATCCTTTGTAACCAGTTAGCTTATTTTCACAACAGTGCCAACTCGGCTTTTCTCAAGTAACTATGTATTTGTGTTTTAATGTCTTAAATAATTATGATAGTAATACATGTGGGAAATTTTTGTTTGTAGTAGGGGTGTACATTAATAACTCAATATCAACTCATTTCCCACATGTATCACTATCGTAATCATTCAAAACACATTAAAACACAAGAAAATACATAATTACTTAAGAAAAACGGAGCTGGACCTGTAAACATTTACCGCCTGTTGTATTCTATTTAATACACGTCGACTTAGGTGTCAGTACTCAAATACTGCAGTTTAAAACTATGTAAACAACTAGGTGTCAAATTGTCTCTCCTCACTAATCTTTAGCAAGGATTTTATCATATTGATATCTGTTGCTTAGACTTAGAGGAATATTCCGTAACTTATTATAGCTGTAGTATGAAAATTGCTCTAAGCTCTTATTTATCCAGATCATATTTGGGTTATTTTGAAAATATTAAGTACTAACACTAAAGGGACTCTTTAAAAAAATCCGTAAAGCATTTTTTCAGGGTAAAATAAGGTACGTATTTGCTGAAATCACTTATCACCCAAGCATTATGCTTAAGCGATAGGAGGTAAACTGTGCAAACAGTCCTCCATCTAAGATAACGTGATTGATCTCATATCTGCTCTGTAAATTACAGTCTCAGAGGTCACTGACATTATCGCTTACTCAAGGAGTAAGCCTACAAACTACTTTGTTGTTGTTGTTGTTCTTGTTGGGGGTTGGGTAGGAAAGGTCTATGGAAGAACTTAAAAGGTCAGAAAAAGGTGTTTCGCATCGAGTTAAAGATACAGGAATTTTAGGTAGGATATGAATTATTTATTAAATTGAAAAATTTTAAAAATAAATAATGTGCATGTTAAACAATGCTCTATTTGACCGTAGATTTTAGCAAGTTTTAATTTACGTTAATTTAGGAATATATAATGTTTACAACAATAAGATGGAGGTCGGATCACCCCTTGTTAGATAAGGAAAATTATCTTCATTTCAAAACACTGAATGTTGTTGTTACTTAAGCTTTTATCTATTGTCTTTGGTAAAGAGCACTGAGGTATAGCTTGCTATGGTCATTGAGCTAAAACATTTAGCGGAAAAAATAATGCAGAACTTTGCAACGAAGTTAAAAAGGAATCCCCATTGCTTACGTTATAGTATGTACGCAAATTTGTGTCTTAAGTACCCTTAGAGTCAATTGTATTGCAGGTAAATATGATGGCTGTGTTTTTGGGTTGTTTATTGAATATAGGTCAGTAAAGCCGTTTTTTTTTTATCTTGGTGACGTGTGAGGCAGGTAAGGTGAAAAAGCCTTGGTACTCCACAGAAAGGTGCTCCTATTATACAATGCAGCCTATAAACTGTAAAATACACTCTGTGACTCTAAACTACTGTTTTAGTAATTACTCTTATTATCGAAACTGGATTTATTGTACAGTAAGTTTCCAAAAACTGAAGTGACAAATTTCAGAGGATTTCGTTCGAAATTCACTAACTGGCAACTACAACTCATAGCTGGAAAAAAAATTTCTACGGTGAAAGCTCTATCAAGCAAAATACAGCTAACATATGATGCACAAATATCAAATCTATGACATTTATAACAATCATAAGAAAAAAATTAACGGTAATAGTATTAATTTTCAAGAATAGTAATTACTTCAAACTATAGAAACGAAACAATTTGAAATTCTCGTTCAACACAGTATTACCAACATTACCAATGTTTATCTCGAGCAATGTGGAAACAAATATTTAATATCGTAGTGCATTATCAATTATTTTAGCGAAGATTCATAAAACCATGGAAGTATCAATAGAATGTAAAGGGAGAATCTCCGCGAATTTAAGCATAATCAACCATGAATGCACCTAGTTTCAATAGAGAAGTTGGGGTGGTTGGTAGTTCTGATTCTAGCTTCTAGGACCGAGCATAAAACACCATCTTCGAGAAAGGCTCTAACTGCTGCTGCTACCTTCAGGTGACTAGGCCTAGTTCCGGGCATTGCAAGGCTTACAATGCCGGGCCACTGTCTCTTAGAACCTTCAGGACCTGTCCTTGCAACTGGGAAACAGACTCGCTATATGAAAAATAAGAAAGACGGTCGCAGTCAAACCAAAACACCCGTAATATCACCACCTGTTAAGTAGGGAGGACGACAGACCCCAACCACCCCTCCCCCCCCCCTCTACCTCTATCTCTAGCTCTACCCACAATACTAACTCCACCCCCCCTTTTTCACCTCAAGTCTTCGAATCATATCCTAAACCGTGAAATTTAAGACCGAATTTGTGTAAGGTGGGCGTATCATAAGAAAGATATCACCCAAATTCATATTTCCACGGACAATTCCAGTAATCTGTTCAATCCAGTCAAGCATTATTGTATAACAGAAATTTAATGAGTTTTTTGGGGATGGATATATTAATATTATATATTATATTATATATATAATATATAGTATTATTATAATATATATCAATTATATTATATATATATTATATATATATATATATATATATATATATATAAAGAAGCACCCGAGCATGACCAATAGGCCTAGTGCTTGATTCTTAAATCAGACCTCCTGGTTATTCCTGACTAGATGAAAAGGACCCTGAGAGAGAGAGAGAGAGAGAGAGAGAGAGAGAGAGAAGAGAGCATAACAGGAGATACCTAGAATTAAAAAAAATAATGCTCGCCAAGCAATTCACAACTCCGGATCGTATGAACAAGAATAGTCTCACTCATGCACTGAAAAAAAAAAAAAAAAAAAAAAAAAAAAAAAGTTAAAACCTTAAAACCTACGAAAATACGTGTTCGGTGCGACCCTGAACGCAATTCCACATGCAAAAATTTGCACAATTGAGAAATTCGATTGAAATGATTAACTAACAAGCAGGAAAATATATTTCCTTGATTCTTGAAATAGGCCTAACCATGTTACCAATGCTAAACCTCTAAAGCTCATATAACTTTGATTTTTTTTTTTTTTTTTTTTTTACACCAACTTGTGTCTTATTTATATTTCATTTAACTTCTCTGTGCTTTATCAAAAGAAATCATAATAACTATCGATATAAGTAGAAAGTTAATTTACAAATATTAGGCAATGCTTATGCACTGGTTCCTTGCTGCCACTCTATGGTGAACACTTGATATCACACTTTGAAAGCCGCAGATGTTTCTTTTGGGAAAATATTTTTTTTATTTTTTTTAATAAACAATTATTGAAACGTACAACATTGATCATTCACTGGGGAAATACTTTCTGCGCTTATACACTTACTGTAATCACTTATACGTATTATCAGATAAAGGAGGATTGACAATAATTGGAATAAAATATACTAACTGGCAACTCCACGAGTTTCTAAAGAAAGTACGATCAATTCTGAGATTTGTCGCTTCACTTCTGGAACTTACGTACGTAGCTGTTGGGTTAAACTATATTCTTCTAAGATGCCTAGAACGGATAAACAAGCCTACATTGTGTAAGAATGGTTTTCACTGTATCCGTTAAAATGGTTTAGTTTATAAGGGTTTATTTTGTAAGAGTCCAGCTGGAATTTTAGCCTCATGAGGTATTTTATGGCCTGGCCTTCAATGAACATAATTGCTTCATTTTTAAGGCAGTGGTATAATGTAGATTCCTTGGCTATTATCTACATAGACGAAAAGACATTTCAGTTTCATTTGTTTGATAAGGATCGATTACTGAAGTCATATAATACAAAGAAATGTAGACTTTTAGTGTATTCCTAATGGTATGAATATTAGGCCTATGTATTCAGTAGCTCGTGTTTCAAAAGATTGGTAGGTTCACTGTTTACTTAACCATCATAAAGGCGCTTCACTAGTATTTGAATCCGTTGAGGTCATTCCTTGCTCAGTTGAGGTAATTTCTTCCTCTGTTGAGGTAATTCCTTCCTCTGTTGAGGTAATGCCTTCGTGTGTTACGGTAATTCCTCCTTGTATAGACATAATTCCTTCCTGTGTCTAGGTAATTCCTTCCTCATTAGGAATTCTCTCAAATAGCTAAATCCTCCCTTGAGGTAATCCCTTCCTGTGATGAGGTTAATAAGTCCTCCGTGCGTTTAAGGTGTAATTCCCTTTTTTTTTCTCTTTGTTAGCAGGTAATTCCTCCCTCTGTTGAGGTAATCTTGCTTCACCCCTCCATTGAGGTAATTCCTCTCTCCATTGAGGTAATTCCTCCGTCTGTTGAGCTAATTCCTTCCTTCCTGGAAGTCTTGATTATCTAAGTTAACGATGGTATTTCAGATGTTTACCATAACATTAACATGACTGTGGCGGTGTGCAAGCCATATCTTTTATCCGTAGGCCTATAACAATAGTAATAGTGGTCTAATCTGCACTGTCATATTACTCAAGAGAATGAGAAATTATGACCGGTGGGGCCAAAATTTTAGTAGAAGTAGCATCCATTTAGAGTATCTGACTCTCAGCAAGGGACTAGATACAATATTTGTCATGGTAATTCATTTTATGTTGGAAGAAGCCGGATTATTGTCAGGAATAAGACGAGATTGTTAGTTGATATCTGAAAAGGATGAAAGTCATGAACCGGAATGCTATTGTTATTCTTTTATTAATTTATTTCAGTTATATCCCCGAGTCCTTGAGTTACTGAGTACAGCACTACTGCATTCACATTTTTATGAAGCTTTTTTCACAATAAGTGTATCACTTTACCCCATAGCCCCCGTAGGATGATAGCACCGTCAGTGCACCTCATTCGGTGCAATGTAGGCATTACTTAAGGTTCTTTGCAGAGTCCCTTCGCCCCTAGGCTGCAACTACTCTCATTCCTTTTACTGTACCTCCGTTCATATTCTCTTCTTGCCATCTTACTGTCCACCTCTCCTACCAATTGTTTCCTAGTGCGACTGCGAGTTTTCCTCCTGTTACACTTTTCAAACCTTTTAACTGTCAATTTCCGTTTTAGCGCTGAATGGCCTTAGTTGCCCCAATGCTTGGCATAATGTAAAAAATCTATATAAATCAACTCGAAATAAATAAAAAAAAATTACCCCAATGCTATAAAACATTTAAGACTTATTTATAATTACTTGTATCCAACTTTTTCACAATTAGTGATTAATGTAGATTAATTTCATTTACAGACAAGGCATCGCTTTTGGGCCTAGGTAGATCGATTCGACGAGTGTCATTTCAATACATCCATAGAGACAATTCAATGGATGTCAGTTTTCATATTATCGCACCAAAACAGGAGAAAAAAATTATAGTATTTTGCCTTTGACTGCAAAATATTTTTCTATTCCCCTTCACGAGGCTAAATTCAGATACAGTATTTAATAAACTTTTAACATTTGGATATGTCATTGAACAAAGAAAAAATGTAAAGCAGTGTATTATTTCAAGTGGATGGTTAATAAATAGTAGTGTTAGAGCGAATTTCAACACTTAACGTCAATAAGTGTTTTATAGAAACCTTATGGTTAAGCGAGGTATTCCGTACTTTTCTGTGAAAAGTTAAAATCGCAAAATCGATGCAAATTACATTCGTGGAATTTTAGATGCGCGAAATTAAAGTATTGTTAATATATTATTATTAAGCTAATGTCACGAAATTAAGAGTTAAATGGTAAAACTATTAATTGTTCTGATAGTCGTAGAAGTTATAGATGTTATAAATGATTTAAACTTCTTTATATTGTAAGAAATTAATTTTGTATACAACAGTGTTTGGTTAATGCCTATCAATAAACGACAAATAAGACAGTTTTGGTGACAAAGAACGTTAAAAAAACTCATGTTGTTTTAGATGATTTTAGTATTTACATTACTTAAATTAAAACTAAAAAGAACGTGAAAAGGTTTAATATTTTCTTGATGAAAATTACTTTACTTGAATTGGAAACGGTTTGAATTAAATTGGAAAGAGTTTTAAATGAAATTGGAAACGGTTTGAATTAAATAAGACAGTTTTAGCCAGTGTGATTTTTTTTTTTCTCTTTAGCAAACAGATGTCAGGACTTGATTTCCTTAATTGATTAAAAGAACTTGGGTTGTATCAAATTGACTAAACAGTTGTATTGAAATGACTCCTGTTTGGATGGCAACGACCGCACATCAAATCAAATCAAATCACTTGGGAAAAGTGAAACGGAGGCAGAGAGGTACTTTAATGAGGCAGCCGTTTCAAAGGACATTCCCATCCTCTACTACTACAACTACTACTACTACTAATAGAGCCGCCACCACCTCCTAAGGGCAGAAGTCAACCACTGAAATCGGTAACATTATGAAAAAGGAAATTGTTCATCTGGCTTGATAATCTTAGAAATAAAAGTTAATCTATCGATAATTGAAGTGCAAAAAGAAAATGCTTAATATTTTAATAAAAAATGGCATAACATTTTGTCATGAACACTGACGTTACAATGTTTTAATATCAAAAAATAACTGACTGGTTTAAAAAATCAATACAGTGTTTTTTTGTACAAAGTAACTATCAACCATCAATGTTAATAACAACCCATAGAAACCCGTAGCCTAAGCCAAACACAGTCTACCACCAACAGACTTGGGAGATAAGAACTAGGCCTGCATAAGCTACACGTTTTTTGCATAAAGCACCCACTAGGAAGTTCCCTCAGAAGTTAAGAGATGCAAAAAAGAAAAAAGACCAACACTTACAAAACTAAAGGCATTATGTAAAAGAAAGTTATGACATAAGAGAGTGACTTCACATACAAAAGAGACATGTTGGACAGCCTCAAAAACTCGAACGTAATCACTTTGACCTACTTCACCTTAGAAAAACAGGGGGTCAGTAGTAATAGAATTGATTGGCCTCCGACTGTTAACCTTGGCTTCATGAAGCAGTTAACAGAAATGAAACATATCACCCACATACACACAGGACATAGTAAAGCTGAAGACTTAATTCATGATCCACATGTACATATAACTTTCTTGCCCATGTAATTGTACAAGTACAAGAATTGCTATTCTACATGACCATACACCTAATAGAAACAAAATCCCACAAAATGAGGTCAATTATTCTCCAGACAACTCAATAACCAAAGAAGACCAAGTAAATACAAAATATAGACAAAAAAATGGCCACTTCTGATTTACCAAGCCTCTGTCTCAAAACTATGCACATAGGCCCCTCTCACATGCTGCACCTCATACTATAATATCTAGCATTTACAGGACACAGGTTTATTCAAAACAATAAAAAAACCGAATTATAAGACTTAATACAATTAATATATCTATAATTTCAACAAGAGTAAGTATAAAGCTAAGTGACCACCCTCTTTAAATTATACACTAACAGAACTAAATCAATGGCTTCATTGTTTAATATTACCAATAAGAATAGTTGAACAAAACCACTGAGTTGACATAAACTCTCACTCCTTTAGACTTTACTTAATGTGTTGCAACTCCTTCAAATTACAATAACTGGATTATTAGAAAATGAAGATTTGACATTTGCTTCTGATACCTGATACACACAGTTAGACTGAAAGTTGGAGAACCACTATAGATACATTTGATTTTGCGAGATGAATGCAGGACAAAACTTAACTCAGCATATTTAAACTCTTAAGAGTGCAAAATTTACTAGAAATCCTTTCCATTCTCATAAGATATGAAATTTTAAACTTGGGTCCCAAGCCAAAATGAATAGCCTAGTTGCAAATTAACCATGGATTGAATTTTATATTTCTGTTACTAATGGTACAGGAGCACATCTGTTGAATTTAATGAAATGCAAGTATAAAAGAGCCCAATGGCGTAAGTATCTCAATGCTTTGAAACTGATTTCAACCCTTCTTTGAGTAAGGTCAAAATCACAATTCTACACACAAGCTACTAAACTATGTAAATTCTTAATGTTCAACTCCACAGCTAACATCATTTATAAAAATTATGTTAAACTCCACAGCAATCATTATTAGAAATAGTCCCAGCAGTTGTTCGTAGTCTAGAGTTTTCAGAGGAAACTGTATCAATTTGATTATGGTTGAAAAACTTCAGTCTTGAAAATAAAAACATCAGGAGACAGTTCATACAATTGGATCTTCATAGATGGAGACCTGTAATACAAAAAGAGGCTTTCAAAATGTTAAACACCTTCCTTTTTTTTGCATTTAAATCTCAAAGTTGAATTGGAATTAAGCATAGATTTCACTTTAATACTTCGTATTCAGAACTACTCCAAGGCTTTACTCTTTGAGAACAAAAGTAACAAAATAGTATATTGATGTACTGTCAGTTGTACATAGTAGTGTTGAAAAGCCAAGGGGTTGTTCTACATGTTTCATGGTTAAGTCTACAATATGGTAGTTACTGTGTGATCATGTGTGAGTAGTATGTGGACTTAATAGGAACTGATTTTGTTTTTTTTAATACATATACTGTAAGTTTTCCTGTATAAATAAATAGATAGTATGGTAATTAGGAAATATATTAGTTCTAAGATTGATATTTTGTGTAAACCTCCTGTATGAATTTCTTGCTTGAGTCATAAACCACAGTTTCTCTCTTGGGAAGCCTCAACAGCATTACTGACTATATGTGGCACTAATCTCACCTACAGCCTATGAAAATAATATACCATCTATTTTCACAACATTACTCTTCCATTCTTGGACTCTTGGGATAGGAATCACAATGATGTGACATTTTCTTCCATTTTCAACTTATCCTGTCACCCCATTTATATAATTTACCTTACTTTTGACATGCCAATATAAAGTATTGGTACACCACTATAAAACAAGACCAAATTGAGTATAATTATCATGAAGAGTAACTTCATAGACAGCAAAGTAAGTAGTGCTTATCACAGCTCATGCTCTGGGACAGTTGAGTTAAATATAGAACTTAGGCCAAAGGCCACGCACTGGGACCTATAAGGTCATTCAGCCGTGAAACGGAAATTGACAATAAAAGGTCTGAAAGGTGTAACAGGAGGAAAATCTCAGTTGCACTATGAATCAATTGTTACGAGAAGGTGGAAAGAATGACGAGAAAGGGAAAATGAAAGGAGGTACAGTAAAAGAAACTAAAGGGGTTTCAATTAGGCGCCGAAAGCAGGCTGCATAGAACCTTAAATAATGCCTACAGTGCACCGCACGAGATGCACCGACAGCACTAACCCCCTTATGGGGACCTAGGACAGACAGGACCATTATCATTGCAACTGAAAAGTTTAGCCTGACCACTATACTAAAATCATTTAACTTTCACAATCAAGCCAAAAGGATGTCTTTATTAATAACATAAAGTTTAGATTTTACTAATTGAAGCACTGCTTGTCACAAATTTTAGAACTGTGTTAACCAAAACAAAATCCCTTAAAACTGTTTCCTGTTTACAATGTATACCATTAAGAATCATTATGTTTACTGTACTGTTACCTACGCATTGTGAATCCTGGTCTTCAAGAGTAGAAACTGCTTCATCCCTTCCTGATGGCACAACTTACATTCATTCTGAAGTTCTGATTTACTGAGATTAGCCAGTAAATCAGAAAGTGGCACATCTGCATACTTATTCTTATATTGCAGGCCTGAAAAGTACAATACCAGTTAGTAAGCCAAAAATCAATGCAGATCCAACATCAGATCTTTTCAATTAAAATTACGGCCAAAGCTTTATACAGTTATGCCTCAACTTAAAAAGCTCAACATAGTGGACTAATGCACTTATCAGCTACCACATTATGATTCATTTTCCCTATGCCCACCATTTTGGATGTGATAAATTTTTTTTATATATCTCTTAAATTTATTAAGTGCAAAATATATAGTAATGGTTTTGGTTAGGAAATATGTACAATTGCTGTTGGTTAGGAACTATGTGCAACTGCTGTTAACTATTCATATCTATAAATTGAATTGAATATAGAATTTTGGCCAAAGGCCAAGCATTGGGACCTATAATGTCCTTCAGCAGTGAAACGTTAATTGACAGTAAAAGGTTTGAAAGGTGTAACATGAGGAAAACTTCGCAGTTGCACTATGAATCAATTGTTAGGAGAGGGTGCAAAGTATGATGGAAGAAAGAGACTATGAAAGGAGGAGGTACAGTAAAAGGAATGAAAGGGGTTGCAGCTAGGGGCCAAGACATACTGCAAACAACCTTAAGTAAAGCATGAAGTGCACTGGCTGTACTACCCCCTATAGGGGATATCTGTAAAATACTGAAGGGTTTGTTACTTGACAGATTTTTCTACTTAAAAACATTAGTCCCCTAAAGCATCTGTTGACATATGTTACTGTACCCCTGGTTACTTGCATAAATGCGAATGGGACTTACAATGTGTCCTCCATTACCTAAATCACTAACTTTACATAAGAGCATTATGGTGAATTAACTCCAAGACAACAAAACACAAAAATATCAGACAATTTCAGGCTCCTCAACACTGCTAACTTTTCCTTGGTAATGAATAGGCTGATTTGAAAGGGTGCAACAAATGCCTAAGCGATTTTTCAAGCACCCTAAATGTCAGGGAGTGTCTACATTCAAAGAACAGACTTTATAGGTTGAATTCAGTATTTTGGCCCACTCGGTGTGTGCTGTGAGAATGGCAACTTTTCTCCTACTATCTAAAATCCCCTTCAGAACAAACCTAACCTCAACTTAAGAAATCTCACCAGACAACAGTCAAGACAACACTACCTATTAGCAATGTGATCAGTATTTAATGTTTCTTCAGGGGAAAAATTCTGGACAAGATGTAATTCAGTGGGAACGTGCACAAAATGAAGACTGCAGACGGAATCTACCTAATATCCAACCAAATAATAGGGAATCATGATGCAAAAATCTGATTTATTATGACACACTAATGTCTACACCACTAAGTGATTGAAAGAGAGTTAAGGATTATCATGACATTAAAAGAAAACCAACACCCAGGAGGTGCTACAAGGATATTTGGAAAATACAAACAAGAGCACCAAAAAAATCAACCAAAACAACTCTCTATAGTTAAATAGCCTCAAAATATAAATGTAGCTAAAAAGCCTGGTACAGCATTATAATACCAAAGTAAGAGTACCATAATATATTTTTAATGCAGAAACCAATGGGAAAACCAGTGTCCTTGACCAACCAAATCAAGTGCAGACGTCTAGGGGGAAATGTGCCTGTGTCTAACCCTTCTAGCCCAGAAAAAGTGGGATATGACAGGGAGGGAAAGTGATGGGACAACTCTCATGGAAGTTTTGACTGTTTTGTGAAGAAAGGAAGGTCCAGAGTTAAGGGAAGCAGAAGTGAATTTACGAAGTCGAACACTACTATGTTCGAGATGTGAACACATCTGGATTACCACAGATGTTTGGTCCCCATAAGGGGGCTAGTGCCATCAGTGGACCTCATATGCTGTGCACTGTAGGCATTACTTAAAAGTTCTTTGCAGTGTGCCTTCGGCCCCTAGCTGCAGCCACTTTTGTTCCTTTTACTGTAACTCCTTCCATATTCTCTTTTTTCATCTTACTTTCACCCTCTCCTTACACTTGATTCATGGCACAACTATGAGGTTTTCCTCCATTACACCTTTCAAACCTTTAACTGTCAATTTCCATTTCAACGATGAATGACCTCATAGGTCCCAGTGCTTGGCCTTTGGCCTAAATTCCATATTCAATTCAACTCAACTCACAGATGGTGCGTTTTTGTTTTTATGGGGGGAGGGGGGGCAATTGTTACCAAAAATGAACAAGATTAAAAGAAAAGAAAAATTGTTAGGATTAATAAGTTTTATAGCCTAGAAGGTTTGCAATGCAAATAGCTAGATGACAGAAATAATGTTAAGAGAAAGGACAGTCTTGTAATAATTATGTATGAAACCCCACAAGCAACCTCCAATCTAACATCATAGAGAAAGGTCTCCATTCCTCCTAAAACCGACTTTCCCTCAAATTTCTAAAGCATTCTTCAGTGGCCTGACCTCTACAACTTATAAGTTCAGGTTGTAACGTATGTAACTTGTTAGCCAAGTCAGTAACATCACTGAAATACTGATTTCTTCTCTGTCCACTGGATCAAATCCACGAGAGGACGAAATTGTCAACAAAAAAATTCCCCTTCGGTTAACATATATGAAAATATATTAATTCCGAGGTTGAGTGCATTGGATACTGAAGGACATTTGTACCTCTGTGCATCACGATGATGCCATATAAATTACCGAACAGCGACATAGCAGCCACTTCCTGAAAAAGTGCTTGAATTATGCCATTAGGTATTTCGTAATTCTGGAGAAAACACTTACTTCAAGAGGAGGTCTCGGTATGCTGCAACGCTGGGGCACAACTCTTGACTGATGCTCAATATTATTGCCAGGGTTGCCGCGAAGTCCGCACATCACCGAGAAACTAGCTCCGCACCGGAAGTTGTAGTGTTAATTGCCAAGCAATGTTATTTTACTACACTAACCATACTCTGTTTTTTTTTCATCTGTCCATCCGCTTGTGGTGTTTTTGTATGGCAACACTGCGTCCCGGGCTTTAGATAGTTACATTCAGCTTACATTCAACGATTAGAATAATATCCTATTTCGAATATTAGCGGTGTAATTCGCATACAGTAAATTATTAAAACACTTTTCAGTTGCAAATGTACGCCCAGATATCCTTTTATTTACCTAAAACTTACACATAGCGTAACTATCTAAAGCCCGGGACGCAGTGTTACCATACAAAAACACCACAGGCGGGTGGACAAATGAAAAAAAAAAAAAAAAAAAAAAAAGTTTTTTTTTTATAGACTAAATAGTCACCCTGCTTATATTATATTAACCGTATCTTTACCAGTATATAAGTTGGGTTTACTAATTAAACCTTTTTAGAGTTAGAGTTTCCCCTTTCCGAAATTCAGTTGCTTCATATCTTCTGAAACATAACGTAACTTTAATGATAGTCAAATTTAGAATCCACGGTCCGCCCAGAGATATAACAGGTCAATTTTAAGCCTCTTCTGCGCACCTACGTCATCTGAGGGAGCGTGGTGGTGAGAACCATTAAGACCGTAGGTCTAACACACCGTCAAGAGACCTTTATCTTTTTATTTATTTTTTTTAGAATTTGAAAATATGATCTTTCAAGTGTCAAAAGAATGTAAATAAAACAACATTTGCCTTTTGAAAATATTTGATCAAGTTACCGAAATTCAGTTGCTTCATATCTCCTGAAACATTACGTAACTTTAATGATAGTCAAATTTAGAATCGAACGAGACACGCGGAGAGTGTTCAGTCTTGAAGCTGATTTATTACATTCGAGATATATATTCTAATATTATATATATAATATATATATATATATATTATAATATATTATATATTTAGTGTGAGTGTGTGTGTAATTACTGTTTTATAGTTCTGAATATTATATATAATTTGATGCGTAAGTTAGGCCACAAAGTGAACACGGGCAAGTAAATTTATTCATAAAGTTAAAGTTTTCAGCTAAAAGTGGGAAGTTTAAAAAAAAAACTGCACTGAAATGTATTTCTTTACTAAAAACGGTTGCTTTTCATTCATTACTTTGCGTTCCCCACAGGGTCATTTCTTTGCGTTCCTCACAGAGTAAGTTGACAAGCTATATAAATCCTTCGATATTCATAAGTAGTTTATTCCTTCTTCTCTTTTTTTAAGCCACATTTATCACTTTAGGTACCATGCTGTAAGTTAAATCAACACGTTTGCTGAAGTAATAATAATAATAAACAACCTAATATATAACATAGGTCTAGGCTTAAAATCAATGCCATAAGCATTGTAAACAGACAAAAACGAAATGAAACATGTAGGTCTATATGCCCCCTTTTTTTATACGGATATTTTGAAATGAGATATTTCCCCAAGAGAATGGACAGCAAATTATGCATGATTTATGGTATACATGTGGCAAAACGAATGCCCCATTTGGGGCTATGAGTTTCAAGAAATTGGAAAAGAGCGCATCATAACTGGTCCTTTTTTTTATCAATAAGCTACATTAATATAAAGAAAATCCACGATTATAATACACCACTTCATAGCATACTGATATCAAAACTTATTCGGTTATAATCAGTTGAATCACTCCAACTAATGCAATTGCCTGATACATTTTTGCAGTTGTTTTCTAAATAAATAAATAAATAAATAAAAACTCATTAAACATGACTAAGTTTACAATAATGTAAGTCAGTCTTCACCCTTAGATTAATTCCCAAATTAACCAAATTTTACTAACATTATATATATATATATTATATATATATATATATATATACATATTATATATATATATGTGTGTGTGTGTGTGTGTGTGTGTGTGTGTGTGTGTGTGTATAATGTTAGTAAAATTTGGTTAATTTAGGAATAAATCTAAGGGTGAAGACTGACTTACATTATTGTAAACTTAGTCATGTTTAATGACACACACACCACACACACACACACACACACACATATATATAATATATATATATATATAATATATATATATATATATATATATATATATATATATATAGATATCTTATATATATATATATATAGATATATATATATATATGCGTGTGTGTGTGTGTGTAAAATTAAAAAGGCAAATTGAAGATAGCTGGACCTAAAGAATGAATGCATTGTAAGACATCACGTTTGGGTTACGTTATCTGTTGTCAAAATTGGTTCTTGACAATCGTATGATCGTATCTATCTGATATTGGCGCATGAACACTCGAGACTAGTGAAAATGGTTCATTTTTCAAAAATATTAGTATTTTCAGAAAATATATAATTTCAATCATTTTTATTAAGGGAAAATTTTTTTTAAAAGAATAAATATATATGCGGACCTACAGCGCAGCATACATGAGGAGTGCCGTCCGCAGCTCTGCATTCAATGACTCCCCCTCGAATCTTCTCCGCACTTTTAGTCGTTTCTCCGCGCTTTGGCAACACTGATTATTGCTCATGGCAGTGAATTAAAGTAGTGATGCTCGAATCTCATGCGACATAACTCCATAGGATTTCGTTCAAAATTCACTAACTGGCAACTAGCATGCTGCCTATTTATCTTTTATTTCAATGCGAAAACGCGATTATCGCATACAATAGGGCCATAATATGTTTCATAAGAGTGAAATCTGTCATATATTTCACAACTGTAAGTAAAATGTCACGTGTAGCCAAATTTCAGAAAAACTCTTAAGAAACATTTTCAAAACTTTCGTTCACTCATCACTGAAGCATTTGGCCAAAACGAAGTCGTCATCAAACCTCAGTTCAAATTTAAATAAAAAAGACGAAAAAAAAATTGTCATAACATTAATAACCAAAGCAAGCATAAATTTTGAAACAGTCCTATTTGAAAAAAATTGTAAATATGTATATACAAAAATAGAATGCACCCATAGATAACGTGTGAGGGGAGCATGTGTGACGTATCATTAGTGTCGGAGCAACAACAACCACCTGCTGTAACATAAGTAGGTCTACAATGAGTAGCGACCATGAAATTATCTTGAAAACATTTACTTTATATGTGTTAGAAGAATATTTGGATTTTCATACATAATTAATTGTTATCTTTCTTAAATATTTCAAAAATGATGGCATACTACCAAATATTCGCCTGTTTGTCAAAGCCAAGATATTATTCATAGACCTAGGTATTAGATTTCTTTACACTTGACATTCACATCTCTATATTAACAATTTCCTGCCAGAAAGCAAATGAGGTTATCCACACATTCTTGCACTTCAAGTTACCTTATCAAAGAATAAATCATACATCAAAAGCGAGCAGAAGGACTTTTAAGAAAATAATATTCTAACCCAGTTGAAAAACAAGTGTTCCATACGCCTTGATATTAATACTTATGATATTTCGATTAATAGCCATCTTCTCCATACAACCAAAATCATCTTTTGTTCCTCAAAGAACAGGTAATCTCTACAAATAAAAACATTAGTAACAGATTACATCTCAGAAGGCTTAGATTATTTTTTAGGCCTATGAATCATTTTGCAACATACAAGCAGCTTAAACACAGCCTGAAACTTCAACATTCAAAGAAAACTGGTTGTAATTCACATTCCTATTGTATTCCTCAAAGAACAGGTAATCTCTAAAAATAAATTCATCAGTAACAGATTACATCTCAGAAGGCTTATATTATTTTTTTAGGCCTATAAAACATTTTGCATCATGCAGGCAGCTTAAACGCAGCCGAAAACTTCAACATTCAAAGAAAACTTGTTCTTATTCTTATTTCTAATTTGAAAATGTTGTTATGACTGTTGGTTGAGCTTATTAGGTCTACTGTCATACTGCTGCAGACGTGGTTATGTTGATCAGTCCGAGGAGCATGTTAAGTGTGCTTTCATTGCTGGCACCTCTAACTTTATCACACCGATCTTTGAACTGAGCAACGTAAAAAGAAAAAAAAATCAGTTCAAATCTCTCACATTGCGAATTCGCAAACTTTTCGGCATGTATGACATTACAACAAAAACAACAACAAAAATTAGCACTACTTGGCAACGTCACGTTGAGTCTGAGAATCTGGACGATACAAAAAGAATCATGTCGCATGAGATTTGAGCACCACTATATATACTTTTCCGGGAAGGTGGCCGCATTCCGGGATTGGTGGCCGCTATGTCGCCGCATGATCATTTACCCTGGGGTAAATGCCATTAGTGGGAACACAATAATGTACATATATTTAGTAAAAACTATACATAACGAGCTAGAAATAATAGATTGCAAAAAGAACAGACAGTTATAAAAAAACAGAAAACAAACCATTTGGGTAAGCCCTCATTCCGCGGTAAAGTAGACTATAGTCGATTCATTTAAGGTAGATTCTTGCGCCTACGAGACGTTTGTTTGGCAGCCTCTGATTGGCTGGTACCGGGAGGTAGGCCGCTCGCTCATTGTGTCATATTTTCGTCTGTGACTTAGAAAACATGCAGTATGTTTATATTTCTTCATTTATCTCACGTTTTCCAAAAGATAATAAAGTTTTGGTCATACCAAAGGATTTGGTATTAATTGTACAACTAAATAATCTTTTCCTGAAACAATTAGATAAAACACAAAGGAATTACAACGAGTAAAAGTGAAGAGAAAAAAGTTTTCAATAATTTACACCTGTTTTTATTTATCATCGGATTTTTAATAAGTCATACGATCAAGATGAATTAAAACTTGTATTTTCATACAATAAAATCACCCTGAATACGCTGGTGCTTTCAGATTTTGGATGCGTGTAATATGTGAAGAGAAAATGAAGAATATAAGAATATATCTTATTATGTTACAGCTGTACTTGACTCAGCCTAATAGGAAGTCAATCTTTCTTAATTATTTGTTGTTTATTACACTGATTATTATTTCATATCACTCAAATAAGTCTCTGGTGTCTCTTTCATTTGAAAATATATTCATAAAATAAAAATAGAAACAATATCTTGAAACAACCTGATTAAAGTTTAGGCTGAGTTGAAGAGTGTGAAGTCGTCTTTCCACAGAGTTCAACTTCTTTGCTGGATTGAATTCCCCGCGGCCCGCATGGGTCTGAGCTAACGATACCAGATGCAACCATCTGATTATTATTATTTTTTTTTCCTTATCAGATATGCCCAGACATACATATGATATTGGATTTAAAATGTTCAACAGTTATATTGGAAATTCTGTGTATTTATTTTCAGAAAATGTGATAATATAACATGGTAAATATTGTGGAAACTGCAACCTTTTATATCGCTAATTGGCAACTAAAATCTCTCGCTGAGGCGAAAACGCAACGACGACGCCTTGCAGATCTCATTCTCTCAGCAATACCGTCAAACTTGAATCATTTACTGATGCAACATAATAAGACATATTCTTCATTTTCTCCTCACATTTTACACGCATCCAAAATCTGAAAGCGCCAGCGTATTCAGGGTGAAGTTTTATTTTATCTTAATCGCGTTAATGATGCAAAATACGATAATAAATAAAAACAGGTATAAAGAATTAAATCCTTCTCTTTTCACTCTTACTCGTTGTAATTTCTTTGTGTTTCATCTTATTGATTTTAGGAAAAGATAACTTGGTTGTACAATTAATACCGAATCCTATGGTATGACCAAAATTTTCCTATCTTGAGCAAAGCGTGAGTTGATTGAAGAAATATAAACATAATATTGCTAGTTTTCTAAGCCACAGTAGAAAATAATGAGTCTGAGCAAGCGGCCTACCTCCCGGTACCAGCCAATCAGAGGCCGCCAAACAAACGACTCGTAGGCGCAAGAATCTACCTTAAATGAATCGACTATAGGTATATGGCAGTTGACGTTTTCCGGTAATTCTAAAGAAGAGTTCCACTTTACATTACAAGTAACTTTTTTTCAACCTCACGTTTACATAACGTCTTCGTCTAAGTAACTCAAGTATATACGCGAGTCGTAACAATCATAAACGATACTTACTTTAGTCGTAATAGACAGCCGCGGTACCTTAATAAGTAACATCGGTACTCGGAGCGGAAGAGGAAGAATGGCCGAATGTCTGAGTTCAGTCACGTGACCTGGGTGGGTTCCAGTAATGTAGTCCTAACTCTAGGTGGACGGTATTTCGGGACATTTTATAGATATTTTATATTATTCCCAAGTTTCGGCACATTCCGATCATTTTTACGGAAGTCGAAGCTCGAAAAAACGTGTGGCCCTTCATACAAAAGACTGTCAACTTAATAGGACATTCTTAATAGTGAAAACATTACGCCTATCTATTCTATATCTCGCGAGTGAGAGGAATAATAGGCCCATTGCTCACTAAACTATACGGAAAGCTTTTCAGAAAAATGAGAATGGGAATGGCCCGAAGTCATTCCTCTACTCCCATCGCGCCTCAAAATAAGTTTTCATTGTTAATATAAGTTAACGATGGTATCTCTGATAATTCGTTAATGCAGCCTCGTTAGTTAACACATTGCCATTCCTTCAGTTCCTTATAGAATGCTGTGCGACGCCAGTTTTAGTGGCCATCAGTCCAATCCATCAATTATAGAATGCTGATTTCTGTTTCTCTCTGTAGCAGACCTACCAAAGCTCCCGCATTTCGTAGGAGTCTCCAACAGTTTGAAAATACCTCCCGCATTCCGCATTGGCACTTGCTTCTCCCGCATTTAGATCAATCTCCTGCACTTTAATTTTGTGTGTCCGTAATTGTTACTAATGCTTATTTTTCAGTAAATATAATGATTTCCTGGAATATTGTAATAAAAATGTTCAACGCAATCATATTATCAACAAAAACTATAAATTTGAGCAACGACAGCCATTTTGTCATGAGGATATATAAATATGTATTTTCCTTTAATTTTGGTAAATTTATTAATGAAATTATGCATCTATGTTCTTAGTAGATAGATAAAATGCAATATATTGAGAATTATTTGGATGAATTTTATTAAAATAATGACATTCTGCCTTGGATTTATGAATCTTTCGCATTTATTTGGAAATCCGCAGCATTTTTTATAATCTCCAGCAAAACTTTCAGGTAGGGTTGACAGGTCTGCTGTAGACTGGTGTATCGTGTGAGCTTTACCTGTGGTTATCTGTAGGCGCCCTTACCTCCCATCATATCACTGAAGTGTTTTCCAGTTTTCAATGACTGGACTAACGCTAGAGAGCTTTATTATTTTTATATTGGAATGAATGAAACGTGGATTGAGACATAATTTAACTTGTCACCAACAAATGTCTAAAGTTTTTAAGTCAAAGATATGCTAATCAATACCGAATTCGTCTAGTTCTCCGAGACACGAGTAATAGAGGGAGGAGTGTCCAGATTTCGAGATTAGCATCAAAAGAGCTTGGGAAATCACTGGAGAAAATGCTGATGATTTGTTGACTGAATGTGTGATCATTAACGTAGGTCTGTAATTTGAATGTGAAATGTATTGCAGGTTCCTTTTATTATATTTAGTTGAAATTAACAATGCTGAATCTAGAAGCAATGAATTTCAAAAATGTTTTACAAAAGGATCTTAAGGCGGGAATGGGACACTGCTGAAGTCTTTTAGATTGGACAAATCGCGTTTTAAATCAGAATGATTAATCAGTTGCAATTACTAAAGAGTGATAGACATTTCTGATGTCATGTGGTGGTCGTCATTAACCCAAAGACTATTTTACTTGAGGAATTAACTGGTACAATTCCTTTGTAGTTTTAGGCCTTTCCATAATTATGTGTATCGAACTTATTTCCTAATAAGTATTTAAGGTAAATATATTTTTGTTTACAGACGAGGTTTCACTTCAGGAGCTACGGCCATTTCGATTAATTGGTTTCATTGTATCCATAAAGATCGTTCGATACAACTCAAGGTTTTTTCTAATTTATTATATTTTTTTCGATCGTCCAAGTCATTAGTTTTACTAAATAACAGAAAAAACGTAATTGATTTCATTAGTGGCGCTAAATCCAGATAGTGAATTTCAGATATCGGAATTTATTTATAAGATTCTATATATAATGAAATGTTAGTATTGCAGTATTAGTTCATATTATCTTCACATTAGGTGAGCTTGCTGTTCCTCGTAAGAATTGATATTATCAGTAAATAATGAGGACCGCAATTATGCTGCTCACCGAGGTTATATCAGTAGAGTTATTATTTTCTAACGGTTGATTGAGTATCTGTTGATTAGATAAGAACTACAGCAGTGTGTGTGTGGTTTACAGCAGTCCCAGCGTCTGTAGGCTAGTCTGCACACTCAGTGAGTTAAGAGTGACACTTCAGCAGCGTCGAATTTCGTCGTATCTAATCCTCACGTCTCGAAAGAGAAATTAGCAGCAAATCGCGGATAACTGCAAACCCTCGACTGGATACGGAGCGGGAAGGTAGAATTAACAGTTTTACACAACAGGTTAGTTAGCAGAACTCATGTTTGTTGGTATATTGTACTGTTGGAAGGTGTAAGAGCCTGATGAGAGCATTAGGGAAGGCACGGAACAAGGTTACCCTCCTTAAGCCCCCGCTAACGTTATGCCTGCACAGTCGGACTTTGCAGGCAAATCTTCACCACTAAAGCCCACCAATAACGTTCAGTTATAACTGCACAGGCTGACTGAGCAATTAGAACTGCGCAGGCATAACTAAACGTCAGTGGCGGGCCTTAGCGATGATGCGGAAGTAGCAGGATTTTGATCACTGGGAACCCCAGGGACCTTAGAAGTGTTGGAGAAAAGACAGAGAAGAAGGACCGATTTAAAGAAAGAGACCTTCTTTAATGATTAATCACATCGTACGACGACACAAAGCTTTGGAGCCCTTTCAGCACGATTTGTCACACTGGTAACAATATTTCTATATTCTTTATATACGGAATGAAGGTAATCAACATTACGATATTAAGGTGCATTATAATATCCCTGTCTGCACCCAAACCCTCACACACACACACACACACATAAGCATATTATATATATATATATATATATATATATATATATATATATAATTATATATATATATATATATATATATATATATATATAATCCAGGATTATCGGATATCACACGGTCACAAACCTAAATTTAAGTCTTTGTTATTTAAAACTTGATGCCTTCATAATGAAAAAAGTTGTAGATAAATATAAGCAACAAAATTAATATATTCAGTTTTTACATGTTTTGTAGTTTCTGTTAGGGTTAATCTATGTTTAGGTTTGTGACCGTGTGATATCCGATAATCCTGGATTATCTCTTTAATTTTTACCTTTTTGACAATTAACCATCTGGTATTCTTGATCTTGTTGTTTACCTGATAACTTTCTTTTCTCCAACTGTATTTCATTCGTTCCTTGACAATGTCTAAGTAAAGACTAAAGCGCTTGGATTTCTGACCATCATTTTCTTGTGGTATTCGCTTATATATAGATATATATATATATAGTATATATATATATATATATATATATATATATATATATATATATATATATATATTAGGGTCTTTTAAACTTTAAAATATGTATATATAAACATATAGTATATATGAATATATATACGTATATACATATAGTATATATATATATATATATATATACATATATATAGCGTATATACATATAGTATATTGAGATCTTTGGTAAGGCCCTGGTTCAAGAAAAGGTTTGAGCTAATATATTTACAAAATAGATACGAGAGCCTCTCAAAAGATGTCAAATTCGGAAGATAACATAAGTATTTTCCAGAGAGAAGGTACAAAGCAGGTGCTAAAAGAAATGACGCCTGTTATCTTCGTTACGTAGTTATGTGTTGGGCTTTGTTTTTTTTCTGATATGTGGACCAGGTTCACTGAAGTAATCAGTAGCTTACACTTTCTTTTTATTTTTGGGCGAGGCGTGGCGCGGGGGTGGGGGGGGGAAGATGTTGGGAGGCAGGAATTCCATTGTCTAGTTTCCGTGTGGGGTTAGCCGTCAGTGCGCCTCACGTGGTGTACTAGGCGTTATTTCTTTTTACCGTACCCCCTTCATACTCTCTTAATTCCATCTGACTTTCCACCATCTCTGACAAAAATTTTCCTAATGCAACTGTAAGGTTTTCCTCCTGTTACATCTGCGAAACCTTATCATCAATTTCCCATTCAGCTCTGAATTATCTCATAGGTCCCAACGCTTGGCCTTATGCCCAAATTATATATTATTTTCTATTCCATTGCCTAGTAATGTTATTTTTTTTTCTTGTTCCGGAAATAGAATGGCAGCTGTTGAAGCAACTAGATGGTCACTTTGAAAAGTGAAATGTGGCTTTGAAAAGTAAAATACGAGACCGTTCGACCATAATTCAGATTTTTCCGGATATTTAGAGTACATTTTATATTTACATTCATAAACTTTCCCCCTCCGAAGTATCCCCTACCTTTATCCTGTAATATGCATGTTTCTAAAGTAATGTAAGTTTATATGGAATTATACTTGGCTGCAATCATCATAAAATCATCATGACCACCCATAGACCCTTATGGAGTATGGACTCTTCCTTTCAGCAAAATTTCAGGCAACTCATTATCCTGAACCATCACTAAATATCCAATTACAATCCCTCCATAATATCCTGTCGTACGTTACGCATAAGTTTATATTGAAATATATATATACATGTCATTTTACATTTACCCATTTTCTATAACTTCATAAAAATTGCTAAAACTCTAAAGTAACTATTATTATAAAACTTGTACACGCATGAAGAGGATTAGACGATAAACCAAGTATTAGGGAATGTTACTTCAAAACACCATAAATACAGTCTGTTAGTAACAACTATCAGCTGCAGTAATATTACCAACACGACTATCCAGCACCGTAACCTCAAAATTATCCAAGAGATTTCTAACGATTCAGCGAACTGTCATGAATTGTGACGAAATAGCGGATATTACCGAGATGTTACTGGCTCGTAAAACGTTCTGTGTGCACCTTTTCTCGGAGGTTGCGAATGGTTATTTTCTCTTTGATTTAAATTCGTAGGACTAATTAACTTTTATTATTCGTAACAGAATATGATATACATTATTAAGTATTTTCAAACACGTCTGTTTATACGCAGAATCGCGGACCAGTACCGACGTGGCTCCGTAGTCGTGCGCATTTCAAATCAACTGCTCGTAAATTAGTTGCGAACGATCCTAAACGCAACTGGTATTTTGGGCTCCGACCCGACAACTAACTGTAACTGCAAGCCAGAGACAATCAAGTGAGTGTGACGTTAGCCTGTGCTACGCTGGATGATTCGTAGTTTTTCTGCAAATAGTTGAGTATTATTTGTGTATACATACATACATACACACACATATAATATATATATATATATATATATATATATATATATATATATATATATATATATATATATATACGTATATATGATATATCAGTCGTCTCCGGTGACCGAAAGCATCAATCTTTGTAAATGTACTGAAATTAACAGTTGAATCATAATTGCCATAACAAATTAACTATTTTTCACATACACTGTTGAGCTGCGCTACCAAACTACATAAATTAAGCTTGTTGTGTTCATTCGCTCTTTCACGATCACCACAGTCGAGCTTATTGCACAAGTAAGCCTAAAATCCGTTGAAATAGAAGAATTTTGATTTTCTACATCTGCACGTAAGCCTTCATGTGCCTAAGTTTGAATATCACAAGAACTTTCGCCTTTGTAACGATTCATGACAGTACGGAACCCACCGGTCTTGGAAGCCAAGATTTTCCTAGATTTTCTTGTTAAGGCGACGGCGGTGACTGGGGCTTGAATTTAGGCACACTGCGACCCGTTGCGAGCTGGTACCTGGAAAATATCTTGGGAAATTCATTGTCTAAGCAACAGCATAAATATTAACATGGACATTTGCTATTCAGTCACTCATGTTCAGAAGGGAAATATTTTAAAAAATTGATGCATCCAGATCCCTTATTTGATGTTATCATTTATTCCTCGCCTTGATATAGTGCTACATTCACAGAGGATGGGTTTCATTTTGCATCGCTTTTTTCTATTCATACTCTCTCTCTCTCTCTCTCTCTCTCTCTCTCTCTCTCTCTCTCTCTCTCTCTCTCTCTCTCTCTCTCAAGTGCACAACATAATTATCCTCACACGGTTTGTTTTTTGTAGAGAAATAGTTTTGTTTATAAATGGTTCTTGAATATTGTCGAACCGATGCATGAGACTTTTTGCTATAATTCAAGTTTTTCCTTGTTGTTCCTTTTCTTTTCTTTTGTACTGCTACACAACCCCAAAGAGTCATATTATAGTTCACGTAAATCGCGTATCTTTATATCCATTCCCATTTGGAACACGTTTTTGTTTGTCTTTCAAGGAGAATCCTCAGACAATGGAGTCAACTGATAAGGACCAAATAACTTCCGGCACTGGGGAATCACACACGGTGAATACTGAAACGAGACAAGAGAAAGTTGAACAAGGCCGGGAAATTCAAGACTCTGCGAACAACTCGTCGGTTGCGCCTGAACCTAGCGCTGCAGAAAGGTATTTTCCACCCTCGTCTTTAAGTTGTAGTACTACACGGAGAATTCCGGATCTAAATACAGCATCCATAAGTATGTTTTCACATTGTACTCATCATAATATTGTTATCATTGTTGACATTAATCATATTATCACCGTCCATTGTTGTTACCTCTTTGATTTAATCATAGGTTTTCACATTATCATGCATGCACTGTGAACTTTTGGTGTTTGATCCCGGTCAAGCATGCGCTTCCTAGGCTATTGACTAAACTCAGATGCTTCTCGTTGGGTGTGTGTGTGTGTGTGTGTTTCTGTCTGGAAGAGTAAATCGTATCAGGCAGAAAAAAATATGCAATGATGGACATGTATACTTTACAGATGAGCGTGAATGACTGACTTTCTTGAAATGTGCTCGTGCGTGCGTGTGTGTGTGTGTGTGTGTGTGTGTGTGTGTAGAGAGAGAGAGAGAGAGAGAGAGAGAGAGAGGCCAACGGGAACAAGTTCTTCTTAGTTGACTCCATTGGCACTAAATTTTACGGCGCAAAAGATAAAATTTGCGTGTAAGACATTGGCGTATACAAATAAGACGCACGATATAGACCGTACATTATCAAATTATGATACTGTTTTGTAGAGCGATATTTGCACTGATACGATAAAATGTTTAGGTGGAACCAACAAGATACAACACTGATATTTCTTATCATTCACGTGTGTTCACTATCTAGGAACAACGTCATATGATGGATCGCACTGGGTTGCTCGGATTATAGCACATCGATCATTTCTTTTCCTTTCTTCGAATCCTTATCGTGTCTGGTGTTCCGCTGGTAAGTGCACTGAGACCTTTGTTAGTTACTGTCAGGCCTCATTAGGGATTATGGGTGTTGGCCTAGAAAATGTGAGGGTACAATATACAACCGTCTTACCCATAACCCTCACCCGAACCAATGCAACTCGCAACCGCCTCAACCCTAAAAAGATATGAGGTTGATTACAGCAAAACACCCACATCTCGCCCCATTTTTATTTTCCATTTTTCCTTTCGCATTTTACTCGTGTCATATTGATTACCCATTTGTATCTCCCCTTTACAACACTTACTTATTTCATAGCGCAAATGCGAGGTTTTCCTCCTGTTACAACCTTTCAGACCTACGTACTCTCATTTTCCTTTCTAGCGCTGAATTACCTTACAGGTCTCAGTGCTTGGCCTTTGACCTAAACTCTATATTCCATTCCCTTCCTTTACAACACACTTATCAGTCTCTTACTCCCTAGACATCGAACAAATGCTTTACTAAATTAAGACTGGCGTAAATCAGCATAACCTTTCATCCTGCTTGAAAACAATGCTTTCATTCAGAAATCTAATATCTTGTCTCTCTTCTTCCTGGATCGCTCCTCCTCAACAACGCAGTTCACCGAAAGATGAGACCGACAAGATCTCGGACTACTTGGATTCCCTGAGCTTCGGACGGACGAAACCTATACTTAGCGAGTAAGATAACTACGATTTTATGTTCTTTGATTAATACCAAGATCTTTTAGCCCAGGGACTTATATTTAAGCACAAAGCAAACTCGAGTACGAGCCACAGGGAACCACTACAACCTGCCTTGCTGTTCGAGAATTTACAAATGTAAGAGATTAACCTTTTGGTGAATTGATGGTTTGTGGCAAACTAATGGCCAAACATTTTGAATTTGAATGTGATGGTTTGTGGCAAACTAATGGCCAAACATTTTGAATTTGAATGTGATGCAAGACTACGCTGTTTAGAATAACGGAGTCTTATGTTAACTTTAGATTTTGCTTAGATGAATATCACAAATCTCAGTGCCATATGGCTGCCTGAAACTGAAAGTGATGCTTTTGTGTCGTGTTCTGTAAACACTCGAAGTTTCTGCTAAAATGAAAGGATGCACGTACTTTTAAGTCTAGATTTTGAATCGTTGTTTTTCCATTTAAAGATGTGTGTGATTTGCTCAGAGTGGAATATAAATGGTTATTATTTTCTTTATAATAATAATAATAATAATAATAATAATAATAATAATAATAATAATAACATAATAATAATAATAATAATAATAATAATATGTTCATGGGCTTGGAAATGTAGAATGCCTATGTTGAGTTCTGTTCATTCACGTACATATTTATTCCTTTCAGCCGACCTGATGCTGACATGCCCGTTGGTCCTTACAGCAAATATTACAACATGGAGCACAAGAAGAGAGGACTGGCTGTCATTCTGGCCTACAGTGAATTCAGCCGTGGGGGACCAAGTGTAAGGAAAATGGATGATTTTTGTATCCAATGTTTAGTCATAATAGTCGGCGGTTTCCAGAGTGACCCGTATTCTCGTTATAGTAAGTTTTAAAAATTTATACAAAATTTTGCAGAAACAAAGTTTTGTGACACTTTTCTTTTACTTATTTTTCTCAAGATTTGAAAATCTGATGCAATTATTTGAACAGATAAAGTAATGCAAAACTGGGAGCAAAATGGTTGAAACAAAGTTGATTATTTTGTAGCGTGTAATTTCTAAAGTTCATCAGTGGCTTTACTCGGTCGTCTCACACTTACTGAGCTCAAAACTTGGCCAGAATAGTTGCTGAGAATCGGTTGAAGATTAAAGAATATTTTGTGCTGAGTGGTAAAAAAAAAATGTAGCAAAGGTCAAAAACAAAAAATCCATGATCAATTTCTATCACTCCTTACAAAATAGCTTAGAATCACTGAACTTCTGTTTACTTGTGTGAGAGAGCTGCTGATATATCCTCGGGTGAAAGTATTTGTCACTCAAAGGCGTGCGGACAGTATTACAAAGTGCACAGTTTTCCAGTTGAAATGTTCGTTTTTACAGAGCCATTTATGAGCCAATCGGCAGATTAAGACATCTATGTCAATTTATGTAGAAGAATCACTCCATTTGCTGGCGCAAGTCTAAAGGTGTTGTTTGTCTTTCTTATTCGCATTAAAACTTTCAGCCTCGCGACTGTGCCTTCCACGATTCAAAGATTTGTGAGGCAACCTTCAAGAAGCTCCATTATGAGGTTCAGACTCACATGAATCTTCCCAGGCGAGATTTCCTTAAAGTTCTGGAGCAGGGTGAGTAGTCTTTTATTCATGCGAGCAGCCATTCGTTTGTCGTTTGTTTGTTTGTTGTTTGTTTGATGGTGTTTTTACGTTGCATGGAACCAATGAGCAGCCATTCACATTTAACAAAGAGCTTTTCTTGTTTAAAAGAGCAGCCATTCACATTTAACAAAAAGCTTTTGTTTTTATAATCTGTTATCATATGTTTAATCACTGATACTTTATCACTCTGTCGGTTATCAGAGTGAAGCAAGGATCGTAAAATGATTAAAAACAGGGAATGATCACCAATTCTTAAGGCTGTTTGGGCATTTTGTAACATTGCTTTATATTTTTTAGACCTTTTACGTTATATAGCAAAGAGACCTTGCCATTTCAGTCAAGTTTCCTACTGAAGATTGCATTTCTTTTTAAAGTGTACTTCAATATGTGAAGGTGTTGTATGTGCCCTTTTCTCCATGTTTGCCAGTAACATTCACTAGAAGTTTGTTTTCTTGTTTACCAGTATTCACTTTTAGTCTGTGGGTTGCATGTAAAATCATCATTTCCAGTTACCTATATGATTAGCCTTCCTAATGAGTTTATTCCAAATCCCGATGATGTGGTCTGAAGTTATTTTCACTTAAAACAACTAAAAACTGAAATTCATTCTCTCACTTCTATCAATCTTCCAAGCATAGATAGTTTTGCAATATTTCATGAGTGGACCCTTTCACAAAAATCTTGATATATCAGCAGTTAAGAGATCACAATCACTATTGCCCACATGAAGATTTTGTTGCAATCGAATTTCTTATCTCGAATAAGATGTTGCTAAAGTGTTGTTTCTGTATTGGAGAAAACTTCCTTCCTCTTATTGGTGTAAGTGTTAATTTTAGACAAAAGAAAAAGGATCTGATATCATGATAAATAGAATCACATTAGCTATAAGGGGTTGTAGATTCTAAGAGAGAGGTTTGAGATCAAGCTGGTAGGTATAGGACTCGTGCCATTAACCCGTCGGGGCTGATCCGGTTTCATATATATGTATATGCTCACTATTCCTTTGCAGTTCGAAACTCAGACCATAGAGACTGTGACAGTTTGGTCGTGGTTTTCATGAGTCACGGCGGCCTGAATGAAAAAACGAACAAGGAATTCATCTGGACGTACGACTCCATGGTCGATACTTCCGAACTTTGGAAAAACTTGACTCCAGAGAAGTGCCCGTCTCTTGCTGGGAAGCCTAAGTTATTTTTCATTCAGGTATAAATATTTTCTTTGAGTTGGGTGTTTGTCCAGCTGAAATCTGTCTTGCTTTTTCACGATGTTAACGTTAAGGTAGCATCTTGCGTGGGGTTAATATTTATACCGAGAATAGCTTGTCTCAATTTTGTACCACGACAAACAGAATTAGCTCGTAAGATCAGGGGCGGATTTAGGGTGTGCGGGACCCTAGGCCCTAGGCCGGTGACCTTAGGGGTCCCCTCATTTATGGACAAGCAAATAGGGCCCTTACAGCTTGTGGGGGTTAGGTTTCCGGGATTTATTTTTTAATTAAGCACCTCCAGATTATTATTATTAATTTTTATATCTTTAATTATATTATTATTATCATTTTTTTTTCTGCTGAGGTGAGGGACCCTCACAGTCACGGGTCCCTAGGCCATGGCCTGCTCTGACTCCCCCCACCCCCTAAATCTGCCACCGCGTAAATATGACAAATGATGCCTGAAAATATTCTTGTGCTACACCGCCATTATATCCTCCAACAGGCTTGCAGAGGCGAAGACACTGATAGAGGCGTTCAGCTGAAGAAACCCAAAGCCCTCAGTGTACAGACTGACTCGGTTGACGTAACTTTGAATGAAGAATACGCGATACCCTTGTATGCTGACCTGCTCATGATGTGGGCATCATACCCAGGTAAGATGATGTTGTGTTTAATATTTCCTGATCCTTCATCATGAACTTGTATAATAGATGACTTTCGGGTATTTGTATTGATGATATGAAAATGAATCTAGAGATAAACTCTAACCTGTGTGTCACCCCTCTGCGAAAAACCTGCATTGTTATTATAGATATATATATATATATATATATATATATATATATATATATTATATATATATATATATATGTGTGTGTGTGTGTGTGTGTGTGTGTGTGTGTGTGTATACACGTACATACATATATACGTATATATATATATATATATATATATATATATATATATATATATATATATATCAAACAAATATTTATACACACATGTACATGAAGATAAAATAGAGGAATGGAAGTTAGGTCAAGTTTGAAAATGTCGATGGAATTGACCGTTGAGTGCATGCAGGGCGTTAAGATGTTTTGGAAGACTGGCAGGACACCAGTTGAATCAAGGGATTTCAAGTGAGACACTGTCTTATGGTGGGGGAAGTGTGACTTAGGCAGGGGCGTGCACCCACAGACTTTCAGAAGGGCCTTAGGGGCTCTAATGGAAAAAAAAAAGGGTACTCCCTTACATTTTGAAAATGAAATCTGCCATATTTTATATGCTACAATTATAATATACGATACATATAAAAAGAGATGCTGAAAGGATAATGTGACAGTTTTAAAATCCATTACGTTCAATGGAAATATGCTATTGACAAATATTGGTCCAATATCAATCAACCTATGTATAATATGATCCAATTCAATTGTTATTTCTGACAAAAAGGGCAACTTAGCTATGAAGAAGAAAAGGGACAGGGGCTCAGAACCGCCCCCTCCCCCACCTCATGCACGCCCCTGGCAGTGAGGAACTAACCAGGACGTGGAAGGTATATTTGAATGAGGGAAAAGTTCCGAATGAATGAATATATTAAGCTTCGTAAAGCTAAGATGTTCCAAAGAATACCATGGAAGCTACAGAATTCTTGCAAGATAGAGGTGAATGGCAGTTTATGTTTGTGTGTATGTTTGTGTGTATATGCTGATGATATTGACATTTTTTGCACAAGGGCTTCATCCATGATTCAGCTGTTAGACTGTGGATGAGATCATTGTTTTGTGGAAACTGTTGAATGTTGACAAAGAAATATGTGTAAATACATTTATGAAAGTTCATCAACTAGCATAATAAGTGCATAAATAAAAGTTTGATAACTTGGATAATAAGCACTTCAATGATAGCTAAATTAATTGTACCGTAAATACTTTAATGAAATGTTAATAAGTACCTAAACAAAAGTTTAATAACTTGCATAAGAAGTGTCCGACTGAAAGTTCAATCATTTGAATAGTAGGTACTTAAATGTAGATTTAAAAACCTTGCTTGATAAATATTTTAACAAGAGTTTAATAATTAACTTCCATAATAAGTAATCGACTGAAAGCTGAAAAATTGCATCATAATTACTTTGATAAAAGTCTAACGAGACGCACGACAACTTCCAGGAATGTTTGCCTTCAAATCCAGAAACCGCGGGATAAACGGGAGCGTCTTCTTCCACTTTCTGACCAGAGTCTTTAACGAAGACGCCCACAACGAAGACCTCTCGTCCATGCTCCTGAGGGTGACCCGCGAGGTGGCTGTACACTACGAGTCATACATGCCTGGGGCCGGAGAGCTTGACAAAAACAAGCAGATTCCGCAGACGGTGTCGACGCTGATGCGGAAGGTGAAGTTCTT
This sequence comes from Macrobrachium nipponense, assembly GCF_015104395.2. NCBI lineage: Eukaryota > Metazoa > Arthropoda > Malacostraca > Decapoda > Palaemonidae > Macrobrachium > Macrobrachium nipponense. The sequence continues at coordinate 34,895,931 of NC_087204.1, forward strand.
ATAACCAGATTTTCTTCAACGCCTCGACAGTTGAAGTATCAAACGGATGGACACAGACAAACGGGAAGTTCTCATGCAAGAAGAACTGAATTTTCAAAAAGTGAAGCCACTGCAACATAAGAAAAAAAATGGGAAATAAAAACACGAACTACAATATGAGGGAGAGAGAAATAGAGCCCGGGAATAAAAGCAGACATAAAATGGTCAGGAAAAATGTGAATAACTGAATAAATACATATATGCATAAATAAACCAAGTATTTGACACTTCTCTATGTTCACCTTAATATTGAGATTATTAAGCTTTTAATTCTTCCTGTGAGAAATCAGTCCACAAATAGCACCATGATTTTCTTAAACAAACGTCAATGCACTGTTGCATGATGGGAAAGGACATGCATGCATTTAAAGTCATCGAAAAGTATGTTCTTGACCACTATAAATATTTTTGCAAAGGAGAGTGAAGCATGTGCTTTTATTGAGATAATCTTAGGATATTTAAATGAACACTTTGTAGCTTACTATGTATTGCAAACAGTATTTTGTAGTCAAATAGGGCGGGAATAAAAAGGTGATTTTGTAATTTCAATTCGAACATTTTCTCAACATGTCTTCCCTACTTTGGCAGTGAAGAACTCCCAGCCAGCCAGTTGTTCACATCGACCTCTGCAGGATTCTTATGTTATCCTAAGGACCTTACCCATATTTACACCAATTCTGTAAAAAAAGAAAAAAAAAAGCATAATGGGGTATCACGTGAGAGCATTGCACTCATTAAAATGCTATGTCCATAATCATAGTGAGTTTGGTTATTGGAAGTCAATTTGCCATAGCCTATCAAATTACCAACAGCAAAAAAAAAAAATAAAAAAAAAAAAAAAAAAAAAAAAAAAAAAATATATATATATGAAAAGAACTTCAAGGTTAACTAAAGTCTACCGTTATATGAAATGTAAACATTAATGTCTTAACGTATCAACCGATTCAGTATTAAAAAATAAATAAATAAAATACAAAAGGGCGCTAAAGGATTTTCAGCCGGAAACAGCTATGAAGCAAACCATTTCGCTGGGCTGAACAGAGTGGAACCAGCTATATCCGCCACTGCCATGCCGCGTAAAGCACCGCTTCTCGTCCAATCTATACCATCTTCCCGATGGGGCCCTACCCCAAGACTATTATTTAATTAATTACCACAAGAAGTTAAGTTTCGTAAAAAAATATTTCCGTATAATAACAATTAATCTGGAATATTTTTTATATTTTATAAACTATAAGATAAAAATATTCCAGATTAATGATTGCTAAAACAGTGAAAACAAGATGAGTGATTCTTGCAGCATAATAAAATAACCCGAAATTATCATTATTTGCGCCCCAAAGGAAGTCGCCTTCACCGGAATAGGCTAAAAATTAAAAAACTCGTTGACTATTGGTGGATGTCGAAACAAAGGATGTAGAGATGCCCCTCATATACACTGAATGTTCACATTTACATAAAAAAAAATAATTGAGAACGTGTAACATATGCCGAGCTTGAATTATCAAATACATGCATCCCTAAAAAAATGTGATTGCTTGGATTACATAATAGCCGGCCGATCGTGTGCGTCAGAGCGATTACGTAATCCAAGTAATTGCCAATAGAACTCGCTCAAGAATAACATCGTTAATGTTTTTTATAGGTAATTAAAAAATTCGATTAATGAACTAATTTTTGGCCCTCAGTCTATTATATTGTGATTACAGCATTCTCCTAGAGATTCGTGTAAATTTAATTAAAGTAGAGAAACAAAATATTATAATGAAATGTAAGCTGTGAGTTGTAACTTGATGGATTCGGTTTCGGTTTTTTGTCCGTTTGTTAACCTATGATGCAATCCCTACAAGTTTATACACAATAATGTTAATTGTCTCCTCATCGCCACTACATAGGTTTTATCTTTACAAATTGCTGTGGAAACATACTAAATTTTTTGGTTACCTTTCTTTAAATGGTTATAGCAATGCTAATATATAATACTAAAACAGCTGATTTATAAACACTGTTCGAATGCGTTCATTCGAAGGCCTCATATGAAACAAGCCAGGGACTACTGCAAAGAAATGTTACTAATTTTGTTGATAAATAGGATAGTGGGAATTCGATAACCCATAGGAAACCAGTAAAATCATTATAGTTTCTTATTAAAGTGAGAATTTCAAACATGGAATTCATGGCGTAGACAATCGCATCGTCTCGAATGCGGTGCCTCTGGTCGGCCAATATCAAGGTGGAAAGCGTAGTGTGGTATTATTGCTTAATAATTTCTTAACAGTTACATGTGCAGTGAAGTCTTATATGTGCATGGTCGTGGTGTCGTCTGTTTAACATGGATGTGTTGATTTAAATCCTTATAATTTGAGGTTAGCGTATGATAAAGATAAAAATGAAACACTCTTAAGGGGGACTGTGGAATGTTTAGAGTGACCTAGACAGTTGGATGGTAGGTAGTCTAAAGGTCACTCTAAACCAAGTTAGGTAAGGTATTTAGTTGGTCCGAACCTAACGTCGATTATCACGCTTTGCAATAGAGTGTGTTGAAGTAATAGTAGGAGAATTGTGCACTTGACCGATCTGGTCTAGCTGGGGTTAGGCTGGGTGTATTAGGCCAGTATATGGTTAAGTACTAGGGTATAGTAGGTAGGCTATGCAGACTAGGGAGACGGGTAGGAGTTCAATAATTTCAACCTGCTAGGTACCACAAAGGGTTACCTTAGGCGAGTCCATGTGCTTCCAGGCCCCCAACCCAGGTCAGGGCACAGTCCATGGTGGGCTATCACGTCCCTACCCCAGTCTCTCTACTCTGCATTGGCTCCTTACGTAAAAATTGCATCCAGTGAGTTACTAAAGTAAACGTTCATTTTATACCTAGTGCCTGAAACAAAATGTAGTTAGCCTATACCCAAGCTACGTAGAGCAAAATAGGCTTTAGTATCGCCTTAAATTCTCTCCAAAACATGACCCATAGCCTAACTATTGTAGTAGCTAGTTTCCTCACTGAGAACTACCTACCTACTATAAATTTTTGTATGCTTTTTGAGAAATATTGATGGTACAAACCATGTTTTGGTCAGGTTTTAACCAGGGAGCTGGTTTCTTCCTGGCCAGATCCTTGTGGTCCACCCTCCCCCCAAGCAACCTAACTTAGGTAGTACCTATGTAGAGTTTTTTTTGATTACAGATACCTATGAAAATGACATCTTCAAATCTAGCCTAACCTTGCCCCTGATCCCAGGGCTTAAACTTTACTGGACTGGTAAATATATCTAGGTATAGCTATATGGAGCTCCTCAGGCCAGGTACACTTTGAGGTCAGCCAATTTACAAAAAAAAACCATGTAAATGGAAAGAGGAAGATATGCAAATGTACATGGTAAAAAAAGAAAGAATTCTAAAAAAAATTTCCCTACCTTCCACAAGAAGTTGAAAATTACAATTTACAAACCCTTAAGGAGCTGTCACACTAGCGAAATTTCCGTTGACTTTTTCTGAGTTTGTCGTCGACTTTCCAAAGAAGTCGACGTCATTCCGTACTCTGGTTGTCACACACGTTCTTCATACCTTGGTTGTCGTCGTCAAAACGTTAACAAACCATCTGAGCTGTGACTTCCCAGAATGATTAAACAACTATGCTTTATAATGCAAAGCAACTAGTGGGTTGTGCTTGCATGTGTTTAATGATGCTGCATAGAATTTAGAAAAAAATGTCTGGGTTTGGTCTTGGTTAAAAAGACGTGAAAACTTTAATTTTAAAAAACAAGCTAGGGCTAGCCTAGATAGGCTATTCGTAACCTTGTTTACACAACCACAGTCAGATTGTATTATAAATTAAGCTAGAGAAACTGCAAAAATGTTAAAGATTTTTGTTTATATTATTTGCTAATGCAAACAAACAAACAAAAAAACGAGAGCAGATCTAGGCTAGATAACAATCTGATATTCACGATATACCTAGCATGTTTATCTGTATAAAGGTAAGGAAGTTCAGGAAAGTTTTCCCAGAGTCGCATGGTGATCTCTTGATAATTTTTTCATTTAAAACCCTTTTTCATAAAACTATCATGCTTATGGTCCCATAAGCATTGTCTCTCCCCTATATCTTTGACCAAAAACTGTTCTGGCAATCTTGTCCACTGTACCAAGAACTCCATCTTGCATCTGATGACTTGAAATGCGCGCTTTCCGAGATGTAAACAAGCAATAAAGTCGACGGTAGCGATGGGTTGAATTCGATCGGTACCGTTTTCAAAATTTGTGACGACGACACCAGAAAGTCGACGTCAAATTCAGAAGTCGACGGAAATTTTGCTAGTGTGACAGCACCTTTATGGGGCCTCTTTTACAAGACAGTCGTTAATATTACGAACTTATACGTATATGTTTTTTCTAATAAATTTATTTTTTGTAAAATTATAATTGGTGCTCACACAGTATCAAAACAGATAAGAAATAAAAGCAGAAAACATGTTCTTAGAATATTTGTTTAAAAATATTTACATAAATTGACCGAGAACAAAGATTCAGTAATTTTATTTTTATTTTTACATGTTTTTTCTAATATTTCTTTGCACTTTTCTTTGTAAAATTACATTTACAATCGACATACTATGGTGAAAGACAAGAACAAAAAAACAACAAATTTACAAAAAGACGTCATGTGAGAGAGACAGAATATAAGTTGCCGTTAGTGAATTTATGGGCTATAAAAGTATTGGCACTTCTTTCCAAATCGGTGGAGCATTATATTGTTTATCTACAGGATTAATCCTTCCATCATCCCAAACCTTTTATCACTACCGAGGATCAATCTGTCCATTAAGGGTTAAATTATGATAAATGACCAATTAGCCATTGATACCTGGAATGCGACCACCTTCCCGAAAAAGTACTTGAATTCGCTGCCATGAGCACCAGTCAAGAGTTGTGGGTCATCTAGGCAGCACACCGAGACCTCTACGCTCCTCTCGAACTAAGTGTTGTCTCTTAAATTGCAAAATAATGGCATAATTCAAGCCCCTTTTTGGGAAGTGTCCGCGTTCCGAGAGAGTTGGCCACTATACGTACATATGTATGATTTTGGGAGAATGGTCTTTTGTGCTATCAAAGTCTTAATTGTTTATTTTGGTGTTTTGATTTTAATAACATTTTGAGTAAAAGAGGCCAGCTCATCATCATGATGTTATTTGCACTTTCAATTATTGTCCCCTCAGTGGAAATCCAAGGACTTTCAATAACAAGAATGGCCACAAAAAACGTGAATCACAAAATAAGTAGTCAGAAACATACTGTTCATGTTTGATTATCCGTACTCTTAGGTCCAAGGCAGGTGTGGATATGTGTAGTGGATATGTTTGCACAAACCACCCAAGGATGGGCTATGATTTCGTGTAGCTAGGCTACACGAAATAATAGCCCAGCCTTGGCTGGTCTGTGCAAGCATACTTACTTGAAAGAACCCAAAGAAATAATTATTTTGTCTCACAGCAGGATGCAGTATATACATTACTATGTAATAAGGACAATGTAGATGTAACACCCAAAAACAGGCTTTAGTAAACAAAATGGCCCACTCAAGAATTTTGTCATAGTATCTACCAAACTATATATTTTTTAAATGAATCCTAACTTTATTACGATAGTTGTAATTCCTACATCATGTGGGAGGAAGATAGAGTGTGAATGCTAAAAAGTTAACAGGATTGTTTGGTTTTAACTGTCTATTGACCCATCCCTTTTGAATAATTCAATCATCTATTGTTTACCTTTATTTTTTCTCTGTTTTCAGCCCACAAAGTTGTATTGAATGTTGTGTATGCTTTATAGTTATCAGTTAATCAGTTACATTGTTTTCTGGATTTTGGGGTTTGGCTTATCTTGGTTTTTGTCATTATTTAGGATGTCGTCCAGAGAGGATAAAAAACAATAACATTCCCTTGTGGGAGAACCTGGTCAAAGAAGCACACACTAATCTAGACTCCTCTTTCTTCCCACTCCCGAAGGTAAGCTTTGCAAGGTGAGAGCAGTGGCAACTACCTTTATTTCCAATCCTGAGTTTTGTCAGTGCAGCCCAATGGAGATGTAACCATGTTTGCTTTGCACTATTTGCGAGATTTAGAGATTCAGTACAAACATGCAGAGCACTTTTGCCCCTCATTAAAACAAGGGAACTCATATTCTGAACAATTATGGTAGCTATACTCTATACCTATCGGCTCCTTCATGGCGATTTAGGCGTTGTCCCCCACGTTGCCAAATGTACTTCTCTCGAGTTTTTAAAGGCCTACCCTTCCCATTTACCCCTTTAATCCGTGCATCTGTCAAGGCTGTTTAACCTCCTTGGCGTTTGTTAATGTCTCCTGGGAGCAGTATACTTTTGGTTGCCTCGACACTCCTTTGAAAATATTTCCATTCTTCTAGGTATCTGTTTTTCATATAGGCCTAATTAAATTAATTTTGAATCTTTCTTTTAATTTAATTTACTTGGTTTTGTGTTAATATACTGTACAGAGAGAGAGAGAGAGAGAGAGAGCTCTATTGACATTTGAAAAGGATTGTCCATGTAGACAGATCTTTTTTAAAAGAGCGCAGCATAAATGTGCATAGGTTACACATAAGTTTATCGGCAGCTATTTAATTTATTATCTATTCATAATATTGTCCCCCATTTCCTTCCAGTAAAAGTATTGATAACATTTTTCTATTCTTATCTTCTTTTCTTTACAGACTTAATTCCAGCTTTGCCATTTACTCGGAATTTTTCATTGTTTTTGTATCAGTTTTTATTGTTAATGTACAAGATACCTTTGCATGGTTTGCCTTTTCTTTAGAAAAGTGCTAACGACCCTATGAATGATTTCTCTAGCCTGTGGATGAAGATTACTGCGAGTACGAGGACTTCCTTCCATGTTGTTTGTAAGGTGACAGGCACCTTAATGAGTCAGTGAGTGTTTTGATTGAGCTTCCCTTGTCGAGGCACGGGCTGTTTGACATCTTTATGCCCTGAGGTCAGCTTAAGATCTGAGAGAGGAACTGGCAGCGCTGGAAATTTTTTTTTGCCACGTTTAAGAATAAACTTGTTGTTTTATTGTTGTTAAATGCTAGAAAATTACGAGGGCTTTTAATAATTTGCAAAAATTGATCAGCAACCAATTATATTTGTGTTGTATAACTTGTGCTGCCTTCATATACCATAAAACGTGAGTTGGAATATTTGATGTGGCAGTGCCGGTCACCATCCATGCCCTCCCCTTTTCGCCATGAAGGAACCATTAGAGTATAGTCTTTCCTATTTACTTAAGAAATTTTTGTGGGAGTTGAAGATGCTTATTTTGAGGTAGTTAAAAGCCTTCATTCATTTACAGTCTTTGCCCTGCTAGCCTAGGCAAGGCTTTTTGGTCCCACTTTTCCCACATCTATCAGTCTTCACCTACCAACAGTACCAGTAGTAGATGGATTCTAATCGTTAGTCATGGATCACCCTATTTCTGGTGGAATTTTGTTGTTTCCTTCTAGGATGTAATTATTTGTCCTTGCACCTTCCTCCCACCCCTTTTTCTATACTGTGCAAATCAGCTATCAGAATAGGGAATTTAGATTCATTTTAAAAATGAATATTTTTATAATAATTTTTTTTTAAATACTTACCTCTATTATATATCACCCCCAACCTCCCCACTCGTGGACAGAGAAAAAACTGAATGGTAAATAATAGATGCTTGAATCACCCTAAAGGGATGGGTCAGTAAACAGTTACAACTAAACGATTATTAATTTTTCAGTTTTCACACACTATTGTCCTCTATTGAGTAGTAAGTGGTTTGATTTATTCATGTCTTTTTGTGTTAATTGATCAACCTTTCAGCCTCTGCTTCTTTTCTTACACTTATGTTTTCATGGTTTTATGAATATACATTTTTATCATACATTTTTTTTTTTATCTTTTCAGACGAAGGCTTATTAGTTACACTGAAGATTATGATAAACTGCTGTCCAATTCAATATCACTTAGCTGCTGATGAAAGACGTTTAACCTTTGCGCAAGATGTCAGAGAAAACTATACTGAATGAAATCCAGATTGACTGACATATGATATGAGTTCAGAGTGTGGAAAATGGGAAAAAAAGTCATGACCATAATGATGTACTTACAGTATTGCATAATACGGGCCTCAGAGTAGATCATACATACAAGTAATAATGGAGTCAATAAATATGCCAACCATGAACAATGGCAGATATGCCAGCATTCAGACCATTGAATGGGACATGATGAACAAGTACAAGTTTTATCCCCTCTCTATGTTGAGTTCTTTTAGTGTAAGGTGCATTTTATACCCTTTTACTGTGATCAAAACAAGGATTCAGATTCAAAGGCACTCAGAAGTCTATAAGGGCACATTCGATGCATTCCAAAAAATATCCAAATATGAAGGTAAGTTGTAATTCTTTCATAAGTTGTACATTGTGTAATAATTATGAATGGTTTTTATATAGTAACTGAAAATGTTCTTATGCCTATTGTTTTATTGTCAAAACCTTGGAGCACTGCAGTGGATAATCAGCACAGAAAGATCATGCATTTTAAATCGTCATAGAAATTGTCCTCAAATTTAGAGTTGTTTGTGTCAATATATATTTGGATTTCAGATAACCCAAACTTGGTCAGAAAATACTGCTTAAGATTTTTAGGACCATAGTTTTGTATTCAAACAGCAATCTGTACAGTGCTATTACAGCTAAACATATCTTCCATATCTGAACTTGCCTGTACAGGCGGTCCCCGGGTTACGACGGGGGTTCCGTTTTGAGAGGTGTCGTAAGCCGAAAATCGTCGGAAGCCGGAACATCGTCAAAAATCCTAAGAAAATCTTACTTTTAATGCTTTGGGTGCATTGAAAACTATGTAAACTGCATTCTTATGGCATTTTTCATCAAAAAAAAACTTCAAATATTGATTATTTTGCATTTTTGGTGTCATATTTCATCTCCCAGATGAGCATTGTAGGCGTCGTAACCCTGGAAATAACGTTTATTGACAAGCGTCGTAACCTCGGAACGTCGTAAGCTGACACCGTCGTAACCCGGGGACTGCCTGTATTTGAACTCTCAGAAAAATGTACTGCATTGTATATATAGGTGTTGGTCAAATTTCCAAAATATTTCCTATGTGAAAACTGATCAAGTGTGGTGGTTAGTTATTAAGTGCACTGAAGTCCAGTTAGGCTGTTTCCTTAAATTTATCATAAGTCCCACCTTTTTAGATTCTGTATATAATTAATTCTATTAAGCAAACTTTGTTCATCATGTGTTGTTTTACAGATTAAAATAGCATTATCTCTGTGGTGTATTACAATTAATTTTTTAAAAGTCAGAAAATCAGCTAGAGAAAAAATATGCTAATGTTTTTCTGTATTTTGTCAGGTATTGGTGGTCTGTACAAAGGTTTTTGGATTAGTGCTTTCCAAATTGTTTCGGGCATTTTCTACATTACAACTTATGAGAGTGTACGACACTTCCTTCATCAAAGAGGTGTACAGGATTCTAGGATCAAAGCCATGATTGGTGGAGGATGTGCTTCTTTAGTTGGGCAGACTATCATTGTGCCCTTTGACATCATATCACAGCATATGATGGTCTTAGGACAGTTGGAACGCCGTGGAAAAACCAAGATTGTGGTTAATCCTTTAAATATAAATTATCATAAGATGTCAAAGCTTCAGGTATTGTGCTTTTAGTTAACTCAAATGTTTTAAAATCTAAGTACAGCATTTTAAGTGTTTATAGCAGTGTCATATTATGAAGTACAAAATTTTTATTTTGCAAATGTCCTTATTTTTTGTGGATGTTGAGTGTGACAGTCACATAGTAACTAAACAAGTTTTTGTGTTGGATGCTCCACCTAGGAAATACTGTCTATCTTCTTGAGACATGATTTAAATTAAGAACTGTTTTTTTTTTTTTTTTTTTTTTTTTTTTTTTTTTTTGCATTCCAGTTAGTACTTATATTTCTAGAAATTTATGGAATTTTATTTTATTTTTGATTTTTTGTATGTTTTTTAATTTTGTGATTGACTAGTTGTTAGATATACTTCAGACATTCAGTATATTCCAACTATATGATGTCATAACCCTTAGCAAATTAGTATTTTTAGAAATTTCACCGTATTGTGAGGAATGGTGAAATTCATACATAAACTATTTCAAGTTAATTAAGAGTCTGTTGTTTCCATTAGCAAACAAACCCCATATCTTTTATGGAAGAGTATTCCCTGAGTCTTGCTGGAATCAGTCATTCAAAGCATTTTAACAAGATTATCAAAAGGTAGATGATGGTTCCCTCTCACATGCGTGGTGTAAACCTTAGTTTTCTTTGGCCACTCAAATGTGGATGTTTTATTGCCTTCCTCTCATCAGTCATATTCCTTTTGCAGCAGTCATAGCTTTCTTATGGCCCTTGAGTGTGAATTGTTCTGATTTGTCTCCTTTGTAAAGTGCAAAGTATGATACTAAACATACGAATGCCAAAAGCAATTCCGTCATTGTAATGGGAGATGGTTTATTTCCATCCATTATCCCAGTGTCAATTTGTGTGTGCGTTTTTAGTTTTTTTCCCCAGTTTAATGCTTCATCATCTGGGTTTGTTCCAGCTCATTCTTATGAGACTTTAGTCCAGGTAGGGAGTCTGGCCAGAGGACTACTTTTGCTCTCTGCGTGTGGTGAGACAAGTAATTAACCAGTGCCCATCCCTGATGTTAGCTCTAATTATACACCTGTTTTTCCACCTCTCCTCCTGCATTTGTGCTGATCTGGGTGTTCCATTACTTTTTTGGGCTCACTTGGAGAATTTTCGTGGCTCACATTTTGATATTCCCTTACCTCTACTTGTTTCTGCTCTATGGATCCCCATAGATCTCTTGTTATTGTTCATAAAATTTATGCCATTTTAACTTGTTCCACAACCCCAGATTATGTCACACCCAAGTTGATGGAGTTTTCTGGAGTAGTGGGAACAGGGAGTAAGAGGAGAAACTAGATCAAGGGGAAGTGCAAGCTTTCTCCTTCTACATCTGCTATTTTCTCGGTATTCTCCTCTTCATCTTCTTATCTTTCCTCACCTATCTCTGGGGAAGTTTAGGAAGAAGGCCACAGTATTTTTTATCAGTAAGACCTCCCACTGTGCTCTATGCAATATGTGTTCCAGCATGAATACTAGTAGTAAGTGATCCTGTTCACTTTTGGCAAAGGAAGACCATCCATGACTCTTCTTGTTTTCACTTTTCCTATCTGGAAGTTTCAAAAGTAATGTTGCTTCCAATGGCTCTTGGTGCTTTTGGTTCTCCAGAACCTTTTATTGAAGCATGAGCACACATGATCACTAATGCATCTTTCTGTGCATCATGTAAGATCATTTGTCTGTGGCCATTACTGAACCTGATCCATCCAGCCAGTTTACTGTTGTGCGCACATGTCTTAGTATTTATCTTTTTTTTTTTTTTTTCCCTCCCATACCAGCTCTGTCAAGTTCAGTTCTGCTGCTGTACATAGGTTAGTTATGATATTGTGGATGGGGCTCTGTCTACACTGACTTCTTCAGATTGCTATTGTCAGGATCTATCACTTTCATTGAGATGTCTTTGCTACAGTCTCATGTCACTGAGCTGGGTTGATGAATCTGTACCCTCTTGTTTTGGAGAGGACATTCTTAGCCTGTTGGAAATCCATTAGGCACATGATTCTGTGCCTGTAAAACTTATGCAAGCTGAATTGAAGAAACATTTTTGAGAGATCATTGGATTTATTCATTAGATATATGGAAAACTTTCATGGATTGAGCACTCCTGAAGTGACACTCATTTAGGATGCTCAAGTCGCCATAATGTGGAGGTTCTTTCGGCTGGAGTACTGTGATATGATTCTCCAGCTGTTAGATTTGTCTATTTGCTGGATGTTGAATGGCCTCCCACTGGAACAGCTTTGGACAGATGAGAGGTACATCAGTTTAACCAGACAGCTTAGTCAAAATACCTGACTGGTAGAGTTGGTAGAACACTAGAGATGAAATTAAAGGTTAACCAGCAAATTGGGTCTGGGTTCAATAAATACATAAACAGCAATTGACAGATAAATAGGGATAACAAACCCCATGGTGTATAGATTTGTTCAAGTAGCACAAACCTGTGAACTTAATCAGAATTAGTAAATCTTGGCATTGTGCTATGTGTGAAGACATAATGTTTTGAATATTGTGATACAAATTCTTACTGAGTGTTACATATATTTTATGTTATTCCACACTTAATGTATAAGAAATTACCCCCATTGAATGTTACTGTTCGCTTAAAGAATCAAACATGCCTGCTTAATTTTGATATCGTGTTATAATATTTTGATCTCTCTCTCTCTTTCTCTCTCATACACAGAAAAGAGAATTAATCATACAAATACAGTAATGTATGATGCTAATGCATATTGATTTTTTTCCCCCTAAGGTTGCCGCAGAAATTGTAAGGAATATTTACAAGACAGATGGCATCCGTGGATTTTACCGTGGGTATTTAGCATCAATCAGTGCTTATGTGCCTAATTCTGCATTATGGTGGTCATTTTATCACTTCTATCAAGGTAAGATTATACCTAAATGATTTTAGCCATGGTAAGAATATACTTAGTGATTTTTCATGTAGTAAAACTGTTGATCAAAGTAATGTCAGTATAAAAGTACAGTATTGAATGCTTCATGATTATTAATTGTTATAGTATAATAGTATAAATAAAATAAGATGATTATGCAAAAAAAAAAAAATATACAAATCCATTAGTCATAATGAGTGCCTTTTAGGGATGTGCCCAAGTATCGGTATCGGCTAGTTTTTGTGGTATCAGTATCGGTGAATTTCTGGCCGATACCAGCCAATACTTTTGTCATTAGTATAGGAATTTAAAATCCTTCTAGGCTGGCATAATATTACTTTTCTGTACCACTTTTTATTTCTAGAATAATTAAAATATCTAATAAAATTATAATTTTAACTTAGTCCAAATGGTCCAAGTCCAGTATGAATATGAACTTGCAAAGGGATTTGTGTTTTTTTTGAGTTGAATGTTTTGTTGATCTATACTGAGAAACAAACTCTGGTCCTTTCATAATGTTATTTTTATTTATGTACTACCGGTATCTCATTTTTCTTGGGATTACTTATTTAAAACAATATGTATTGTAATGAGGCAAAGGATTAACCCCTCCATTGCCAGAACCTTTCATAATCTATATGAATGAGTCTGTTAACTGTTTCTAGCAGTATATAACTTAAAACTCGGAATAAAAGTATGTATTAGTGATTTCAGATTGCTTGTAGTGCTCAAGTAAGCACTATGTTCCTAAATTGTTAAAAGTCTTCTAATGGTAGCCATAATATAAGCCAGACTTTATCCAGCAATAAAGGGATTAAATACTAAATAGTTATACTTGATGTTCTTTCTCAGTGAAATTTGTCCTTTGAAATTGTTTATATAGCCCTATTATATGACCTGTCAACTTTTGAACCTTTAATATACAATAACCAGAGAACAAGAATGATTTTAGTAACAATATATAGTATTCTCCTAAATAACAGTAATAGGGAGGTAACAGATATCGGTATTAGTATCAGCTTTAAAAGCTGGTATCGGTATTGGCCAAAAATTTGGTATCAGTGCATCCCTAGTGCCTTTACTCTGAGTCAAATGGACTCAGTCTTCCTAAGTGTTGATCCTCGCTTTTCCAGTCTCGTGCCAGTGCTTGGAGAGGTTCCTTGAACTTTGTTATTCACCCTCTTGACTTACTTTATATTCCTTTTGCACTGCATACTTCTTTTGCTGCATTCTGTGTTCTTTCAACAGTTCTACAACAACCAGTTTTTATCCAAATATTTCCTTAACATTTTTTGTTACTATATGACTTTTTAAGTTCCGTTTTCAATTTTTGTATTCTGTTGACTTTTTCATCTTTACATCTTTCTCTGTGCCAGCTTGAGCAGTTTGTGTTGTTTAAGTATACTTGACCTAGTACTATAGCATTCCTTATTCAAATGTTTAGCTTGGTCAGAATTCCAGTATTTTTCTCCTTCTTGATTTGGGCTCTTAAACATTGTGTTTAGCTTGGTCAGAATTTTAGTATTGTTTCTCCTTCATGATTTCATTCTTCAAAGCTGTATCTTCCCATTATACAGTACAGAATATGCAAAACCAACTCACCATTCATATTTGGTCAGTAAAATCTCTTCCTACCAATGTTCCCTTTAACAGTGGCACTTCTGTCACTGTATTGGACCAATTTCCCAGAATTCTTCCTTGTCTTTGTCTGATCTAGATTGTGGCAAGTAAACCAAGAAACTTCATTTCCTAAGATTTTAATATTAATTTTTTCATTTGCTTGCTCCATTTCTATCATAGTATATATTCTCCAGTTTTTTCCCATTTCCAGTTAGGATTTGGAGCCTGATGTCTTTTTCTAACCTTGCAACTAGGAGTTTAGTTTAATGGTCCCTGAAACTATGAAATATATGTGTGTATGAAGAATACAATACAAATATTAAAAGGTAACACTTTGCCTTTTATATCTTTAGTTAGTACAGGTTCTGTTATACGCAGGTATATTGTCAAGCATTAAAGAATTTGTCATATTGATAACAAGCAATGTTCTTGTTTATGCAATAACTGTGATGCCAGGACTTGTTTGTAAGATTTTAGTCTCAACATTATTATTAGATTAATTTATATTATTTTTACCAGTCTTCGTCTAAATTATTTTGACAGACCATCTAGTGCGCATTGCTCCAGAGGGAACATCAGGATTACTTCTTCAGTGCATAGCAGCTCCATTAGGTGGATGTACTACTGTGTTATTAACTAATCCTTTAGATATTGTCAGAGCAAGGTTACAGGTTAGTATACTACCCTTATTCCATAAATGTCAAAGTTACGTAAATATTTGTGAAGTAAATAATGTAAGATAAGACTACGTAATTAATGATAAAGCTATCAGAACACAAAGCAAAATATAAAACAGAACTATGACAAAGAGATTAGCTGACAATTTATTGTAGATTAACAAACATCAGACATAATACAAGAAATGGGAAAGTAGATTAATATTTATTGATTAGTATTTTATTGATATTTGAGGGCCAGAGCTTAGTACTAGAGCTTAGTGATTAGTGCTTGGATGCAGGTGACAGTATTGTTAATTCTTTGGTACACATCAAATCTTTACCAAATATAATTTTACAGGTACAGCGCACAGGAGGATTTGGCCACACTTTCCGTGTTTTGTGGCAAGAGGAACAAATCAGAATTTTACCAAAGGCTTGTCCCCTAGAATGTTCCAATCTTGTATATTTTCATTTATGATCATTCTTGGTTATGAATCTGTCAAGAGATTATCAATCAGTGATGAATATAAGGGAAATGTCAAATGGTAATTTATTTACATTCAAGGGTTGTTGTTCAATATACTTTGTATTTATGGAATTTATCAATATACTTTGTATTTATGGAATTTATTATTGTTGTAACTGAAACATGTACAACTATGCAGAAATATCTAATTTCTTTCTTCAAAACTAGTGCTTTCATGGAGCCATGGCTAAATTCATTGGTTACCTGGACATCCAGTCAATTTTTTTGCTGTAGTAGCATTTTATTCCATATTTGGAATATTCTTTACAGTATTTATGTCTTCCTTGTTTATGCGCAAATTCAGCTACCCTTACCACATTCATAATTTATGTGTAATGGTGATGCATTCTTGTGGTAGTGAGTTTTTGAGAGAGATCTACTTTTGTTATATGTAAACTGAAGCTCATGAAGTTGGAGTGTAGTACATATGGATGAATGTGTACAGAATGTTAAGTAATGAAATGCTGTAACTGACTTAATTTCTTCTCTGCATTAACCTTTGGTATTTGGTTTTAATTTCATGTTTTTGAGTAAGCAAATGGAAACCATTTGTGTGGTGGATATTACTAAGTAATATTCTCCATAAATCAGGTAATTTATCATGTCACATTCTTCAATTTTTATGCAAAGGTTAGTACTGCCCTTATCTAGTCCAAGCCTGATAGAATCAGAAAAAGAGTAATACGTATTTAATCCCCAAATAAGAAACTGAACCAGTTGCCTTGCTATTCTTTAAGAAAGGAAGATTCCTGTGAACACCTAGGGCATTGGTTAAGGGCCAAATTGTCTTTTGAGCATCAGAACTACTGTCAGGATTTGTTTTTATGGAGAGAGTGGTCTTACCTCTAGGAGCCAAGTTCTGGTTCCATGCAACGTAAAAACACCATACAAACAAACAACCTAGGAGCCAAGCTGTAAATTTTCACAAAAGACTAGATTTATGGAAGTTGTGGATAATCTCATTGGCAAAAGGTCAGTTCTTCAATCCAAGTAAGAGCCAAGTTCTGTCTTTTAGGTTTCCTTATACTTTGGGGAAGACTTTTTAGGACTTTTAAACACATGAAGAAAAAGGAAAGTGTTGCACTTGTTTTCTTAACCATGCTAAGGAATATGATCAGTCACACTAAGTGTTAACAGAAGAGAGTTTAAGTAAAGGATGGGATATAGTGTATAGTATTTATATACATTTTGGTGCTGGAGCTCAAGGTACAATCTTTCCATGGAAAATATTTAGCAATGCCTCATATGTTAGTGAAGGATAGTTTACTAAAGAATTGTGGAAAGATGTAAGACATTGTAAGGAAGAAATCAGTCCGTAGAAATATGTGAATAGCAAGTGTAAAGAATTATAGAATCGGTCAAACAGAAATGGGCCACAAAGCCAGAAGCTAGCTGTATTGTTAATGCTATAACAAGCTCAGATCCCCATCTTCGAATCAGTTTGATTTTATGTTAGGGAAAGCTTTATGGACAGCTAGGTGTCAGAGAAGCTTAGTGAGAAGGCAGCCTATGTTGCACTACAGAGATTGGCATCAGAATCGCATTTTTAAACTATACAGAGATGGATCTACCACAAGGCAGCTGGTGAGTCTCATATTATGGGACTGTACACCACACAGCATAACGGTGTTGGTGTGCCACCTCGGTGGCCGCACGTTCAATTCTTTGGCATTCCATTGAGGAGTGAGAGATGTGTATTTCTGGTGATAAAAGCTCACTCTCGACGTGGTTCAGAAGTCACGTAAAGCTGTTGGTCCCGTTCCTGAATAACCACTGGTTCCATGCAACGTTCAAACACCATACAAACAAACAAACAGCCAGAGCTGCAAGAAGATATACCTTTTACTTTCATTGATTCCCTTTGTTCTCTTCCCATCTAGTTTTGCTTCAGTTCTTGTCCCTTGTAAGAACAAATCTTTTAGGCCGTTCCAGTGAGAGTTGAAACAAGACTTGTGGTCTGGGTAAACCATTTTACAATAAACATGAAGGTGTCGACTTTCTCACCATTAGTGTAGTTAGCTAATTGCCCAGAAATCATACCATGTAAAGTAGGAATAGGCTAAAAAGTAAAGGCATTTTAGAATTTACTACAAATTCATAGCTTGAACTAATATCGTAGGTGGTAGTATCACAACGTGGAGTTAGTCCTATGACCCAACTACCTGACTCCCCTCCCATGACTAAAGAAATTTATTTTTCGTAGCTTATCTTTAGCATTTATCTTTCATAATTTTATGAACCACAGGCATTTACATGTTAGTGTATATTTGTTTTTGCTAGTATTTAAAGGAACTGCAAGTCTCAGGGATATGCAAGCTATGGAATTGGCTTAATCAGAGCTTGGTTTTTGTAGGCCTTCAATACTACAAGCTAATTATTTTTTATTTTAATATGTAAACCAGTATTATTTAAGTTACCTTTATTATTCACTTTTAAAGAAACATGCTGTGTAGTCAATACCTTCATCTTACATTTATGGATGTGGCTTATTGATGGTTGATGTCTGTTCTTTTATATTATTTTGATGGAAGATTGAAATTAATGATAATTTTTATGAGGAGATCCAATTTTTCATTTTAAAACTGCAATTTCAGTTTATTAAGTTTTAGTGCCCATGAAGGCAAAAAATGTTGACAGAACTCCTTGAATAGTTGCCAAGAAACTTGTACTTGGTAAATGCTGTAAACTTTTGCATTCTCCCATGAATATATTTTTGTCATTTGTTAATGTATATTATTGTACATTACTCATATAATAATGTAGTGTAAAAAAAAAAGCTGTTAGTTGTAGCCTATTTAAATTATTTTTAATATATTCAAACAGTATAGATAGGAAATGAATTGTGAGTTATTAATGTTTTGACAATAAGTAAGGTTATCATAAATTTTTATAAAATTTAGAAAAATTGTAAATAAGATATTATAAGTGAATTAGACTTTTATTCCATAATACATGTAATTTCTTGAAGTTTTATATTTTTACGTTAGAGACATTAATTTCTTTGCCAGACTGGTCGTTCCTGTAAGTAAAAATTTTATTCTTTTCCGTGGTAGGAATATCTTCATGTTATGGATGAAGCCAGTATGGGTCACCAAAGAAATAAAGAAATAAATAAACCAAAGAAAAATATTTAAAGTTTTAAAAAGGAAAGCTGCAAACACTGAAGAAAAAATACAGTACTATGAAGAAGCATATGGACAGAAGCAGAAAGTACAGATACTAATACAGAAAGCATATGAGGAATGTGAAGGAAAGGTTAGGAAAGAAATAATGACTGACTGCAACATACATAGGAAAAAACCAAGGTTCAGGCGACTAGAGGAAAATAAGCAAGAAATTAAGGAGGACTAGCAAAATATCTTGTAAAATTTTGAAAGACAGTACATATATCAAAAAGAAGAAAATGAAATAAAAGAAATATGGAATGAGAGCAAGAGAGAAGGTATAAATGTGATATGGAAGAGATTATGCCAAGACCAATGCCAAGATTAGGGCAGCATTTTATTCCATGTCTCATTAAGAGAGCACATGGGTGGTGTTTAACTTAACAATGTCAAAAATTAAACCAAATGAAGGAAGAGCGCCTCAGTGGGGTGGTTGATATGGTTTTTGCGTTCCACCTCGGTGGTTGCGGGTTCGATTCTCGGCCATTCCATTGAGGAGTGTGAGATGTGTATATCTGGTGATAGAAGTTCACTCTTGACGTGGTTCGGAAGTCACGTAAAGCCGTTGGTCCCGTTGCTGAATAACCACTGGTTCCATGCAACGTAAAAGCACCATACAAACAAACAAATGATGGAAGAACACTTTAACAGAAAATATGAAAAACTAGCTTTAGAAAATTAAATGAAGCACCGGGGCCAGATGGTATGAAACCAGTTCTACTATTCAGACTTCTTAGAGACTGCCACCCTTAAAAAATATAGGCCGAATGTTTTAGATAACACATGAAAGGTAGGAAAGTATAGAACAGCTGATTTAAATAAAAAGAACAACATGGCACCTAAGAAAACTCCTTGCTGTCAAAGATCGCAGGCCAATAGCATTAAATGATGTGTCAAAAACTTTTTGGGATATATATTGAAAACCAAAATCCACTTTTTAGAAATAGTAGTATAGAAGATGCAGAACTGCAATCAAGAAAGACGAATTAATAACTTTTTCATCTTGGAATATTGCATACCAGCAGCGTACAGAATAAAATACCTGTTTTTTTTTATGTTATTAATAGATTTTCAAAAAGCTTTTGATTCAGTAGATAGGGAAAAGCTCAAAGAGGCTATGACTGAATATAGACGTACATGCAGTAGCTAGGATGTAAACAAATGACACGGTCTATGCCACATCAATGTAAAGAGAAAAAAGGAGCCAAATGTAACAAGTGGCATAAGGTAGGATTGTAATGGATCAATTGTATTCTTCCTGTTAAGAACTTACTTGATCCCCGTGGAGGAATATTGTTGTCAATGCGCCTTATGCCATGCACTGTAGGCATACTTAAGGTATTTTGCAGATACCCTTTGTCCCCTAGCTTCAACCTCTTTCATTCTTTTTACTGTATTTACTAGCGCATATTCTCTTCTATCCTACTTTCCGCCCTCTTAACAATTGTTTCATAGTACAATTTCTAAGGTTTCCTTCTGATGCACTTTCTAAACGTTTTTTTTTTTTTTTTTTTTTTTTTTTTGACAGTTTCTGTTTCAGTGCTAAATAACTTCACAGGTCCCAGGACTTGGCAGTTGGCCTAAATCCTGTATTCTGTTCAATAACTTACTGATAATCGAAAATTAGAAAGTACAATGGAAGGTTTCGGGAATGAAATTACATAAATTGATCATAGCACTATAATGTGCAGACAATGGATTAATCCTAGGACACACCCTTGTAAAAATAAAAACATGAAAATAGGTGATTGTTGCCAAAACTGTATTGTCAAAACACTGCATAAATAAAATTAAAAGCAATAAATTCAATTATTATAATAGTAACATAGAAGGAATAAAAATAGTTAAGCAGATAAGATACCTGGGTGTGACAATCATCAACTCTAAAGACTGCTTCAGAGGACAAGTATAAGTTCCCAAATGAAAACCAAGCAGGTGGCAAATATGGCTAATGTAGTCATCAGTAAAACCTCTAGCAGGATGAAGATAGGAAAACTGTATGGAAAAGGATTAGTGATGCCATCCTATTCATTCATTTAATCCATCTCATCCAATCATATAATACTGCAACGCTGAATGACCTTTGCAGGCCCCAGCGCTTGTGCTATGCCCTAAATTCCATGATCGATCAATCAATTCATGTAAGCCATGGCAGTCATGAAACTGCAAGAAAGTCTTACATAGATAACCAAGTGTACAGGACAATTCTGAAGGCACCAAGGTACACAGCAAGTAACTTGTGCTTTAAGATTAAGTTCCGAATTGGGGCCATCCTGCCACTCAAGGGATATGAAGAATAAACTATTCTATCTGAAGCATACATTTGAGAGTGGTGGAAATAGTCTTCTATATAATAAGAAACCCCCTTTGATTCTGCAAATGAAAGACTATCTGAAAGAGTTAAACATAAACTTGAGGTAAATTGAACCAATTAAAGTTAAGCAATTAAAACAAACTATCAATAACTGGGACGAAAAGCACGTCTGAGAGAAGTGAGTGACAGGACTAACCTTAACAATCTATAGATAATACATATAAAGAAAACGTAGAGAGGAAACCTGTTATGAGAACACCGAAAAAACAATGCTGATTGTTAGGGCTAGATTAGACACACTAGAGTTGAACGATAGGAATAGGTTAAAATGTGAAGATACAAAATGTTTGTGTTTTGAAGAAATAACTGAGAACTTGGAACGAGTCTACTGCCCATTTTACAGTAACATTAGAAATAGATATAGGGTCATGCAGCAGCCATATCAAGATAATAAAGAGGTATTGATAGCTAATATCTTTCTGTTTGGAGATATATCGAAAGAAGAAATTGAAAATAGTAAGGAATTTATAAAATATTTATGGTATTACAGAAACAATGACATTAAACATAAGCAGAAGACTGGGAAAAGGAGTCGTTACAGAGGTAATCCTGCCCTCTACCACTACTACTCGCGCAAATTTTAAGGATATTTTCTGATTTATTGGCGATACTGGCTAGTTCAAGTTGTCAACTTGTTGTCACTATTCACTAGGCTAAATAGCTATACTCCAATCACCAGCACATGATGAAGACGGTTATGCCGTTTGGCGTTGTTCAGTAGCTTTGAAAAGGAGAGGACCATGATATCATCGTGTAAGTACCTTAACTCATGATACCTACTACCTAGGTACCTTACTATAGTAGGTAGTAGTAGTCTAAAACAAAGTTAGCCTTGGATACTAGGCTGGTATTTTTTTCTTTTTGTGGTGGCTTATAGGTATCTACATAGGTAGGTAGGTAGTACCTAGCTTACCTACCTATATGCCTTTGTATCATCGGCTAAAAAAAAGTTTTAGCCACTCAAATATTTTCTAGAATTGTTTAGTGCATTACCTAGTAGATGGAAACTATAGCTACAAAAATGCCCACTACCTAGCCTAATTCTACGGCAGGCCTGACCTCGTTTCTTTGCATTCGCTGGGTACAATGCAAAATATGTCTCCGTAGGGGGTAGTACCATCAGTGCACCTCATGCCGTGCACTGTAGGTTTTAGGACTTTAATTACCTATCTTTGCAGCATCCCTTCGGCCCCTAGCTGTACCCCCTTTCATTCCTTACTAGCTACTACCTAGGTACTGTATCTCCTTTCATGTTTTCTTTCTTCCTTCTTACTTTCCACCCTCTTCTAACAATTGTTTCTTAACTACAAGGTTTTCCTCCTGTTACACCTTTCAAACCTTTCAACTCTCATTTTTCCTTTCAGCACTGAATGACCTCAGAGGTCTCAGTGCTTGGGCTTTGGCCTAAATTATAGCTATAGCTATTCCATTCCAGTACAAAATATGGGGTCACAGATCAGTGGGGGGGGGGGGGGGGTGGGGGGGGGGGGGGGGGGCGGTTGGTGGGGGGGGGGGGCGTCCAGATTATTTCCTCATTTTCTCATTCACATGTGCCCACCTCTCCCATAATAGTCAGCTAGCCCTATGAGATTTAAAGATTTATATTCGCTAACAATCTGGTTACACCAGGCAAATAGCCTAGTAGGTTAGGTATCAGTAGCTATTGAAAACAAATTGTTCAAAGCCTCGTACTTTTGTGCTGAGTC
Source organism: Macrobrachium nipponense (assembly GCF_015104395.2). Classification (NCBI taxonomy): domain Eukaryota; kingdom Metazoa; phylum Arthropoda; class Malacostraca; order Decapoda; family Palaemonidae; genus Macrobrachium; species Macrobrachium nipponense. The sequence continues at coordinate 34,918,652 of NC_087204.1, forward strand.
ATTAAGAGTAAAGATATTATGTGGTTGTCAAGCGTGTGAGATTTGACAGACCCCTTTCAGATGTGTATAGTACTTGTAATGGTTCCATATTGCAAAATAATTATTTGTATATATTTCAAATATTTTATTAATGATACTAGCAGTTTTACTAGTGTATCATTCAGTTTCATGATGAGAACTTGAAGTAGAATGGAAGTGTTCACTTTTGAAAATGTTCTAGTTTGGAGAAAATATAAGTAGGGTAAATGACTGAGCGATGACATAGTAGCGGCCACCGATCCTGGAATGCAGCCACCTTCCTGAAAAAGTACTTTAAATCGCTGCCATGAGCATCAGTCGAGAGTTGTGGCCCATCCAGGCAGCACACTGAGACCTCTATGCTCCTCTCGAAGTAAGTGTTTCTTGTAAATTATGAAATAATTGCATAATTCAAGTGGTTTTTCGGGAAGTGGCCGCTTTACAAGAGAGGTGGGTGCTATATCACCGCTCGGTCATTTACCCTAGATGCAGACCATTCACTTTTGTGTTTGTTTTTTCCAATATTTATGGGGACTCAAATGGGAAACTAATATATTTTTTAAGTATGAAAAACTATAAACAATGGCAGTGCATCAGTCAGAAAGCTATAAATCATAAATTACAATTTAATCAGTCAAAAAATACAAAGTTCATGTGCACCAACGGTCAAAATTACCCCAAAATTCAAATCTTATAAAAATGTAGCAAAGATAGTTACATGTATGCTTGCTACCCTGCTGTCCTACCTTTTGTAACATAATCTAATCTTGGAGGCCAGTTTCTTATCTCATTGGGTACCAAAACCCTCTCCCCCCTACTTAAAAGATTATAAATATCATAGAGTGCAATACAGAGATATATCCTAACCTAACCTACAGGGTTGTAGGTCCTTCTCAGCTTGATCCTTAGTTGGGATTACTGTTTTTTATGAGCCTTTTGCAGATGTTTGTAATATTCATTGATCTGCTCATTTCATGGATGTTTTGAAATATGTTTTACAGACAGATGCCCATCTTGACTTCAGCCCTCCCTATGTGAGCTTGGGGAAGATAAAAAGCATAAGCAATGCTAATCACTTAACCTGATTTAGCATGCCATTTAAGTCATAGTAAGGTACAGGGATACATCCCAATTAGACCTTCCCTAACCTATGGTACCAGGTCTTTACTTGGCTAAGGGGCAAAGCCACCCCCCCCCCTCAATTCTTAACCTGGTCAAGAAGCTAAGGGGCAAAGGCCCCCACCCCCCTATTCTTAACCTAGTCAAGAAGGCTAAGGGGCAACCTCCCATTCTTAACCTGGTCAAGAATAGCACTATAAATCATAAAATTGCAATACACAAATTGATATATAACACTTAGTAAGCATTAAAGTTATTTATAAATTTTTATATTTAGGAAGCTGGTGAAACATGGCAGATGGGAAGTTTTCTAAGCCAGCTCGTAAACTTCATGCAAAGGATGTCCTTGCATTGGAAAATAGAGGTGAGGTTTTAGTTTTGTTTTTTATATAAAGTAGAAATCTAAACCAAATGCTTTTGAATTTTTTTTTTTTTTTTTGCAGTGTTATTTTAGAACTTTTAGTAATAAATTGTCAAAGTTAATCTGAAGTTTAGTTCTGCTTTGTCAGTTATAATTTTACTTTAATAATTAAAAAAACTAATAATCTATTCAGAATCATAATTTAAAACTTATGTTGGGACACATTTCAAGGTCTTAAATGCTACAAATTTCTCATAAGAAAGAGAATATCTTTGTCTGACCACATGTGAACTTTTTATTTTCATACCAAGACTGGCTATATAAAAGTCATTTTGGGTACTAGGTGGTTTTGAGAATAATCAAATTTACATATAGATCCCTAATATGATATTCTTCAAGGCAATGATGTATTTTTAGGAGTATGTATATGCTTTACTGATTTCAAAGTGTGATGGCAGGTGCTAGGTGTCAGTAGTGTCTTCATTGGGCAGGTAAGTGATTGGTTTATTGCATCAAATGTGTTCGTGCTGAAATACAAAATGTTGTACCCTAAAATATTTTCATTTTTTAAAATCTGTCAGTAACAGCCAAATTTGGCCATGTGAAAGGGAAAACTACTGTGTTCTTATCTGCCTTTATTGCTGAAGTGTGGCCAGGCATCCAAAGTTATGGGGTTCATTAGTGGTACACTAAAGTATCCTTTTCTGCTCTTTTATGAAGAGTCCAAATATGTAGCTCTTATTTCCTCTTTTGCAAGCTCTGAAATTTAATGTCTTTTGGTTTTGTTCCACCTTTTTGTTATTTGATAAAAATGATTAATCTATTGTAATAATCCATTACATATATATAAGTACTAATATTTAAATTTGTGATTATTCTTACCTGCTGTTTAAGATAGCTTATATCTTCATGCTGATAGGCGAGTTGGCATTCAAACAAAAGATTGCATGGCTGCCCAAATGACAGTCTAGTACACCTGTCCTCCATCAGGTGTGTTTCGAATGTTTTAGCTCTTGTCAGAATTCTCCTTGCTGCCATTGTGTATAGGTGCTTGTAAGTATTTCATGGCTGTTTGCTGCCATCATGATACTGTACATTTATTTTCCTGGGAAGCCTTCCACTAGAATCAAGGCAAAGAATGTCAGGTTCTGTAGGAATAATTACAGTGTTAGCAGGATGTTGATTTTTTATGAGATAGATACACTGTTTGTGCCAGTTGCAATGGTATATGTAGTGTGACCTTCTTGAGCCTAGATATGAAGACGTAGGGATTTTTGAAGGACTTTCAGCTCAAGTTCGTAAATATGGGAAGTGAAGGGAAGTAGATAGATTGCAAAAGCAAGTAGTTAGTTCAGGTCTCCAGCCTGTCATTTCTTCCCCTTCTCCATGTCTTCTGTTTGTAATTATTCTTACTCAGTCTAGGCTTTTCCTTTGCCAGTGCTTTAGTACTGAAGCTTCCTCTTTAGCTTTGCCTTCTTCTCTCCTTTTTGTTCAGGAAAAGTGCATTGAGAAGTTAGAACAGGCTGTAAACCTTATTTTGGTAAGTACTACAAGATTAGTCTGAATTTGTTATTGATACGGTCAGAGTCCCCCCCTAGTGTGTGATAATTTTTTTAATTTCCCTGTAAGAGGTAATGTGTTGGTGCCCGAGCCTAGGACTCCCCTGTGACAGTTGGAGGAGTCCGCTGCCAGGGATCTGGGTTAGTTCTTGGGGCGATTTGATTCTGTGCCCTCCATCATCTGCCTTTCATTTTTTCATGCTGCGAGTCTCGTTTAATGCATTAGACTTTAAATTCTTTTGGTAAATTTTTATCTTCGCAACGTATGTGACTTCTACTGTCATTGGCATCAATAGGACATAGGTATAGACAGTGTTATTAATAATAATGTGTGTAGTAAGTTGTACTTATTCTGATGTAAAGTCTACATTCTTAGTTTATTATATGTAAACCAATCTCTTCTACAGCTATTGCTCATTCTGAATGTTTGTCTGCTATTCCTCTTTCTGCATTGAAATACACTAGTTTGTTTTTTACATACTTTTATTTGGCTATTGCCAAATCTCTTACTTCTGCCTTGATTAATGTTTCTCTTTCCAGTCCTACCATGGTTACAGTATCTTCTGTTGTTCCAAGCTAGATATTGTTTTAGCTACTTAGCTTTCAAAGAAAATGATGTATGAGAATGCTCTTAAGTCTGTTGTCACTTTCTGTTGAGGCAGGAAAGTCATTTTAACTTCTTTCCTTGACTCCCAACATTTCCCATTTTCTTTGATGCCTCATTTTCTTTTCCTGAGCTGACTAGTGTGGACTTAGCTTAGTTGCTTCAGACTGCATTTCTTTCTCCCTTTCATTGAGTTGCAGATGCATTCCAGATACTGCTTGGCTGCTGTCACCTCATGTCACCCTCTGGTGGTGGAAGAAGTTTGAATTAGAGGAATCCTCTTCTATTTGATTGGCATTTGCTGAAGCTCTGAGCATTGCTTTATCCTCATTTAGTCGAGAAAGAGGCTACGCAGAGAATAGCTCTAGGTTACTTTCGAGTAGTTCAGTGCCCTGTAAGTATTTGGAGAAAACCCAAGCTTTCTCCTTCAGTTAGAGCACGTGTTATAAGTCAATTCACATTCTGCCGCATAAAGCTCCATTTAAGTCTTGTCCTCTGGCATTTTTATAAAGTCACAGAGCATTGCCTCTTATGATATAGGTGCATAATCAACACTTGAACCATCTTGGTTTGAAGATTCAGTTTTCTTTATCTCATTCCTTTGAAGAGATGAACTAGAGACTGACAAGTGCTTTGGACATGCTGAAATGGAGTCTCTGTTTAGATTATTGAAGTTTTTATCTTTTACTATTGAACTTTTACTCATTATAATTGCTTCTTCTCTGTCAACTTAGGGAGGTTGAGGCAGTAGCTTAGTGATTGTGATGCCAGCTTGGAGTTTGTGGAGCCAGCTTTAAGTGGTTTTGGCACCAGCATGGATTTAGCAAAGAAGAGTGTTAATTTTTAACTTGCTCTCTCAAACCCATTTCTGATGCTGCAAGCTAAATGTTCTCTTGCTTATACTTACTCGGTTTGGAAGAAGTGAGAACACTTATGTTCCTATCTGTAGTAAAGGCTTATGCTGCTCAGGATATGGCAGTTGTTTGTGTTTCTTTTGTGGGCCACCTTTTAAGTCTGACCCTCTTTAAGGTGATAAAGGAGGATATAGTGGTACTGGTCGTATTTTATATCTTTCAGAAATCAGTTCAGCCTTCAGGTTCCAGTAGATGGCCAATTGCAGACCTCCTTTCATGCATGGAGAAACTTAGGCGCAGAACCTTAAGTGGTGGAGGCACTGAAGAGAGTTATGATACCTTTTAGGTCCCATCCTCTGGTTTAGTCTCCTATAGTTGTTCTTTTGTGTCTTCTCCAGCAGACATGTCTAATTCTTTAGTCAGAGGTTGTATATTAGAGAGAATGAATTGGAGCATTTATCAGTAATTTGCTGGGACTTTACTTCTGACTTTTTCCTAGTACCAAAAGCAACCGGAGATTAGTGACTAGGGCTGGACATATCGAGAATGAACAACTTTGTCTTTCCCCATGAATTTTGGTTTTTCCAGCACGGTTTTAGTGACTTTCCAAAAGAAGGTTGGATGTTTTAGTGATTTTGATATTATATTTCTGTTGATATGTAAACAATTCATTATGATTTAACTCTAATTTCAGTATTTTGTGTTATAAATACTGTACTACTGGGTAAGTAAACCCATGATAAAATTGTGTTAAGATTTTATTAGTGGTGTTTAACTATTTTTCACATGTAAACATATTTTAAGAAATTGCAGGTTTGGCCAAGTGAGGTCCTATGGGTAATTCTGCTTCTCACTTTGTACAGGTATCAGCTGTATATGTAGTCACTTGAATATATCTAATAGAAAACTAGATTTTTTGGTTGTCTTTAGTGATAGGAATACACTGGAGACATCTAGCATTCAGTTCAGAGTGGGAGTTAGTGCTGGTAATACATATTATTACTGGATACCTGACAGGTTGGCAGAAGGAGAACTGAGGCTGGCATTAAGTCACAGACAACAGGTCAACCAATGGTGCCAGTACTGATTTTTGTGGTGATGTGATTCTTTCAGGTCCCAAGGAATGCCAACACAACCGCTAACAATGGAGGCCTTCATTTAGCATCTAGCTGTAGAATTCTTTTCTGTTTTTCTCAAGTTGCATAGCATTTCATCTTTTTAGGGTCATATCATTGTTCCTATGGGGCTGGGCTAAATAAGGGCATTTGCTTTCCAGTTCCACTAGCCATCAGGGGGCCCAGAAATATTCAAAGATTCTGCTGCAGTATTTTTAATGTCAGTAAACTTTTGCATCATCTTTGTGTAAGAAACCTTCAGTATACACCCTAGATGTTCAGATTAGTGCATAATGCTAAGAACTGTACAAAAATTTGGATTATCTGATATACTTTACATTAAAACTGAACTCTTCAGTCTAACAACCTCATTATGACAACATCTGAATCTTTTGTCCTTATTGTACTATTGTGATGTTTAAAGTATAAAGGATTTGGAAGAATAAACAAGTATAAAATACTCTGAAGTTTCTTTAGGGCAGTCGAGTTTTCTTTATTGCATATAATTCTGTATGAAAAACTCAGCCATGGCCCAGTGGTTTCCTGTGTTGTTGGCACCTATACTGGTGCCGGACGCACAATCATGGCTAACTTTAACCATAAATAAAACAAAAACTACTGAGGCTAGAGGCCTGAAATTTGGTTTGTTTGATGATTGAAGTGTGATGATCAAGATACTATTTTGCAGCCCTCTAGTCTTAATAGTTGTTAACATCGTAGGGCATACAGGAAAAGTGTGGACAGACAGACAAATAGCCTTCTCAATATTTTTCTTTTACAGGAAACTAAAATGGATTAATAGCTCTTGCTATCTAGTGAACTACCACTACGTACTGGATGAGATATAATTTTTTACTTCTGGCACTCACATATTAATTATGTTAAATTTAGATTGTCGTTGTCCTCTTTTTGCAAATAGTGTTTACCTTTATTAAGAAATGTGAAACCCTTCCAAAAGTTACTGTTTACTATTTAAATTTTACTTGATAGCTATTGATATCCAAAGATTTGCTCTGTGTTCTTAGATGATACTAAATTTTTATTATTGGTGTTATGTAACTCATGCTATAGTTCTTTAGTAGTAATAGTAGTATGTAATATAAGATTTCTTGGTTGATGATAAAGGTAATGGATGAGATTCTAAGAGAAAAAAGGATGGAACACAGTAAGGAGATTATATTATAAATGGAGTTTTAGAGAGATGTAGTGTTCAGCGGAGAGGAAAAAAAAGACAGAGGTCTCATAGATCGAGATCACTGGAAAGATGATGAGAAGAGATGGAAAATTTGCCATTATGTATGTCATGAATAATGATGTAAGATTTAATTTGTTGATATATTATTAGAAAAGATTAACATTTATTTACAGGTGGATCCTGGTATTATAGTGAAGATGAGCTATCATTTGTGGTTCAGATAATTTGGATACAAGGAGCAGTGGTTGCTTATAATCAGGAAAAAAGTGAGGTATGCACAACTTTGTTTTGTTTATCTTATTTTATACTCATTACATATTGATATTTTGCATACTTATACTAATCCTTTGACTGGCTTAATATGAATGGATATATGTAGTGTGTATTTTTTTAGTTCTTGATGGTTGGGCAAGCATAATGTGTAAAAGTGCCATATGATGTTATTTCACCAACACTATAACTTCAAACCAGACTACAAGGCAAGCCAAAATCTGATTTAAAGACTAGCAAACATATTTTGACTCATTACACAGAGCCTCCATTTTAAAGGGATTCTCCTATCTGGCATCCTATTTTAGATGGAGTCTACTAAACAACTGGTATAGCTTTTTTCTTACATTGCAATGTTTTTAGCAGTCACAGAATCCTTTTCCTGCCTACTTCAAGAGAACTTGACTGTCAACTTTCAAAGATCTTAACATGGTAGGGGGGGCCAGAGTTGCTTGGATCTTAGTCCAGCCTATGAAAAATATAATCAGAAGTTGCAAAGCAGTTTTTGTTTGGTCATCTCCAGATGAAGTTATCAGTTAATAAAATATAATGAATACATATACTGTACTATCCTAAAAGTATTTCATTTTTTCATAGAGGTAATTTTTAGACAGAGAGAGAAAGAGATTATTATTACTATTATAAAGGATTAGTTTATCCAGACCTCTGAGCCTAATAATGGCTCTTCTTGGGCTGTTTTTCAGGAATTGATCCTAAAAAAAAATAATTTGACTTCACTTAGAAAACCGGCTTTTTTAAGAACACGAAGATCTTATTAAATAAGGAATCTTTGCCTTCAGCAAGAATGCCTTTCAATGTTGGGTTTCAAAAATAAATGTTTCTTTGTTGGTTCCAAATTGGATACAAGCAGTCCCCGGCTTGAGACACGTCGTAAGCCGGAAAATCGTCAAAATCCTAAGAAAATCTTACTTTTAATGCTTTGAGTGTATTAAAAACTATGTAAACTGCATTTTTCATAAAAAAACCCACTAAAATATTGATTATTTTGCATTTTTGGAGTTCTATTTCTTCTGCCAGATCGGTGCCGTAACCCTGAAACATGTCATAAACCTGGAAATAATGTTAATAAAGCCCCTTTCCACATGAGGGGCAAATGCGTGGTGGGCAGACAGTTACCAATTTTGTGGTTGCACGGATCACGTGTATGGTCCAAGTCATAGATTCGCCTGCCTGAGCCTATTGCCTGCCTTGGACTGTTTGACTTGGTAACACAGCTAAAAAGCGAGAGAATTACAGGCAAATCCAAGTGCCTGTGTGTCTTTCCCCCTCATGTGGAAGGGGCTGTAGATTACATTAACTTTAAGATTTAACTGTTTAATGAGATTTCTAGTTAGAGTAGAACTTAAAAAAACATGTCTTATTTTTTCCAAATTTTGACTATTTCATAGACTGCTGATTTTATTTTTTGCTTGTTCCAGTTCTTAGCATGTACTGTTTTCTTTTTTCAGGTGACCTTGCAAGATAATGGATATAATGTAACAGTGACAAACTGTCATATTATTCCTGGAGGAAATGCATGGATTGATCAAGGTAATTAATTAATGAATTTGATATTACTGTATACAACTAAAGGCAGTTTTAATTTTTAATACTTTTTAAAAAGGAGTCTTGTTTTTTAAAAACTACTTTAAAGGAGGGGTAGGATGAGACCATCTCTACCCTAGCCTATTGAGAATTATATACTGTCCTCCCCCCCCATGTTTATGCTGTAGAAGACAAATACAATTATGCAAGACCTATGGGACTCCACCTCTTCCCTTCCTTGTGATACAGTCCAGGAGTTAAATTTTCTTTCCCATGGTAGGAATGTCTTGCTTTGAAAATGGTGTTGATGCTATTATTGTCCTTTCTTCTGTTGTTGGAAGGCTCCTTTAGTAGTGACTGAGGTCTTGTTTGGCTCTGATTCTCATCAAGCTTTCTTAGGCTGAGGAAGAGGAAACTCGCAAGGGTGTTGCCTAGATTCCTTTTTTCCAAGAACAGTATATATTGTGCAGTTCTGTTGTCAGTCTTATTCAGCGAGTTGTGTGAAAACACTCTTCTAAAAGGGTCCCAACAGAGGGTAAGAAAGCAACAGGGAGGTTACATTGGGGAGCGAATTGTTGGATCCCAACAATGCTTCCTTTAAAGCCTTAATGTGACACTCCAAAAAGTCACAGTGCTCCCAATAGGGTCCACATATGTGTTTTGGCTACTGCAGTGAACATTGTTCTGTAAGACACTGGAAGCTCTTTAATAGATTGAGCCTAGCATCACATTCAGCCATGGCTATCCCAAGATTTTTCTTGCACGGGTAAAAAACCTGTTGGGTAGGCATGTCCAATAGAGTTTTTTCCTCTCATAAGGGAGGAAAAATGTTGCTCATTTCTCTGCAGCACTATCAGATACTGGGACGTTGGAGCCCTATGGCATTATTTCCACCATAAACTTGTTTTCCTGTCGTCACAAAATTCTAAAATTCTGTTGTCACGATTGGTTGTTTCAGAAGTGAAGAAACAGACGGCTGATGCCATCCCAGAGAGGTTATTGGTTATGTAAAATTGTTGTTGTACTATATTTTCCATTAAACTGGAGACAGGTTGCTTCTGTGGCTGTCTTTTAATACAGTTGCTTCTATTTGGCTTTCATTGATATATTATTAGGCAGGGTAACTGTGACCTTCAACAGTTCCTGAATTCCTATTGAAGAAAGGACCAAGCATCATTAAGTATTAAGAAGGCCACTCTTTCCTGAAATTCCTTTCATTAATGAGGTGTTTTCCATCTGGTAAAAGGATGCACATTGAGGTGTCTTGCCAAGGGTTATCAGTGTCATTCTCTGGCAGATATGGATGCCCATATACTACATTCTGGTTTGAGGTTTTGTTGTCCGACCTGGTCTCAATTGTTGCCTGTCGGAGCTCTATTGGAGATCTAGACAACTGATTCAACTTCTTTTTGGGCTTAAGTTTTTTATTACCCTGTTCCCATGACCTCAGATTTCTTGTGAAAAACCTATCTATGCCCGGACACTGTGCAGTGTCTCAATCCTCTAGTTTAAAGAATAAGAAATTTGTACATATCATGCCGGATTCCTTCCAGGTCAAACCTGAATTCCTTTTGAAAGTCACTGATAGCATCTCTGTGCTGATGCTCAGTAGCGAGTCCTCAAAGGAGTAACAATCTTGTGGTTATCCTTGATACTATTCATGATTTAATTCTGGAATTCTGATAGTACTGCAAGGGAAGCCTGCATGAACTGATGAGCTAAGGTAGTAGTCGTATCACCACTACCTGGCAGTATATATAGAAAGTGCAAGCTGAATTCCCTATTAGGGAAGCCTGCATGAACTAATGAGCTAAGGCAGTTGTATCATCACTGGAAGTATATCATGGAAGCCTGCATGAACTGATTGAGCCAAGGCAGTCATATCTCCACTGCCTGGCAGTATAGAGAATACAGCCAGCGGAATTTCCTATCAGGGAAGCCTGCATGAACTGATGAGCCAAGGCAATCATATCATCACGATAGAAAGTACAGCAAGCGGAATTTTCCTATCAAGGAAGCCTGTATGAACTGATTGAGCCAAGGCAGTCGTATCATCACTGCTTGGCAGTACTATAGAAGTCCAGGATAAATTCACTATCCCCTAGAAGGTTCAGACACTTCAGATGGGGTTGGGTGGACCACATCAGGTCCCCTCAATATATGTTTGCTGTATGGGAAAGGCAAGATTTATTTTTGGAGTAGTATCTGTTTCATGTACAGCAAAAGACTGCCCTCTAGACCCTCCAGATCCAGAAGGGAAATATTAGTGGCTATATCCACTTCACTTCAAGTATCAGTGACCACTCTCGCAAGGAGAAACTCTTAAGGACCCCATAAACTGAACAGTTGTCTGAACAATTGTTGTTATCAACACAGACACACACAAACACACACTATTCAAGACAGTGTGAATGATCTCCACACAGGTTTCAGTCTGAACAGAGATTTTGTCTTGGGAAGACATGGCATCATCTATAGAAGAGACCTGCAAGATAGTGTTACACTAAGAGCTGTTGCTGCCACCTACATTGTGGCAGAATTAGGAAAGCCTAAAAAAAGAAAAGGAAATGGGTGAAACAGTGGTTGACTAGGAGAAGTGAACTTTCTCACAATGCTTTGCTCAAGGAACTTGCTCAAGAACTAGGAGACTACTATTTTTTTTTTTCTTCTTCTTTTCTCCCAAAGGCATGGCTGTTCTTTTTACAGCTCTATGAATTCTACCCAGAATCCCTATCTGCTAATGTAGAATTCATTCTGTGGTAGTCTAGGCCTACACAATACATCCTTACACATCAAGGGTTGCTGAGATACTGAAGATAACAGCAGACAAAACACATACATTGTACGACCTGTGTATGACAGACATAAGTCACAAGCCAGCAAATTAATCCTGACAGATTCCTGCCGAGATCGTTCAGACCACGACACTCTGCCCACTTTTAAATTCAGACAAGCCCATACACATTGTTTTTCCAAATGATACTGACAATCGTTCAGTGTAAAGGGGCCTTTAGTCTCCATCAGAGTTGTTGAAGTTGGAGTTCCTAGAATCTCGTTTTTGGAATATTGGCTCTACTAGGAGAGGGATGGAAAACACACTGCCATAGTTCTGCCAGAATGGTGTACAGTAGTCTCCTTCCGTACTCCTATTGAAACCTATAACCCATAGAGACAGCTCTTTCATCATTTTAAACTTGCTGCAAAAGAATTTGGCATATTTCACACGTCCAGCCACTAACCAAATTCTCTATTCCTTCAGGGGCTGGCTTGTGGCAGGTAGTCATGAGCCATTTTCCACAGGTGAAAAGCAGACAGCAATTGACTGGCATAGGTAATGTGTAGGTCCTACATATAGTTAACCAGTAGTAATCAAAGGAATAAGTGTTTAATAAAAAAAAACTACTTGGTGTTAGCTACCTGTATCACTGTATAGGCCCCAAGCACTTCAAGTTAACCCAGGCCTACATGGTCATAAGTACATACATATAGTTTGATGTACGGAAACATAATCAATGGGTCATATCCACAAGATACTAGTAGTAATGTATTAAAATACTTCAACAATATTGTCTTAAAGGATTTGCTCAATTAAGACAAAACTAAATGGATAGCCATACTGCATATTTATACATATTTCTTAACCTTTGAATCCCGGTCTATTCCCAAGCATCAGGTAAAGGTTATGTAGCCTATAGGCTATGTTAGTTAGTACGTAAATAAAATCAATAATTATTGGAAATATTGTACCAAAAATACATAAAACCAGTATCTCTAAAATTTTAAAATGTTTGGCAAAGCTCATCCTTACGAATAAGTACTTTTGTATTTCCCTTAGGAAAAATATAAATGTCACAATAATTTTGTCAACACCTGTGACATCACTACTGGTGGAGTAATACCTGCTGGAAGTACTAGAGCTATCTGCATAATGTATTCTTTTAACATTGAAGAGAACCACAATATTATGGATAACTGGGGAACTGTCGATATCACAAAACCATTCCGTCTGATTATAAAATACCTCAGGAAACACTGGCTTTTTTTTTTTTATTAGTAAACACCAAGGCTCATAAGTCAAGCACAATCACACCTATGTTTCGTAAACAAGAAGTTGGGCTAACCTGTACTTCACATTATCATCTATCAATGTTACAAAGGTCATTGTCTAAAAAGTTTCAATAACAAAATTGTCTAATATTATGCCTTAATGCTATTCTCACTTTATTAAAAAAGAAAAAACAGCACAGCAATTACAGCATAGCTTAGCGACTAATCTACCTTCCCACCTTGAAAGAGGCCTACTGACTTCCAATTTAAACAAATATAATCTGTTTAAATCTTAACAAACTAAAACTTTTCACTGGTTCTTAAAACTAAGTACTTAGCTTGAATGACAATACAGACCAGTGTGTAATGAAGATGGCTGGGGTGTGCTGTTGTCACATCTGTGCAAGTGAGATGTAGTGAACTGAAGTAGTTTTAAGACAGGAGATAGTAGAGCCCTCCTGACCCCGAGGTTCTTTATATTCTATCATTGTGCCAGCAAGCACTTTCTGACTGAAACCAACTATAAGAGAATTCTTTGTATTTGTTGGTCAGTGGAGCCTGAGGGGACCATTAGAGTGTAACTCCTTTGATGTCTCACAGCAGCTGACAAAAAATAGGTTTTTCCATCAAAATCTGTTTCCCACCCTCTCTTCAAGATTTCTTCAGATGTTGAGACTTGAATCCTAGTGGAGATGGTGTCATCTTATTCATCAACCTTCTATCTGGAGACTAGGCTTCTCTTCTTTACATTGAATTGCCAAGTTTGTTTGATAACCTGAAGACCAGAAATTCAGAGCAGTGTTTGGTTTCTGTGACCACCTGAGCATGGTACCAATGGTGACAGTTTGTTATAGGCTGATGACCTGTTGCTAGCTGGTTGAGGTTATGTAAGTTTATCCCTCAAGAAAGACACTGGCGTCAGTGTGAAAATCCATCATGAATGGGGACTTTTATTATACATAAACTTGAAAACCACTGGTCCTCTTCCTTTTTGTTAGCCAATACCATGGATTCTTTGTCTTTTGGGAGAATCAGACCTTACACTATTTATGTTAAGGCAGTAACTGGGTGCACTCATTGAAGTGAGGTTAGTTGTTATGGGTGACATGAAATGGCCATGTCCCTCACAATGGCATACCTCTTATTTTTTATCTAGTAGGATAAAAAAGCAAGGCTCTATGAAAAAATACAAACGGAAACACACCAAAAAACGTCAGCGAATGGATGTAGTATACACATCAACTATATCCAGTTAGATGATGGGAGTGCAGCACATGTGCCTCCTTCACGGTGGCTGAAAGAAAAGTGAAAGCAATGGTTGGTGAGAGAAGGATACTCCCCCAACTACACATTGTTAACCACCTTGATACCAAGTTTTCAACCGTTTCCACCTTGTACTGCAAGATATTCCTGTATACTTTAAGGCAATAGTTTGTATTCCTGTAGGAACAAATAGTTTTTTCATCACCTACCTTACTAGATACAAAATTTATTTTGTTACAGATACCATATAGAAATGTTTCACAGGATATTGTTTGAAAAGTATTTTTTTATATCAATACAAAGGCTTTAACACTGAATAGCTTTCCAGAAGGTTTAAAACTTATACAATTGCAACATTAATAAAACTGACTGTACTTTCAGGTAAATACGTGATGGCTGTAGGTGAACTCGACAACAATAGCACAGTAGTGAAAATTAGAGCAATTAAAATAGCTGACCTTTCTGATAATTCTGTGCATCAGCAAACCTGGAATGATGAAGTTACTGAATTGAAAGCCTTGATGAGAGAAAATAAACCTCTTTGTAGATGAAGGAACTGTTTATGACTTCATGTTTATACTTTCTACATTGTAACTGGATAATATTGTATGTATTAATTTTCTACTTCTTATTATAGTTATATAATTTCCATACTCTGCATTACCTTACAGAAACTCCTCAGTATGAAAAGATAAAATCATGAGTAGTAATCTTATTATCACTTACAAAAGTTCTTCCACACAGTATTCCAGGTGGAAATTGCACGAGGGGCGATTACTCTCATGGCTGTCAACATTAACACAGTATATATTTTATTTTTGATTTTTGATCATCGTCATTACTAACATGCACAGACAGCTCAGGGGTAAATTTTTACAGATAATAGTGTGATCTTGTACAGATTGTATAGCATCATTTTTTATATTGTGTAAAGTACTTGGGATTTGTGTTTTGCCTCAAATCTGACACAAAGACAACTACCAGGACCAGAACAGGTCATCAATTCTGCTTCCTTTAAGCAATGCAGCAAAATTGCATAGACTATCTTGTGAGTAATGGTTACTCAGTCTGAAATCCATGCTCTAGAGTCTAAAAGCTTCTCAGAAAATGACATAATGAAATCCAATTTGGGAAAAAATATCAGAGCTAAGGAGTTCTTTCTTCAAAATTTTTGAAAGACTGTCCTCAATTCACAATGGAATGAAAAAATTCCTAAATCATACCAATTATGAGATCACTTACATACAGCACTTTCACATCATGAGATGGCCTATGTGTGGTATAACTGAAATTACTTCTTCCACAGTCTATCAATCCATTACACACAGCTACCTATGAAGTTTCTTTAAGTTTGTTGAGAAATTAACAGTAGGTTCTGTATTTCATGTTAACCAAGGAGCCACTTACCTTGAGTTAGATTTGATAGCTAAGGTAACTCAAGAGGAAGTTAAGGTTTACTATTAACTTAGATGTTTACTATTAACTTGATGTTCACAACATAAGTCACCTCCAGTCCGTCATTTAACTTGAAGAAAAAAGGCAAATTTAAGTCTATTACAACTTTGGTAGGAAATAATTAATGGAGAAGTACGACACAAGCTCTTCCATTTCCCATAATGCATCGACAGAAAAATATTAAATTTACTGCTCATATGTTACAATGCAACGGAAAGCCAGGATAAAAGCAGCGTGATTTGTTCGATTAAATACTCAAAAGACGAACATTTCAGTAATTAAGTACTCAAAATATGCACATTTCAGAGCCACTCATAATTGAGAGTGGCAGAAAATATTTCGTGAGAAATGAAGATTACAGAAACATTACCTTTTCAGAAGTTATGTAATTTGTTATTATTCAATTTCAAAGACCACCATGACACTGGGCAACCAGATGTCAGGTAACTATAGTCTGCCAGTGATGAAAAAACCACTAATTCTTGGAAATCACACAAGCATGAAGTTCAAAATTTGATATAAATATGTTTCCATAAAATAACTTGGGCTGTTCAGAAAAAGGAAGTTACTCGATTCTAACCAATCTGTACCACCTAAAAGGACTTTTAGAGTCTCTGCTTATGGAAAAAATGTGCAAATGAAGATCTCGACCAGATAATAATTCCAGAAGTACACAAGATAGAGAAGAGGTAATTCAACATTTCTAACCCTGTAAAGGGAAAACCCATCAACAGTGGTCATGAGTAATTCAGTAATAAATACTAATCATTCTCTAAAGGGAAAAAGTTTATCACTAGTAATTATTTCTGAATATTGAAATCTTGACACCATTTTTCCATAGAAAATGAAACTGCACAGTGACAAATGAAAACTGTTGATATATTTATGGAGAGCAACAACTCTGAGTTTACTTAGTTATAAAATGCACTTAACAATGTAGGTATAATCCAGACATACAAACATAGTAGCTGGTAGTAATCATCAGAGTAAAAAAAGTCCAATATTGTACTAAGATATTTAATAAAGATCTCCCAAAATTCTATTATAAAGTATCAAAGAAGATTCTCAAAAGCAAAAGCCAACTTTTCATAATCTATAACTTAAGTCAGCCCCAACCTATTTTCTAGGACAATTTCTAATATTAAAAACTGTTGTTGTGAAGAAGGAGGTAAGGACAGGTACCAAGATTGTTGTGTGCCACAATTTTTCATTTGCCTGCACAAATTCATATAGCCTTGGTAAGAAATTACACCAAAATTATGATATGACTCCTAGACATGAGTTTCACAATGATTTGAGTTACAATACGAAATATAAAGAAATAATAAAACTACCTATCCTTGAATGAATGACTTCTTGGCAGCAACAGCATCTATAGATTCTTTGTACTGAAAAGTTCTTAGAGAGGAAAAAATACAATAGAATACATCCTTCATTTACACAGCTGGGCCTACTTTCTAGGTTAATGCAACTTTTCTAATAAAAAAAGAACATGACCTTGGATGAATTTCACGTTTACATTTTTTATAACAGTAATTAATTATGTATAAAAAATATACATTAGGCAAGAAGTTACACTTATCTAAATATTACATTGCAAACTGAGTTAAAATTAAAAAATATAGTACATTCATGTAGCCGTTTTCCAAAAATTTTGTAGTAACGTATTATATCATATTCGTGCTTAATTCAAGCTACATTTTCTAAAGGTAACTAAAAATAACAACTGATGCATACAATGGCTATGGCTACACAATAGAAAAGTGCTGTAATATATAGAACCCCTGTCTTCAATGCTGTCACTAAAAAAAAATAAACTCATTTATTTAAAATGGTGGTAAATGGATGCCACTATTTTTTCTCATCTGTATTGATTCCATACTTTGTCTTGACACGATCCAGCTCTGCTTGTTTTTTCTCAGCATCAATCTTCTTGAAGGCTTTATTGGACTGTAAGAAAATACAAATATCAATTATCATTAAAAAATTTATTGATCAACACTCAACATATTAACAAGAGGGATGGATTATAAAAGTATTCATTCATTATATAAAATTCTTGAATAATACAACTTGGGTATTGTCAATTTGATCAAAAGCTGTAAAAAATTGTGGTAATTGGTTAGTAAATAGTACAAAACTTCTAAAAAATACAAATCTGAAGGCAGTTTTAACATTTATAAGATATTATGCAGGTCGTACATAGAATATAAAATCTTGCAGGTCAATTATAAGGATGTCAGCTGTAAGCTTAATTAAACCTGCACTATTAAAATACTTGGACCTTCAAGCATCTTACTGGAAGGTTAAAATGGACTATACTATATATGAAATATCACTTTCATATAAGTAACTTACCATGTAATTGCATAGTTGAATCCCACATTGAATAGGGCTGGGATACACGCACATATTCTACTCCAGAACATTAAGGAATCGTAATGACTTTGATATAGAAAAAATTAAATTTTTATAATGACTTTTCATATACACTTAGCAAATAATTACATAACTATAGTTTCTAAGCAGAAAGCAGCTAAAATTTGAAATTCACAGTAGCAATTCTTTTGTTTTGGTGTAGGTAACTAGCCCTACCCACTTTTGGAAAGTATATATAAAGTTATTTTACTATAAAAATGTAATTTTTATATATGTAACTTACCAAATATGTACTAATTACATAGCTGATTCCCCAAATTGATAAAAGGTGGGATGCAAGGACATATTCAACCACCAAAACATTAGAGTATGTAATGACTTTGGGCATATAAAAAATTTGCCAGCATTGGTAAAATGCTTGTTGTTCCTTACCTTGTAAGAGAGCTGCTGCAGGAAGTTACTGCCTCTGGTTGGCACTGATCTTATTTCGTAGAGGTGTGGTGGTATAGGCAAGAGTTGCCTACTACAAGAGTGGGAGCTTTAGGCAAAGGACCACTCTGATCACTAATAAATCATAAAAAGTTTGCCTGTCCTGGGCGCAGTACCATCACAATACACAACCAGACAATTTAAATATATAACTACACCAAAGGATACAAAACAAACACCAACACCCATCTATAAATATAAAACTGGAGGGTACCCAAGAACACAATACCCCCAGACTCCCCTTGAACTCGACAGCCTCTAATAAGGCGAAGAGATTAGGAGGGAAGGTATACTTCCTGTGTTCACCACCAACACCATGCCGGCCACAGTACTGCAGTTATTAAAAATCGTTTCCACTTCTTTCAAGTAAAAAGCTGCAAAAACTAACTCACATCTCCAATACGTTGCTTGAAGGTTAATGACATAGCCACAGCTCTAATATCATGAGCTCTAATCTTGAAAACTGGCAAAAGCACCAATTTGAGAATAAGCCTCTCTAAGCAGGTCCCTTAGGAAGAGAGAGAGAGCAGTTTTGTGTAGGTAAAACTTCAAAGCTCTTACAGGGCAAAGCACTATTTCTTCATGTTCTAAATCTAAGACATTCCCTAGAGTCTTAATATTAAAAGAACAAGGCCAGTGTTTTGACAGGGGTTTCATTCTTTGCAAGAAAACCTAGGGTATAGGAGCAGATAGCGTTGTCTTGCACAAAACTTACCCTTTTAGTGATTGCTTGGGTCTCACTAACTTTTTCGGCAGTCACTAAGGCCAGCAAAAATGATATTGTTAGTATACAATAAAGTTTTGTACATACTTACCTGGCAGATATATACATAGCTTACGACTCTGAGTCGTAAGCTATGTATATATCTGGCAGGGAAGTTCATGTACAAAAATGATATTGTTAGTATACAATAAAGTTTTGTACATACTTACCTGGCAGATATATACATAGCTTACGACTCAGAGTCGTAAGCTATGTATATATCTGGCAGGGAAGTTCATATACAAAAATGAGGTTTTCTTTGTCAAATTCTTCAATGACTGAATTGAG
>NC_087204.1:34938475-34971300 GCF_015104395.2 Macrobrachium nipponense
CTCAATTCAGTCATTGAAGAATTTGACGAAGAAAACCTCATTTTTGCTGGCCTTAGTGACTGCCAAAAGAGTTAGTGAGACCCAAGCAATCACTGAAAGGGTAAGTTTTTTGCAAGGCAACGCTATCTGCTCCTATACCCTAGGTTTTCTTGCAAAGAATGAAACCCTGTCTAAGCCCTGGCCTTGTTCTTTTAATAGTAAGAATCTAGGGAATGTCTTAGATTTAGAACATGAGAGAGTGCTTTGCCCTGTAAGAGCTTTGAAGTTTTACCTACACAAAACTGCTCTCTCTCTCTTCCTAAGGGACCTGCTTAGAGAGGCTTATTCTCAAATTGGTGCTTTTGCCAATTTTCAAGATTAGAGCTCATGATATTAGAGCTGTGGCTATGTCATTAACCTTCAAGCAATGTATTGGGGATGTGAGTTAGTTTTTGCAGCTTTTTACTTGAAAGAAGTTGAAATGATTTTTAATAACTGCAGTACCCTGGCCGGCATGGTGTTGGTGGTGAACACAGAAAGTATACCTTCCCTCCTAATCTCTTCTCCTTATTAGAGGTTGTCGAGTTCAAGGGGAGTCTGGGGGTATTGTGTTCTTGGGTACCCTCCAGTTTTATTTTTAATGATGGGTGTTGGTGTTTGTTTTTTATCCTTTGGTGTAGTTATATGTTTAAATTGTCTGGTTGTGTATTGTAGTGGTACTGCACTCAGGACAGGCAAACTTTTTATGATTTATTAGTGATCGGAGTGGTCCTTTGCCTAAAGCTCCCACTCTTGTAGTAGGCGACTCTTGCCTATACCACCACACCTCTATGAAATAAGATGAGTGCCAACCAGAGGCAGTAACTTCCTGCAGCAGCTCTCTTACAAGGTAAGGAACAACAAGCATTTTACCAATGCTGGCAAATTTTTTATATGCCCAAAGTCATTACATACTCGAATGTTTTGGTGATTGAATATGTCCTTGCATCCCACCTTTTATCAATGTGGGGAATCAGCTATGTAATTACATATTTGGTAAGTTACATATATAAAAATGACATTTTTATATTAAAATAACTTTATATATACTTTCCAAAAGTGGGTGGGGCTAGTTACCTACACCAAAACAAAAGAATCGCTACTGTGAATTTCAAATTTGTTCATGACACTTACCTGCCAGATATATATATAGCTGTATTCTCTGACGACCGACAGAATTTCAAAACTCCCGGCAAACGCAGTGGTCGGCTAGGTGGTTAGTACCCATTCCCGCCGCTGGGAGGGGGATACCGGGAACCATTCCCATTTTCTATTCAGATTTTCTTCTGTCGCCGGTCGGTAAACATCTGTTTACAGACCTCCGCTTAGGATTTCGAAAACTTCATTTGTCACTTGAGTATTTGGATTGTCTTTTGGTTTCGGACTTGGCTTAGTGATTTGGCATACGCTATTGTGGTTTGGATTTTGATTTTGGCTTTGATTTTTCTTAGAATTGAGATGTCTGGATCTAGTTCTACTAGTTTCAGGGTGTGTGGTGTAGAAGAATGTAAGGTGAGGCTACCAAAAGCCTCGGTAGATCCTCACACAGTGTGTGTGAATTGTAGAGGGCATGTTTGCTTGTTGGAAGATAGGTGCAAAGAATGTGAAGTGTTAACTGATGTCGAATGGAAGGCGTATGAATCTTACATTCGTAGACTTGAGCGTGACAGAATTAGGAGGTCTTCCTCCAGGAGTGCTTCTGTTAAAAGTCAAAGTAAAGTTGCTCAATCTAACATAAATGTAGAACATACTACGCATAACCCTATAATTTCTCCTTCAGATAAGGAAGTGATTGTTACCGAAGGGAATGCCCTTTCTACCATTTTAGAATCGATTCGGAACCTTGAATCGAAAATGAAAGTGCTACAATCTAATGTGCAAAAGTGTAGTGATAATGTTAGTGCCCCTAGTGAAGTGGAGGGGGCGTCAGATCGGTCCTATAATGCCTCCAGGTTGAGACCTCTGTCGGACTCCCAGAACACAGGGAATGGACATGTCGAAGGCCGAAGGAGGGTTACGGGAATTAAACACCGGTCTGGCGTCCCTTCGGCAGATCCTGAAGACGCATCCCAGGCTGCCAAAGATCGCGCGCAAGCTCGAATCTTGAAGGAATGCTTCTCTTCCTCCGAGACGTCCTCACCTCACCGTGGGTGGGAATCTCGGAAGACCTCTCCGACTGAGAGTGGTAAGGAAGACGTAAGGTGTCGCACAAGCGGCCATCGTCTTTCTCGCCCTCTTAGGAAAGGTCTTACGGAAGAGTACGCAGCCTCTCCAAGTGAGAGTGGTAAGGAAGACGTAAGACGTCGCACTGGCGGCCATCGTCTTTCTCGCCCTCTTAGGAAAGGTCTTACGGAAGAGTACGCAGCCTCTCCAAGTGAGAGTGGTAAGGAAGACGTAAGACGTCGCACTGGCGGCCATCGTCTTTCTCGACCTCTTAGGAAAGGTATGATGGAAGAGGACGCTTCATCGGGAGATCAAGAGCGTCCTCCGCCTCGATTTACGCTTCGGTCTTCTCCGGAAGACTTCGAAGACAGTATCCCGCACAAGAGATTTAGGACGCTTTCTGAGCGTCCTGATTCGAGTCCGGAGAGAAGGAAGAAGGCGTCCCCTCGCCCATCTTCTTCTCAAAGGTTCATTCCATCATATGGTTCTTCACCATCAAAAAAGACTCTCGAAGCGATTCGTCAACAGTTGGATACGTTTTTCGCCAAGAAAGAGGAAAGATCACGTAGTCGTAAAAAAGATCTTTGGCTACCCGTCAAGAAATCTAGACGTTTCTCTGCGGCTTCTCTTCGTTCTTCGTCTTCGTCTGATCCGTCGCCTTCTAGACCTCATCGACTCAATCAGGAACGCGCAAGCAGTCCTGCTGAGAGAGTCTCTAGAAGTATTGGCGGTAAACGAAAAAGACAATAGGTGCCGCACAGGCGGCCGCCGCCGTCGTCTTTTCCCAGAGTCGAAGAACGTTCAGAAGGATCGCTCAGGAATAAAATTGGGAGGAATGGATCTTGACTTACAGGAAGAGAATATTCAACAAAACAAACGCTTTGCTAACCAGGACGCTCGTAAGGAACGCTTCTCTGGCGGGACGCTCGGGGTCGGAAACGTCGGGTGGAGAGACTTCAGACACACGATATTAGTTCAGAAGAAGGATATGAAGATGAATATGAGGACGTTTTTGAGGACGCGAGGCGTAGTGCTAGTAAGGACGCTCGTCGTCCTTCATATCAGTACGCGTTCCAGGACGCTTTCCAGGACGCAAATGAGGACGCTTTTGAGGGCGCTAGGCGTCCGATGCATAAAGTTACCCTGAGAAGAAAAGAACAGGTCGCTAGTCAGAAGGATAAGCGCCATATGCTTCAAGGTAGTAGGAACTACAATATCAGTGCTCGTCAAGAGAAATCGTATGACGTCAGTTTGGAAAATTCGGAGAGAAAGTCAAGGTTAGGAGAACATAGCAGACTCTCCTCTTCAAAATTGATTTCAAACACAAAACCTACGGTTCGAAAGGGAGGTGAAACTTTGGTTTCTTCTCGTTCAATGCAGAATAAGGCTATGTCTCCATTAGAAAATAAATCGTCAAGCGAGGCTGTTTCGGAAGAGGAGGAGGATCCTACAACCTCATCCTCTGTGGATTATAAGACTTTGACTCGTCTTTTATTTAAGATTTGTTTCCCGAGAAGTTCCGAGCTCCAGTTCCTCTCTCTCCACCTTCGCAACTAACCTCTTCGAAGGCAAGGAAGACTCCAAATTTTGTCAAAATGGCCACCTCGCTCTCGACTAAAAGGGCTTTTAAAAGAATCCATGATTGGATGGAATCCAAAAAGACAAAGGGCAAGACTTCTTTTGCACTTCCCCCCACAAGGCTTAGTGGAAGATCGGGGAAGTGGTACGAGACAGAAGAGGAAGCAGGCTTGAGAATCCCCGCTTCCGCACAAGGGGATTTCGCCAACTTAGTGGAAGCTCCTAGAAGATCTTACCTGGCATCAGCGAAAGTTTCGTGGACAATGTCGGAGATAGATCACCATCTCAAAGGCCTTTATAAAACTTTGGAAGTTTTTAACTTTCTAGATTGGTGTTTGGGCGTCTTGGATGTTCAGTCTAGAAGCCCAGATTCCATCTCATTGGAGGACTTAGCGAGTATTTTGTCATGCATGGACAGAGCAGTAAGAGATGGCTCCGACAACTGGCATCACATTTTGCGTCGGGAGTCCTGAAGAAACGCGCACTCTTCTGTAGCTTCACAGCTAAGTCAGTGTCGCCAGCGCAAAAAGCAGAATTGTTGTTCGCTCCCTTTTCTGCTCATCTTTTTCCACAATCGATGGTAAAGGATTTATCAGTAAATCTCCAAGAACGAGCGACGCAGGACTTATTGTCCCCTCGGTCTTCGAAACGTCCTGCTGATCAGATGTCTTCAAGAACCACGCAAGCTTCTAGGAAGAATTATAAGCCCTTTCGTGGAAGAGAGGGAGGAGTTTCCCTAGGGGCAGAGCCCCCTCAAAAACCAGGGGAAAGAAATGACTTTTCGGCCCTCCAGACACCAGTCGGGGCGAGACTCGCTCTATTCGCCGAAGCATGGAGGATAAGAGGGGCGAACTCTTGGTCACTCGAAGTGATCGAGAAAGGTTACAAAATCCCGTTTCTATCGAAACCACCATTAAGCATAGAACCAATAGACCTTTCGCCCTCTTATCAGGATTCAAAGCAACAGATCTTATTAGACCTTTTGGATCAGATGTTGGAAAAGAGAGCAGTAGAAAGAGTCGTGTCACGGAACTCTCCAGGCTTCTACAACAGGCTTTTCCTTGTTCCGAAGCACTCGGGAGGATGGAGACCTGTCCTAGACGTAAGCAGGCTGAATCTTTTTGTAAAGAAAATAAAATTCAAGATGGAAACTGCACAGTCTGTTTTAGCTTCCCTGAGACCAGGAGATTGGATGGTGTCCTTGGATCTCCAAGATGCCTATTTCCATGTTCCGATACATCCTCGGTCCAGGAAGTTCCTCAGATTCGTTCTGAAAGGACAGGTCTTCCAATTCAGAGCTCTCTGTTTCGGGCTGAGTACAGCCCCTATGATATTCACGCTTCTGATGCGAAATGTAGCAAGATGGCTCCATCTCTCAAAGATAAGAGTCTCACTCTATTTAGACGATTGGCTGATCCGGTCCACGTCAAAGGAACAGTGTCTGGAGGACCTACATACGACATTACAGCTGACGAAGGACCTGGGCCTTCTGGTCAACTTCGAGAAGTCCCATCTGATTCCCACACAGTCCATCGTGTATCTGGGGATTCAGATGGATTCAGTGGCTTTTCAAGCATTTCCATCCATAGAACGTCAGCTAAAATGCTTAGAGAAAGTATCGGTCTTCTTAGAGAAGGAAATATGCTCGGCGAGGGAATGGATGAGTCTGCTGGGGACCATTTCCTCGCTGGAGAAATTTGTTTCTCTGGGAAGGCTGCACCTCAGACAGCTTCAGTTTTTCCTAGCAGACAACTGGAAGAACAAGAAAGACCTAGACGAGATTTTGAGAATCCCTCAATCGATCAAAGAGCATTTGAAGTGGTGGTCCGATCCCGTCAAGCTATCGGAAGGGATGTCCCTCAAAGTTCTGAGCCCAGACCTAGTGTTGTTCTCAGACGCGTCCATGATGGGCTGGGGAGCAACACTGGGGGAGGAAGAAGTGTCAGGCCTCTGGAGAGGGGAACAGAGGTCCTGGCACATAAACCTCAAGGAGCTAGAGGCGATTCGTTTGGCACTTCAATGCTTCGCGTCAAGGATTGTGGGACAAATTGTACAAGTCAACTCGGACAACACCACGACGCTCGCATATCTCAAAAAACAGGGAGGAACTCTATCTCGCTCCCTGTTCAGGATAACGAGGGAAATCTTACTTTGGGCGAAGCTGAGAAATGTAACGATTCTAACGAGGTTCGTTTCAGGACAGCAGAACATTCGTGCGGATCTCCTCAGCCGTCGACATCAAATGCTTCCAAACGAATGGACTCTCCATCCAGAAATCTGCAAGGAGTTGTGGAAACTTTGGGGACGCCCTCTGGTAGACCTCTTCGCGACAGCAAAAACGAAGAGGCTTCCGATTTACTGCTCTTCCTGGTTCTAGACCCAGGAGCAATAGCAATAGACGCCATGCTTTGGAATTGGAAGGGGATGGATCTCTACGCCTTCCCTCCATTCAAACTCCTGGGAGAGGTAATAAGGAAGTTTGCGGCGTCGGAAGGAGCAAGAATGACGTTGATCGCCCCCTTTTGGCCTGCAAGCGGCTGGTTCACAGAGGCCATGTCATTTCTGGTAGATTTCCCAAGGACACTTCCAGAAAAAATCGATCTACTCAGACAGCCCCACTTCGAGAGGTATCACGGAAACCTCTCCGCTCTGAGTCTGACTGCATTCAGACTATCCAAAAGTTGGCCAGAGCGAGAGGTTTTTCAAGATCGGTGGCAAGAGCTATTGCCAGCGCTAGAAGAACATCTTCCCAAGCTGTCTACCAATCGAAGAGGGCTGTCTTCAGAGGTTGGTGTAGAAGGCAAAATATTTCCTCCTCCACGACCTCTGTGAGCCAGATTGCTGATTTTCTCTTACATCTTAGAGAGATAGACAAACTTTCAGTGTCAACGATTAAAGGCTACAAAAGTATGCTATCAACGGTCTTTCGACACAGAGGCTTGGATTTATCAAATGATAAAGATCTTCACGATCTATTGAGGTCCTTTGAAACATCAAAAGCTCCACGAGACAAGATTCCCTCATGGAATTTAGATGTTGTCTTAAAGTTTTTAATGTCAGCCCCATTTGAGCCTATGCACGCTGCCTCTTTGAAAGATGTAACTAGGAAAGCTATTTTCCTGACCGCTTTGGCAACAGCTAAGAGGGTTAGCGAAATCCAAGCTATGAGTAAACATGTGGGTTTCAGAGAACACAATGCGGTGTGTTCGCTGAGCCCCTCGTTCTTAGCGAAGAACGAAAACCCATCCAACCCCATGGGCTAAAAGCTTTGATATCAAGGGGTTATCAGAGTTCGTCGGACGAGAGCCGGAGAGAGTTTTGTGCCCTGTCAGAGCTCTCAAATTTTATCTGGAAAAGACCAAACAATGTAGAGGCCCGTCAGACAACCTGTGGTGTTCGGTCAAGAGGCCGGAATTACCAATGTCTAAAAACGCACTGGCGTTCTTCTTGAGAAATACCATCAGGGAAGCTCATTCATCCTGCACGGATGGTGATCTTAAACTGCTAAAAGTTAATGCTCACGAGGTTAGAGCGGTAGCTACTTCGGTGGCTTTTCAGAAAAATATGGCACTCAGTGATATCCTGGGTGCCACATTTTGGCGAAGCAACTCTGTGTTTGCTTCACACTACCTCAGAGATGTGAAGGCGACATATGAGAATTGCTACTCGCTTGGACCATACATTTCCGCGGATACAGTATTGGGGACGAGAAGCAATACGAACCCCATCCTTTAGAAAATGGATGTGTGTGATTTTAATTATGGGTTTGTTTTTTACGGTCGTAGGGTTGGCCGCTTGAGGCGGTCTTCCCTTTAATTAGCCTGAAAGTTATGGGACTAACTTTAGTGAGGCTAGGTTAGGTGGTATTTATTATGCTTCATTGTCTTCAGTATGGTCAATATGGTCTTGTCACATTGTGGTCACGCTCCCGTTGACAGATCATCTAGAACTATCCAGCTATACTAGAATTTCCTTGCTGGAAATTCTAGTTAAGCAGAAGCAGGCTTGGGTGACAGTAATCACGAAGTCAGCTATGCTAACAGGTAGGGAACCAAGATGTCAATCATCTGCATGTGAAATGTTTCCAAAATCCTTCTATTCTGTCCCTTCCCACCTCCAATGGTGGGATTCAGCTATATATATATCTGGCAGGTAAGTGTCATGAACAAAATGATATTGTCATGATACAATAAAGTTTGTTCATACTTACCTGACAGATATATATAATCAAGTACCCACCCACCTCCCCTCAGGGGACAGTGGGTAAAGAAAATCTGAATAGAAAATGGGAATGGTTCCGGTATCCCGCCTCCCAGCGGCGGGAATGGGTACTAACCACCTAGCCGACCACTGCGTTTGCCGGGAGTTTTGAAATTCTGTCGGTCGTCAGAGAATACAGCTATATATATATCTGTCAGGTAAGTATGAACAAACTTTATTGTATCATGACAATATCATTTTTAGCTGCTTACTGCTTAGAAACTATAGCTATGTAATTATTTGCTAAGTGTATATGAAAAGTCATTATAAAAATTAAATTTTTTCTATATCAATTTCATTACGATTCCTTAATGTTCTGGAGTAGAATATGTGCATGTATCCCAGCCCTATTCAATGTGGGATTCAACTATGCAATTACATGGTAAGTTACTTATATAAAAGTGATATTTTCATAATAAAATTAATCATATGTATATATGTACTTATCTTTCATATGTATATATGTACTTATCAAGTAATTACAGAATTGGAGTCTGCCCTCCTCCCTTCTTATGGACATAAGGGTCCCCAAAAAAAAAATTGAGCTCGTCTGCTTAGTTGTTCCTACTGTTCCCCGATAGTGGGTGGTGCTAGTCACCTACACAAAACAATTGAAGCACTACTGTGATTTTTTTTTAAAAAAAGGTTGTCACATGAGTTAGAAACTATAGTTATGTATCCCTTGATAAGTATATATAAAACTTAATTTTATTATAAAAATATATTTGTGCTGAGGAAACAAATTGTTTCAACATTTGTGTATTTTGTGAAGGACCAGCTTATTGATGGCAAACATGTATATACATATATATAGTATAGTATTTTAATTCCAGTAAGATGCTTGAAGGTCCAAGTATTTTAATAGTGCAGGTTTAATTAAGCTTACAGCTGACATCCTTATAATTGACCTGCAAGATTTTATATTCTATGTACACCCTGCATAATATCTTATAAATGTTAAAACTGCCTTCAGATTTGTATTTTTTAGAAGCTTTGTACTATTTACTAACCAATTACCACAATTTTTTACAGCTTTTGATCAAATTGACAATACCCAAGTTGTATTATTCAAGAATTTTATATAATGAATGAATACTTTTATAATCCATCCCTCTTGTTAATGTTGTGTTGATCAATAAATTTTTTAATGATAATTGATATTTGTATTTTCTTACAGTCCAATAAAGCCTTCAAGAAGATTGATGCTGAGAAAAAACAAGCAGAGCTGGATCGTGTCAAGACAAAGTATGGAATCAATACAGATGAGAAAAAATAGTGACATCCATTTACCACCATTTTAAATAAGTGAAAGTTTATTTTTTTTTAGTGACAGCATTGAAGACAGGGGTTCCATATATTACAGCACTTTTCTATTGTGTAGCCATAGCCATTGTATGCATCAGTTGTTATTTTTAGTTACCTTTAGAAACTAGCTTGAATTAAGCATGGAATATGATATAATACGTTACTACAAAATTTTTGGAAAACGGCTACATGAATGTACTATATTTATTAATTTTAACTCAGTTTGCAATGTAATATTTAGATAGTGTAACTTCTTCCTAATGTATATTTTTTATACATAATTAGATTACTGTTATAAAAAATGTAAACGTGAAATTCATCCAAGGTCATGTTCTTTTTTATTAGAAAAGTTGCATTAACCTAGAAAGTAGGCCCAGCTGTGTACATGAAGGATGTATTCTATTGTATTTTTTCCTCTCTTAAGAACTTTTCAGTACAAAGAATCTATAGATGCTGTTGCTGCCAAGAAGTCATTCATTCAAGGATAGGTAGTTTATTATTTCTTTATATTTCGTATTGTAACACTCAAATCATTATGAAACTCATGTCTAGGAGTCATATCATAATTTTGGTGTATTCTTACCAAGGCCATATGAATTTGTGCAGGCAAATGAAAAATTGTGGCACACAACAATCTTGGTACCTGTCCTTACCTCCTTCTTCACAACAACAGTTTTTAATATTAGAAATTGTCCTAGAAAATAGGTTGGGGCTGACTTAAGTTCTAGATTATGAAAAGTTGGCTTTTGCTTTTGAGAATCTTCTTTGATACTTTATAATAGAATTTTGGGAGATCTTTATTAAATATCTTAGTACAATATTGGACTTTTTTACTCTGATGATTACTACCAGCTACTATGTTTGTATGTCTGGATTATACCTACATTGTTAAGTGCATTTTATAACTAAGTAAACTCAGAGTTGTTGCTCTCCATAAATATATCAACAGTTTTCATTTGTCATTGTGCAGTTTCATTTTCTATGGAAAAATGGTGTCAAGATTTCAATATTCAGAAATAATTACTAGTGATAAACTTTTTCCCCTTTAGAGAATGATTAGTATTTATTACTGAATTACTCATGACCACTGTTGATGGGTTTTCCCTTTACAGGGTTAGAAATGTTGAATTACCTCTTCTCTATCTTGTGTACTTCTGGAATTATTATCTGGTCGAGATCTTCATTTGCACATTTTTTCCATAAGCAGAGACTAAAAGTCCTTTTAGGTGGTACAGATTGGTTAGAATCGAGTAACTTCCTTTTTCTGAACGGCCCAAATTATTTTATGGAAACATATTTATATCAAATTTGGAACTTCATGCTTGTGTGATTTCCAAGAATTGTCAGTGGTTTTTTTCATCACTGGCAGACTATAGTTACCTGACATCTGGTTGCCCCGTATCATGGTGGTCTTTGAAATTGAATAATAACAAATTACATAACTTCTGAAAAGGTAATGCTTCTGTAATCTTCATTTCCTCACGAAATATTGTTTGCCACTCAATTATGAGTGGCTCTGAAATGTGCATATTTTGAGTACTTAATTACTGAAATGTTCGTCTTTTGAGTATTTAATCGAACAAATCACGCTGCTTTTATCCTGGCTTTCCGTTGCATTGTAACTTATGAGCAGTAAATTTAATATTTTTCTGTCGATGCATTATGGGAAATGGAAGAGCTTGTGTCATACTTCTCCATTAATTATTTCCTACCAAAGTTGTAAGACTTAAATTTGCCTTTTTTCTTCAAGTTAAATGACGGACTGGAGGTGACTTATGTTGTGAACATCAAGTTAATAGTAAACATCTAAGTTAATAGTAAACCGTAACTTCCTCTTGAGTTACCTTAGCTATCAAATCTAACTTAAGGTAAGTGGTTCCTTGGTTAACATGAAATACAGAACCTACTGTTAATTTCTCAACAAACTTTGAGACTTCATAGGTAGCTGAGTAATGGATTGATAGACTGTGGAAGAAGTAATTTGAGTTATACCACACATAGGCCATCTCATGATGTGAAAGTGCTGTATGTAAGTGATCTCATAATTGGTATGAATTAGGAATTTTCTCATTCCATTGTGAATTGAGGACAGTCTTTCAAAAATTTTGAAGAAAAGACTCCTTAGCTCTGATATATTTTCCCAAATTGGATTTCATAATGTCATTTTCTGAGAAGCTTTTAGAGCATGGATTTCAGACTATGAGTAACCATTACTCACAAGATATAGTCTTAGCAATTTTGCTGCATTGCTTAAAGGAAACCAATCACTTGATGAGCTGTTCTGGTCCTGGTAGTTGTCTTTGTGTCAGATTTGAGGCAAAACACAAATCCCAAGTACTTTACACAATATAAAAAATGATGCTATACAATCTGTACAAGATCACACTATTATCTATAAAAATTTACCCGAGCTGTCTGTGCATGTTAGTAATGACGATGATCAAAAATAAAATATATACTATGTTAATGTTGACCATTCACGAGAGTAATCGCCCCTCGTGCAATTTCCACCTGGAATACTGTGTGGAAGAACTTTTGTAAGTGATAATAAGGTTACTACTCATGATTTTATCTTTTCATACTGAGGAGTTTCTGTAAGGTAATGCAAAGAGTATGGAAATTACGTATATAACTATAATAAGAAGTAGAAAATTAACACAATATTATCCAATTACAATGTAGAAAGTATAAACATGAAGTCATAAACAGTTCCTTCATCTACAAAGAGGTTTATTTTCTCTCATCAAGGCTTTCAATTCAGTAACTTCATCATTCCAGGTTTGCTGATGCACAGAATTATCAGAAAGGTCAGCTATTTTAATTGCTCTAATTTTTACTACTGTGCTATTGTTGTCGAGTTCACCTACAGCCATCACGTATTTACCTGAAAGTACAGTCAGTTTTATTAATGTTGCAATTGTATAAGTTTTAAACCTTCTGGAAAGCTATTCAGTGTTAAAGCCTTTGTATCGATATAATAAATACTTTTCAAACAATATCCAGTGAAACATTTCTATATGGTAACTGTAACAAAATAAATTTTGTATCTAGTAAGGTAGATGATGAAAAAACTATTTATTCCTACAGGAATACAAACCATTGCCTTAAAGTATACAGGAATATCTTGCAGTACAAACTGGAAACGGTTGAAAACTTGGTATCAAGGTGGTTAACAATGTGGAGTTGGGGGAGTATCCTTCACTCACCAACCATTGCTTTCACTTTTCTTTCAGCCACCGTGAAGGAGGCAGATGTGCTGCACTCCCATCATCTAACTGGATATAGTTGATGTGTATACTACATCCATTCGCTGACGTTTTTTGGTGTGTTCCCGTTTGTATTTTTTCATAGAGCCTTGCTTTTTTATGCTACTAGATAAAAAATAAGAGGTATGCCATTGTGAGGGACATGGCCATTTCATGTCACCCATAACAACTAACCTCACTTCAATGAGTGCACCCAGTTACTGCCTTAACATAAACAGTGTAAGGTCTGATTCTCCCAAAAGACAAAGAATCCATGGTATTGGCTAACAAAAAGGAAGAGGACCAGTGGTTTTCAAGTTTATGTATAATAAAAGTCCCCATTCATGATGGATTTTCACACTGACTCCAGTGTCTTTCTTGAGGGATAAACTTATATAACCTCAACCAGCTAGCAACAGGTCATCAGCCTATAACCAACTGTCACCATTGGTACCATGCTCATGTGGTCACAGAAACCAAACACTGCTCTGAATTTCTGGTCATCAGGTTATCAAACAAACTTGGCAATTCAATGTAAAGAAGAGAAGCCTAGTCTCCAGATAGAAGGTTGATGAATAAGATGACACCATCTCCACTAGGATTCAAGTCTCAACATACGAAGAAATCTTGAAGAGAGGGTGGGAAACAGATTTTGATGGAAAAACCTATTTTTGGCAGCTGCTGTGAGACATCAAAGAAGTTACACTGTCATGGTCCCCTCAGGGCTCCACTGACCAACAAATACAAAGAATTCTCTTATAGTTGGTTTCAGTCAGAAAGTGCTTGTTGGCACAGTGATAGAATATAAAGAACTCGGGTCAGGAGGGCTCTACTATCTCCTGTCTTACAACTACTTCAGTTCACTACATCTCACTTGCACAGATGTGACAACAGCACACCCCAGCCATCTTCATTACACACTGCTCTGTCCAAGAGTTCACTAATACCCGGGTTGTTCTCTGGAAATCGTGTTTGACTGTGGAAATTTCACTTATTGTCATTCAAGCTAAGTACTTAGTTTTAAGAACCAGTGAAAAGTTTTAGTTCGTTAAGATTTAAACAGATTATATTTATTTAAATTGGAAGTCAGTAGGCCTCTTTCAAGGTGAGAAGGTAGGATTAGATCGCTAAGCTATGCTGTAATTTCTGTGCTGTTTTTTCTTGTTTAACAAAGTGAGAATAGCATTAAGGCAATAATATTAGACAATTTTGTTATTGACTTTTTATACAATGACCTTTGTAACATTGATAGATGATAATGTGAAGTACAGGTTAGCCTAACTTCTTGTTTATGAAACATAGGTGTGATTGTGCTTGACTTACGAGCCTTGGTGTTTACTAATAAAAAAAAAAAAAAGCCAGGGTTTCCTGAGGTATTTTATAATCAGACTGAATGGTTTTGTGATATCGACAGTTCCCCAGTTATCCATAATATTGTGGTTCTCTTCAATGTTAAAAGGATACATTATGCAGATAGATCTAGTATATACTTCCAGCAGGTATTACTCCACCAGTAGTAATGTCACAGGTGTTGACAAAATTATTGTGACGTTTATATTTTTCCTAATGGAATACAGAAGTACTTATTCGTAAGGATGAGCTTTGCCAAACATTTAAAAATTTTAGAGAACTGGTTTCATATATTTTTGGTACAATATTTCCAATAATTATTGATTTTATTTAAGTACTAACTAACGTAGCCTATAGGCTACATAACCTTTACCTGGTGCTTGGGAATAGACCAAGATTCAAAAGGTTAAGAAATATGTATAAATATGCAGTATGGCTATCCATTTAGTTTTGTCTTAATTGAGCAAATCCTTTAAGACAATATTGTTGAAGTATTTTAATACATTACTACTAACATTACTACTAGTATCTTGTGGATATGACCCATTGATTAAGTTTCTGTACATCATACTATATGTATGTACTTATGACCATGTAGGCCTGGGTTAATTTGAAGTGCTTGGGGCCTATACAGTGATACGGGTAGCTAACACTAAGTAGTTTTTTTTTATTAAACACTTATTTTTTTGATTACTACTGGTTACTATTATGTAGGACCTACACATTACCTATGCCACAGTCAACTGCTGTCTGCTTTTCACCTGTGGAAATGGCTCATGACTACCTGCCACAAGCCAGCCCCTGAAGGAATAAAGAATTTGGTTAGTGGCTGGACGTGTGAAATATGCCAAATGCTTTTGGCAGCAAGTTTAAATGATGAAAGAGCTGTCTCTATGGGTTATAAGTTTCAATAGGATTACGGAAGGAGACTACTGTACACCATTATGGCAGAACTATGGCAGTGTGTTTCCATCCCTCTCCTAGTAGAATCAACATTCAGGCCAATATTCCAAAAACGAGATTCTAGGAACTCCAACTTCAACAACTCTGATGGAGACTAAAGGCCCCTTTACACTGAACGATTGTCAGTATCATTTGGAAAAACAATGTGTATGGGCTTGTCTGAATTTAAAAGTGGGCAGAGTGTCGTGGTCTGAACGATCTCGGCAGGAATCTGTCAGGATTAATTTGCTGGCTTGTGACTTATGTCTGTCATACACAGGTCATACAATGTATGTGTTTGTTTGCCGTTATCTTAAGTATCTCAGCAACCCTTGATGTGTAAGGATGTATTGTGAAGGCCTAGAATACCACAGAATGAATTCCACATTAGCAGATAGGGATTCTGGGTAGAATTCATAGAGCTGTAAAAAGAACAGCCATGCCTTTGGAGGGGGGAGAAAAAAAAAAAAAACAAAAAAAACAAGTTCCTTGAGCAAAGCATTGTGAGAAAGTTCACTTCTCCTAGTCAACCACTGTTTCACCCATTTCCTTTTCTTTCTTTTAGGCTTCCCTAATTCTGCCACAACGTAGGTGGCAGCAACAGCTCTTAGTGTAACACTATCTTGCAGGTCTCTTCTATAGATGATGCCATGTCTTCCCAAGACAAAATCTCTGTTCAGACTGAAACCTGTGTGGAGATCATTCACACTGTCTTGAATAGTGTGTGTTTGTGTGTGTCTGTGTTGATAACAACAATTGTTCAGACAACTGTTCAGTTTATGGGGTCCTTAAGAGTTTCTCCTTGCGAGAGTGGTCACTGATACTTGAAGTGAAGTGGATATAGCCACTAACATTTCCCTTCTGGATCTGGAGGGTCTAGAGGGCAGTCTTTTGCTGTACACGAAACAGATACTACTCCAAAAATAAATCTTGCCTTTCCCATACAGCAAACATATATTGAGGGGACCTGATGTGGTCCACCCAACCCCATCTGAAGTGTCTGAACCTTCTAGGGGATAGTGAATTTATCCTGGACTTCTATAGTACTGCCATGCAATGGTGATATGATTGCCTTGGCTCAATCAGTTCATGAAGGCCTCCCTGATATGAAAACTCCACTTGCTGTACTTTCTGTACTGCCAAGCAGTGATGATACGACTGCCTTGGCTCATCAGTTCATACAGGCTTCCTTGATAGGAAAATTCCGCTTGCTGTACTTTCTATCGTGATGATACGATTGCCTTGGCTCATCAGTTCATGCAGGCTTCCCTGATAGGAAATTCCGCTGGCTGTATTCTCTATACTGCCAGGCAGTGGAGATATGACTGCCTTGGCTCAATCAGTTCATGCAGGCTTCCATGATATACTTCCAGTGATGATACAACTGCCTTAGCTCATTAGTTCATGCAGGCTTCCCTAATAGGGAATTCAGCTTGCACTTTCTATATGTACTGCCAGGTAGTGGTGATACGAATACTACCTTAGCTCATCAGTTCATGCAGGCTTCCCTCGCAGTACTTTCAGAATTCCAGAATTAAATCATGAACAGTATCAAGGATAACCGCAAGAGAGTGTTACTCCTTTGAGGACTCGCTACTGAGCTTCAGCACAAGAGATGCTATCAGTGACTCTCAAGAGGAATTCAGGTTTGACCTGGAAGGAATCCGGTATGATATGTACAAATATCTTATCCTTTAAACTAGAGGATTGAGACACTGCAGTGTCCAGGCATAGATAGGTTTTTCACAAGAAATCTTAGGTCATGGGAACAGGGTAATAAAAAACTTAAGCCCAAAAAGAAGTTGAATCAGTAGTCTAGATCTCCAATAGAGCTCCGACAGGCAACAATTGAGACCAGTCGGACAACAAAACCTCAAACCAGAATGTAGTATATGGGCATCCATATCTGCCAGAGAATAACACTGATAACCCTTGGCAAGACACCTCAATGTGCATCCTTTCACCAGATGGAAAACACCTCATTAATGAAAGGAATTTCAGGAAAGAGTGGCCTTCTTAATACTTAATGATGCTTGGTCCTTTCTTCAATAGGAATTCAGGAACTGTTGAAGGTCACAGTTACCCTGCCTAATAATATATCTATGAAAGCCAAATAGAAGCAACTGTATTAAAAGACAGCCACAGAAGCAACCTGTCTCCAGTTTAATGGAAAATATAGTACAACAACAATTTTACATAACCAATAACCTCTCTGGGAGGCATCAGCTGTCTGTCTCTTCACTTCTGAACCACCAATCGTGACGACAGAATTTCAGAATTTTGTGACGACAGGAAAACAAGTTTATGGTGGAAATAATGCCATATGGCTCCAACGTCCCAGTATCTGATAGTGCTGCAGAGAAATGAGCAACATTTGTCCTCCCTTATGAGAGGAAAAAACTCTATTGGACATGCCTACCCAACAGGTTTTTTACCCGTGCAAGAAAAATCTCAGGATAGCCATGGCTGAAAGAGCTTCCAGTGTCTTACAGAACAATGTTCACTGCAGTAGCCAAAACACTTATGTGGACCCTATTGGGAGCACTGTGACTTTTTGGAGTCTCACATTAAGGCTTTAAAGGAAGCATTGTTGGGATCCAACAATTCGCTCCCCAATGTAACCTCCCTGTTGCTTTCTTACCCTCTGTTGGGACCCCTTTTAGAAGAGTGTTTTCACACAACTCGCTGAATAAGCTTGACAACAGAACTGCACAATATATACTATTCTTGGAAAAAAGGAATCTGGGAAACACCCTTGCGAGTTTCCTCTTCCTCAGCCTAAGAAAGCTTGATGAGAATCAGAGCCAAACAAGACCTCAGTCACTACTAAAGGAGCCTTCCAACAACAGAAGAAAGGACAATAATAGCATCAAGAGCATTTTCAAAGCAAGATATTCCTACCATGGGAAAGAAAATTTAACTCCTGGACTGTGTATCGCAAGGAAGGGAAGAGGTGGAGTCCCATAGGCCTTGCATGATTGTATTTGTCTTCTACACATAAACATGGGGGGGGGGGGGGGGGGGACAGTATATAATTCTCAATAGGCTAGGGTAGAGATGGTCTCATCCTACCCCTCCTTTAAAGTAGTTTTTAAAAAACAAGACTCCTTTTTAAAAAGTATTAAAATTTAAAACTGCCTTTAGTTGTATACAGTAATATCAAATTCATTAATTAATTACCTTGATCAATCCATGCATTTCCTCCAGGAATAATATGACAGTTTGTCACTGTTACATTATATCCATTATCTTGCAAGGTCACCTGAAAAAAAAAACAGTACATGCTAAGAACTGGAACAAGCAAAAAATAAAATCAGCAGTCTATGAAATAGTCAAAATTTGGAAAAAATAAGACATGTTTTTTTAAGTTCTACTCTAACTAGAAATCTCATTAAACAGTTAAATCTTAAAGTTAATGTAATCTACAGCCCCTTCCACATGAGGGGGAAAGACACACAGGGACTTGGATTTGCCTGTAATTCTCTTGCTTTTTAACTGTGTTACCAAGTCAAACAGTCCAAGGCAGGCAATAGGCTCAGGCAGGCGAATCTATGACTTGGACCATACACGTGATCCGTGCAACCACAAAATTGGTAACTGTCTGCCCACCGCG
Organism: Macrobrachium nipponense; assembly: GCF_015104395.2. NCBI lineage: Eukaryota > Metazoa > Arthropoda > Malacostraca > Decapoda > Palaemonidae > Macrobrachium > Macrobrachium nipponense. The sequence continues at coordinate 34,956,950 of NC_087204.1, forward strand.
CATTTGCCCCTCATGTGGAAGGGGCTTTAGTAACATGAAAACTTGTGCATAAAATTTTTAAGGAAAAAATAACTCAATTGGGTTCATAAGTTGGATGGCTAAGTGCAGTTAACATTTATGCATGACTATAGCACAGTGAATTTACTACTTATGCCAGGGGTATATTGAATTCTGCATATAACCAGAACTTGTACATGAAACAGCATGTACGCACTTTAAAAATATTACCTTTATCAAAGTCTCCCTGAGGATGTCAAGCAATTGGAACTTCAAAAGTTCAAGTGGAGCGGCTATGTTTTACCAACCTCATACTAATCTTGCATTTTAATAATTTTTTATCTATTTACCTATTTATTTTTTATTTTTAATAAGTGACATCTCTTCTTTCTGGATTTCCCTTGAACTTCTCTTACTTCCTAATGAACACCATATTTTTGGAAGCTTGAATTTCAAGTCAATAGACCCTGTGGGCTTATTCTATATGAATAGGGTTGTTCATCTGAATAAAAACATAATAATAATAGCCTTAAGGGGGCCGGCCGGAACCACTATATACAGTGGTATAGGCGAAAAAATGCAAAGTCATGAAAAAATTCATGGAGCTTCATATGGCAATTGAGAATACGTATACGAATATTTCGTCAATTCCTCTTACTTTCGTAGTTACAAGGTAATCAGTAAACATAACTCAATAAGCCTAAAACATTCATCCGTACAAGAAAATTAAATATTTCTTCTGTTATCGTAAATTTTGATAATTATTGGCAAAGAAATTGTGAGAAATGGCATCTGTAGAGATTCCGTGGCTCGCAGAAGCGAGTATCTGCTATCTGGTTCAACCATGAATCAGTGCGACCATAGACTTCAAGTAGATTACACGTTCGAGTTTCACCTCGTGACTTTCGCTTGCTTTCACGTATGTTTATGTATGTTTTGGCAAGAAGTTCATCATGCCAATGAGGAAAAGACAAGGAAAACATCTCGCTAACATACAGATGAAGAAAAATCGCTCAAGCATTATTACAGAATATCATAATATACGCGTAGTTAGTGAAGAGGGAGGGGAGGGTTGCCTAGTAACGCCCCCTTCTTGCCTGACAGCACACGTCACACTATGCCCAAGGCTACGATCTTTGAGCAAAGAGATCTTCATTTATGATAAATAACATAGTTTTTTGGTTTTTTAATACCCAAAATGGACTATGAAATTCATAATAATCATGATTGATTAAATTGTCTTTGTAAAAAGAGAGTACTGTTTCGAGTTTCACCTGTGACATTCTCTTGCATTTATGTTTGTTTATCTTTGTTTCGGCAAGAATGTCATCATGCCAAAGAGGAAAATACAAGGAAAACATCTCGCTAACATACAGAAGAAAATTTGCTGTAATAAGCCGAGTTAGTGAAGGGGAGAGAGGGGGTTACGTAGGAAGGAGTGCCCCATCTTGCCTCAAGCAGTGCCCCAGGCTACAATATATGAGCAAAGGGATCATCATTTATGATTAAATTATGATAAATAAAATAGTTTTGGTTTATTAATACACAAAAAAAAGAAATATACATTCATAATAATCATTATTTATTAATTGTCTTTATTAGAAATACGAAGGAAAACTTTGAACGGCCGTATCTCAAAACTATACTTATTGACCTTCAAAATCTATCTTCTCACTTAGTTTTAAAGCTATATTCATTGGAATTTGGTATATAACTCAGAAAGACATTATAGAACAATCAAATAGAGCCCTTTTTCCAATTTTTGTTTCGTCTTTTTTTATACATTTTTTTCTCGTGATTTATAGGGTTTATTTTTTTACCATATTGAAAAATTCATATCTAGCAAAAAAATGACTTTTAGAAAAAAAAATCTCCATTTGATTGAAGGTCTACATCAGGTCTATATATGGTAGTAATCCCAGGTCTTAATATTAAATATCAAGGGAGGAGATATAATTTGAAAAGTGGTTATTTTCGGGATAAATTGCCCTGGCGTCACAAAACCGAAGGTCAGAGGCGAAAATTATATGCGGTTTGGAGATGTCCCAAGTCACCTTATTAAGTGGTATGAATGTCAAAGTCCTGTCGTTAAAAAACGGCATTAGCCGGCCAGCCCCCTTAATAACAATGTAACACTCAACCAGTTGCTGAATTATTTTTTCTATCTTTTATTTTTAATTTCCATCATGACTTGCCACATAATTATATGTTTTGACAAATTTTGGAGATGAGATGTCTAGCTACCAAAGATTCTAAAGAGCAATGTCAAATTTTGACCTTTAAATAAACCCGTGGCCTTGAAAAATAAATCCAGGTAAAAAAAAATCTGGGGAAATAGCAACCCATCGCCAAGGTACCTATCCATGGTTTTCACCCAAATCAGAAAATGGTTGTAATAAGAGCTTCATTAGGAACTTATAACTTAAGACAGAGGACACAAGACGAAATTGTACATACCTACTATAGACAATTTTATTAAATAACGAAAATGCCCTATAACACGCCAACATGAGAATGAATTATGTTCTGAATCTTTAAAATACAAAAAGAAAATTATAAAATAAAAAATACTCATTAATATTTTGTTATGAAAAACAAACAATTACTGAATCTAATAATCAACATACAAATACAACAATTAAAAAACCACAAATCAAATGCATATAAACTTTGAGACAAAGTAAAATCAGCAATCAATTTAGAGAATTTAGCACTAATTCCTCCCAATAATAGATTATAAAATTATTCAATGGAATATAAATGACCTCTTAATCCGACTACATCTTGGTGAATTACAAAGAATCCTATACGACCACACTAGATATTCACATGGTTATTTGATGTCAAATTCACATTCAAACCCAATGAAATGTAATAAGTCCATCCCAAACACCAATGACTTTCCAACTCTCATTAGTTAGGCAGTCCCCGCCTTACTACAGGTTCAGCTTACAACGTTCTGAGGTTACGACGCTTTTCAATTATATTCATCAGAAATTATTTCCAGGTTTATGACATGTTTCAGGGTTACGGCGCTGATCTGGCAGTAGAAATAGAACTCCAAAAATGCAAAATAATCAATATTTAAAGTGTTTTTTTGATGAAAAATGCAGTTTACATAGTTTTTAATACACTCAAAGCATTAAAAGTAAGATTTTCTTAGGATTTTTGACGATTTTCCGGCTTACGACGTGTCTCAAGAACGGACCCCTGTCGTAAGCCGGGGACTGCTTGTATCCAATTTGGAACCAACAAAGAAGCATATACTATTTTCGAAAACCAACATTGAAAGGCATTCTTGCTGAAGGCAAAGATTCCTTATTTAATAAGAACATCATGTTCTTAAATAAAGCCGGTTTTCTAAATAAAGTCTAATTTTTTTTTTTTAGGATCAATTCCTGAAAACCAGCCCAAGAAAAGCCTTTATTAGGCTCAGAGGTCTGGATAAACTAATCCTTTATAATAATAATAATCTCTCCCTCTATCTGTCTAAAAATTACCTCTATGAAAAAATTAAATACTTTTAGAATAGTACAGCATATGTATTCATTATATTATTACTGATAACTTCATCTGGAGATGACCAAGCAAAAACTGCTTTTCAACTTCTGATTATATTTTTCATAGGCTGGACTAAGCTCCAAGCAACTCCAGCCCCCCTACCATGTTAAGATCTTTGAAAGTTGACAGTCAAGTTCTCGGGAAGTGGACAGAAAGGATTCTGTGACTGCTAAAAACATTGCGATGTAAGAAAAAACCTATACCAGTTGTTTAGTAGACTCCATCTAAAATAGGATGCCAGATAGGTGAATCCATTTAAAATGGAAGCTCTGTGTAATGAGTCAAAATATGTTTGCTAGTCTTTAAATCAGATTTTGGCTTGCCTTGTAGTCTGGCACTTTTACACATTATGCTTGTGCAATCATCAAGAACTAAAAAAATACACACTACATATATCCTTTCATATTAAACCAGTCAAAGGATTAGTATAAGTATGCAAAATATCAATAATGAGTATAAAATAAGATAAACAAAACAAAGTTGTGCATACCTCACTTTTTTCCTGATTATAAGCAACCACTGCTCCTTGTATCCAAATTATCTGAACCACAAATGATAGCTCATCTTCACTATAATACCAGGATCCACCTGTAAATAAATGTTAATCTTTTCTAATAATATATCCACAAATTAAATCTTGCATCATTATCATTGCCATAATGGAAAATTATCCATTTTTGGTATAATTAGATTTTATGTACCACGTAAGTTATCCCCAATCTCTTCTGTCTTGTGGGCTTTCCACCTGAATTCTCATTTGTTTTTATCTTCAGCTGTGCCCTTTTACTTGATTTCCTACTTCTATGAAAAACTGCCCCTCATCTCTTCTCATCATCTTTCCAGTGATCTTGATTTATGAGATCTCTGTCTTTTTTTCCTCTCTGATGAACACCACATCTCTCTAAAACTACATTTATAATATAATCTCCCTACTGTGTTCCATTCTTTTTTCTTTTAGAATCTCATCCATTACCTTTATCATCAACCATGAAATCTTATACTGCATACTACTATTACTACTAAACAACTATAGCATGAGTTACATAACACCTATAATAATAATTTAGTATCCTCTGAGAACACAGAGCAAATCTTTGGATATCAATAGCTATCAAGTAAAATTTAAATAGTAAACAGTACCTTTTGGAAGGGTTTCACATTTCCTAATAAAAGTAAACACTGTTTGCAAAAAGAGGACAATGACAATCTAAATTTAACATAATTAATATGTGAGTGCTAGAAGTAAAAAATTATATCTCATCCAGTAGTGGTAGTTCATTAGTTAGCAAGACCTATTAATCCATTTTAGTTTCCTGTAAAAGAAAAATATTGAGATGGCTATTTGTCTGTCTGTCCACACTTTTCCTGTATGCCCTTGGATGTTAACAACTATTAAGACTAGAGGGCTACAAAATAGTATGTTGATCATCCACGCTTCAATCATCAAAAAAAAACAAATTTCAGGCCTCTAGCCTCAGTAGTTTTTGTTGTATTTATGGTTATTAAAGTTAGCCATGATTGTGCGTCCGGCACCACTATAGATGCCAACAACACAGGAAACCACTAGGCCATGGCTGAGAGTTTCATACAGAATTATGCGTCGTCATAATGAGGTTGTTAGACTGAAGAGTTTAGTTTTAATGTAAAGTATATCAGATAATCCAAATTTTTGTACAGTTCTTAGCATTGTGCACTAATCTAAACATCAAGGGTGTATATACTGAAGGTTTCTTACACAAGGATGAGGCACAAGTTTACTGACATTAAAAATACTGCAGCAGAATCTTTGAATATTTCTGGCCCCCCTGATGGCTGGTGGAACTGGAAAGCAAATGCCCTTATTTAGCCCAGCCCCATAGGAACAATGATATGACCCTAAAAAGATGAAATGCTATGCAACTTGGGAAAAACAGAAAAGAATTCCACAGCTTGATGCTAAATGAAGGCCTCCATTGTTAGCGGTTGTGTTGATATTCCTTGGAACTTGAAAGAATCACATCACCACAAAAATCAGTACTGGCACTGTTGGTTGACCTGCTGTCTGTGACTTAATGCCAGCCTCAGTTCTCCTTCTGCCAACCTGTCAGGTCTCCAGTGATAATATGTATTACCAGCACTAACTTCCCCTCTGAACTGAATGCTAGATGTCTCCAATGTATTCCTATTGCTAAAGACAACTAAAAAATCTGGTTTTCTATTAGATATATTCAAGAGACTACATATACAGCTGTTACCTGTACAAAGCGAGAAGCAGAATTACCCATTGGACCTCACTCGGCCAAACCTGCAATTTCTTAAAATATGTTTACATGTGAAAAAAAGTTAAACACCACTAATAAAATCTAAACACAATTTTATCATGGGTTTACTTACCCAGTAGTACAGTATTTATAACACAAAATATTGAAATTAGAGTTAAATCATAATGAATTGTTTACATATCAACAGAAATATGAAATCAAAATCACTAAAACATCCAACCTTCTTTTGGAAAGTCACTAAAACCATGCTGGAAAGACCAAAATTCATGGGGAAAGACAAAGTTGTTCATTCTCGATATGTCCACCACTAGTCACTAATCTCCGGTTGCTTATGGCACTAGGAACAAGTCAGAGGTAAAGTCCCAGCGAATTACTGATAAATGCTCCATTTCATTCTCTCTAATATACAACCTCTGACTAAAGAATTAGACACTTCTGCTGGAAGACACAAAAGAACAACTATAGGAGACTAAACCAGAGGATGGGTCCTAAAAAATATCATAACTCTCCTTCAGTGCCTCCACCACTTAAGGTTCTGTGCCTAAGTTTCTCCAAGCATGAAAGGAGGTCTGCAATTGGCCATCTACTGGAACCTGAAGGCTGAACGGATTTCTGAAAGATATAAAATACAACCAGTACCACTATATCCTCCTTTATCACCTTAAAGAGGGTCAGACTTAAAAAGTGACCCACAAAAGAAACACAACAACTGCCATATCCTGAGCAGCATAAGCCTTTACTACTGATAGGAACATAAGTGTTCTCACTTCTTCCAAACTGAGTTAGTATAAGCAAGAGAACATTTAGCTTGCAACATCAGCAATGGGTTTGACAGAGCAAGTTGAAAATTAACACTCTTCTTTGCTAAATCCCTGCTGGTGCCAAAAACCACTTAAAGCTGGCTTCACAAACTCCAAGCTGGCATCACAATCACTAAGCTACTGCCTCAACCTCCCTAAGCTGACAGAGAAGAAGCAATTATAGTGATTAAAAGTTCAATAGTAAAGGATAAAAACTTCAATAATCTAAACAGACTCCATTTCAGCATGTCCAAAGCACTTGTCAGTCTCTTGTTCATCTCTTCAAAAGAATGAGATAAAGAAAACTGAATCTTCAAACCAAGATGGTTCAAGTGTTGATTATGCACATACCTATATCATAAGAGGCAATGCTCTGTGATTTTATAAAAATGCCAGAGGACAAGACTTAAATATTTAGGAGCTTTATGCGGCAGAAGGCGAATTGACTTATAACACGTGCTCTAACTGAAGGAGAAAGCTTGGGTTTTCTCCAATACTTACAGGGCACCAAACTACTCGAAAGCAACCTAGACCTATTCTCGCGTAGCCTCTTTCTCGACTAAATGAGGATAATGCAATGCTCAGAGCTTCAGCAAATGCCAATCAAATAGAAGAGGATTCCTCCAATTCAAACTTCTTTCACCACAAGAGGGTGACATGAAGTGACAGCAGCCAAGCAGTATCTGGAATGCATCTGCAATTCAATGAAAGGGAGAAAGAAATGCAGTCTGAAGCAACTAAGCTAAGTCCACACTAGTCAGCTCAGGAAAAGAAAATGGGAAATGTTGGGAGTCAAGGAAAGAAGTTACAATGACTCTCCTGCCTCATCAGAAAGTGACAACAGACTTAAGAGCATTCTCATGCATCATTTTCTTTGAAAGCTAAGTAGCTAAAACAATATCTAGCTTGGAACAACAGAAGATACTGTAACCATGGTAGGACTGGAAAGAGAAACATTAATCAAGGCAGAAGTAAGAGATTTGGCAATAGCCAAATAAAAGTATGTAAAAAACAAACTATAGTGTATTTCAATGCAGAAAGAGGAATAGCAGACAAACATTCAGAATGAGCAATAGCTGTAGAAGAGATTGGTTTATAATAAACTGACAATGTAGACTTTACATCAGAATAAGTACAACTTACTACACACATTATTATTAATAACACTGTCTATACCTATGTCCTATTGATGCCAATGACAGTAGAAGTCACATACGTTGCAAAGATAAACATTTACCAAAAGAATTTAAAGTCTAATGCATCAAACAAGACTCATAGCATGAAAAAATGAAAGGCAGATGATGGAGGGCACAGAATCAAATCGCCCCAAGAACTGACCCAGTTCCCTGGCAGCGGACTCCTCCAACTGTCACAGGGGAGTCCTAGGCTCGGGCACCAATATACCTACTTCCCTTCACTTCCTATATTTACGAACTTGAGCAGAAAGTCCTTCAAAAATTCCTACATCTTCATATCTAGGCTAAAGAAGGTCACACTACATATACCATTGCAGCTGGCACAAACAATGTATCTATCTCATCAAAAATCAACATCCTGCTAACACTGTAATTATTCCTACAGAACCTGATGTTCTTTGCCTTGATTCCAGTGGAAGGCTTCTCAGGAAAATAAATCTACAGTATCATGATGGCAGCAAACAGCCATGAAATACTTACAAGCACCTATACACAATGGCAGCAAGGAGAATTCTGACAAGAGCTAAAACATTCGAAACACACCTGATGGAGGACAGGTGTATTAGACAGTCATTTGGGCAGCCATGCAATCTTTTGTTTGAATGCCAACTCGCCTATCAGCATGAAGATATAAGCTCTCTTCAACAGCAGGTAAAATTCATCACAAATTTAAATATCAGTACTTATATCTAATGGATTATTACAATAGATTAATCATTTTTATCAAATAACAAAATAGTGGAACAAAACCAAAAGACATGTTATTGTCATGATACAATAAAGTTTTATGCATACTTACCTGGCAGATATATACTTAGCTATAGACTCCGTCGTCCCAGATAGAAATTCGAATTTCGCGGCACACGCTACAGGTAGGTCAGGTGATCTACCGCCCCGCCGCTGGGTGGCGGGAATAGGAACCATTCCTGTTTTCTAAGACAGATTTTCTCTTCCACCTGTCTCCTGAGGGGAGGCTGGGTGGGCCATTTATCGTATATATCTGCCAGGTAAGTATGCATAAAACTTTATTGTATCATGACAATAACATTTTTATGCATTCAACTTACCTGTCAGATATATACTTAGCTGATTGGCACCTTTGGCGGAGGGTAATTTACAGCTAATTTACTGAATAGACAGGAAACAAACATACGTTATAGGTAATAAATAAATAAAACCTTGGTTCCTATGTGTTTATACGAAGGGTTGACCTCCTAGCTATTGCTAGGAGTCTGCTTCGTCTCAAGAGCCTCAGCGAGGATGTGACCTATGGCTAAGAGTTCTCGTAGATCTGTCAATGGGGTCTTATCCACTTACTTGACAGAATCTAATGGTTATTTGTCAAAGGGGTCCTATCCACTTACATGACAAAACACCTATGCCTAGTGGCATAATTAAGGAGCACAACACCGATCCCGATCACCTGATCCTCACACGAGGGTTCGTGCTTAACTTGAAAAAGAGTTATCCCCAAACTCCTTTCAAACAACCCAAATAATAAAATTCCGTTAAATTAAGATTTAACTCACTAGTTAAGGATCAGTGTCGACTCCCTATCCCAGCAACTTATCCGTAGACACGTATAACCCAGAGGAGACGTATCTCTCGTAGGTCAACTTGACATCCTTCGTATATGGGAGGTCAACCCAGAGTTGCATCTCCCGTAAATGACAGCTAATATGTACTTAATGACATATTGTTATGGAAAGAACAAGAATTCATAAAAGCTCACACTTCATTCGCTTTTAATTCTCAGCTGTTTGAAGGAATCATCAAGATACTCATGAAGTGTTTTAGTGATCACATAGTTTCAAAGAAGACCAGGGCTTTCTTAGAAATGGATCTCTTCTGGATGAAGCCTAGAACCTGGCTGGCGCCTCGCGCTTGCCTGGTTGGCTCCTCGCGCCTGGCTGGCGTCTTGCGATGGCTGGCGCCCGCGCCCTGGCGCCCTCGCGCCTGGGCTGGCGCCTCCTGCCTGGCTGGCGCCTCCCGCCTGGCTGGCGCCCTCGCGCCTGGCTGGCGCCTCGCGCCTGCCTGGCGCCTCCCCGCCTGCCTGGTGCCTCGCTCTTGGCTGGCGCCTTGTTGCCTGCCTGGAGCCTTGCCTCTGGAGCCTGGCCGGTTCCTCCCCACTTGCTAGAGCTTCGAGCTTGTTAGTCTCGAAGATGTCTGTCGATGTCCCCATCGAACTCTCTTATCTGTCCGATTTGTTCGCCTCTAGCAAATCTAAGCCAGGTTGGAGGCCCACTCTTTCTCCTCACCAGACAATGACAGTGATTCTTGGGACTGTCTGCCTCTGGCGTTTTTTACGCCTGTTATGGCATTTAGCGCCTAGTTGGCGCTACATTGTCCGAAAGTCCTAAACAACCACAATAGTTTATCAGGAGACTTTGAGAAGGGTGGAAGACCTTCTTCCACTTTGAGCTCTCGGCCTCTCCAGCAAGGGGAGGAGAAGTAGTCAACTACATCCATAATTGATATGAAATCTAACAGTACGAGAGATAAGAGTCTTATTCCGAAAAGGATCCTTCGTGATTACTTCTGTTGCTACCGAGATCTCTTCTTACATGTTGATGAGGTTTCTCGTTGTAGAATCTTCCTATCCTTGCCCAAAGGAAGGAAGGAAGGAGCCTGGAAGTCGAAGAGACTCAGAGTAGAAATTGGGCGGACCCCTGATTTCTTAGCTCTTTATATATATCCCTCTTAATACTAACTGGGCAGCATTTTGAGCCCTCATCACATTCCAAAAACTCTGTAGGCAAACGTTTCCACCATTTCTTCTTCTGTAGATGAAAACGTAAGGACCCTTTCTGAACAATGAAACTCTATCTGGAGCGTTGAGTGAGGAACAGAGGGTTTTTCTGGGCTCAGCTCGTGTCGGCCTATGAAAGTATCCTTAATATCATTCTTTCTAGGCAAAATAATCTAAAATTACCAAGAGAAAAACAAAATTAAGAAAATGTCAGTAAAATGACTCGCTCACTATAAAAGAAAAGTTGTCGGTATGAGAACAGGGGCGAGTGGGATCACTACCACGAGTCACTCACCATTTAGACCTTCCAATCTAAAATCCCCACCAGAGAGAGCTGATACTAAAGGGTGATGCGGCCGCTACTACTATACTACTGACGCCACGGACAGCAGCGCCCCCTAGCGGTCATCCTTAATCTTAGACTTACACGTTGTACGCTTTTTTCTCCTCGTGCCGTGTTTTCTTGGGATTTATCTCTTTTATTCACCATGGAACGTGCTGCCATCGCATCGGCTAAGTTAAGTGCCTCATAAGTAGTATTTTACCGTATTTAGTCTTCTAGGGACCAGTATTTTCCTTCTAATAGGTCATATACGGTCTCCCGGTTGACTCGTGGCGGCGCCATGCCGCCTCATGTTGAGAATTCCCGGTCTTCCATACTGGGACTTCTTATACTTATGGGCTTACTATATCACGTTCATCGTTTATTACATCGTTTTTATAGCTAGGACAGCCCTTTTACCATTTCTCTTAGTTTGGTATTTAGGGCTATTCTGTGTTTCTGGCCCAGCATCCCGGCTCTTGCTCTTCATCGGCTATCGCTGGCTCCGAGTAGTCAACTGTTCCTCGGAACAGTTTGCCTCCTCCTGGGCTTTCTTTTTCTTTTCTAAAAGTGTCTTTTCCCTCTTTTACGATGTATTTTTAGTTTTATTAGGGTGTAGGTAGCCTAGGTGATGTCCCATGTGTTGGTACAGTCTGGTTCACGTGGCCCTTCACGGTTGTGTTGCTTTCGCGGCTTAGGCCACTTGCGGTCACGTGTTCCATAGCACCTTACCCTTCCCCTTCCCTCCCTACCAGGTATAGGGAGGGGTTCTGGGGGACTCCTTGGTTACCATGACAACCATAGGTAGCCCTTCCCTCCCTCTTTCTCTGAGGAGGCCAGGAGCTCCCTCCCAGCTGGGGTATAGGGCGACCACTTGTCTCGGGTACCGGGTCACCGAGCGGGTAGTTGTTGGGACGGGGAGGGGTAGGCCACCCCCCCCCTCTCTCTCTCCCGCCGCGTTACGCCGGGAACCACCCCCAATTGCTCAGTCCCACCTTTCCCCTACTGTAACGAACGGAGCCTCCGCTGCAGCCGGGGCCCTTTGGTTTATAGTTTCGTCTGGCTCCGCCAGCGGGCGGGGTGGTCACTACTAGTGGTCTGTTGCTTGCCTACTATATCCTGCCTTTTTCCCCGCTACCGGAGGAGAGCTTGCTTCTTACCCGGGCACTCTTCAGTAGACGGGGAAAAGATTTTATATATATTTCGTTATAAATATAAGGATGTACCCTAATTTTACGGTGAATTTTAGTATTAACTAACTGTGTGTATACCATCTCCGTCGTTCTCCGTCGTGGTTTCATGGCTCACCACCACACCTGGTTGGATATTCTCTCTTGTCTCCGGCGTAGCCTTAGACAACTCCAACCGCCTAGTTACCACACGTATTATGGCGGGGCTCTGGTTTAATCTAACTTTCACGCTCCGGCATGCAGCGGAGCAATTGTAAGTGTTCTCCTGATACTTATGTATCTTTCCACTTACAGGCTACCAACTGTCAGGTCCTGGGGTGTAACGCGACGCTTTACGACCCCTGCGCCCACGATGAGTGCAGGACTCACGCCCCGTGTGCCACGACCCACAACGCTATGATCGTTCTGGCACCCAGAAGCCTGCACCATTTGCTATGACCTTGTCAGTCAGCTGGTGGGGGGGTAAGTCGACTTTTAGACTTCTTATCGTATTAACTAATAACACTTAGTCATAAGCTTGTTAAACCCGTCCCCGCCACTAGAAGCTTCATTTCGCCTTCTCTTCCAGGCTGCCGCCGTGAAGGAAGTCGCCTTAGCAAACCCTGAAGGCTTGGGTGTGGGCGGCTTCGGGAACAAGAACGCCGCCAAGGGCCAGCCGTACATCTTAGATAAGAAGCTGGCCGTTCAGATCTTCCCCGGCGGCAAATCAACAGGCTACGTTGATCCCATCTCGGCAGCCCCTCTCATCGCTTCCATACAGCAAGAGGTGCCGCAGTCGTTCGGGTCCGCGGCCACGCAGGAGCCGGCGTCCCAGACGTCGCAACTTGACCTGAAACATCGAACTATGGCGGTAGGGGCGGAGGATTTGTTGGTTGAGGTAGGTGTGTCGGGCGCCCAAGGTCTTTCCTTGGGCGCTCCTGGGATCTTCTCCTGTCCCTTCTACTGCTTCTTTCAAGGCTTTACGGGATCTGAGATCCCTGCCCGCTCTCCCGCTCTCTCTGTACCCCCAAAGGTGAAGGGACAGAGAGAACAGAAGACCCTCCACAAGACGACTTCTAAGAAGTCGTCGTCGTCTCTTCAGCAAAGAAGTCTTCGACTTCCTATTCTGACGCGGTGAAGGCTAAGCCGAGCTCTTCGTACTCCAAGAGCTCTAGAAGCAAGGCTTCTAAGGAGAAGGCTCGCGCTTCAGCCGAGCCAATGCCTTCTCCGGCCTCCACCGCATCCACTCCGGCAACGCCGGTTGGAGTAGCGGGACCGAGCTCCTTTGATCCCACTGCCTTCTCAGCAGTGGTGATTGCAAACAGGTGGGAGAGATGTTCGGCTTCGCAGGTCTCCGCCTCGGGAACCAGGTTTGAACAAATGTTTGCGCAGCTGTCAAACACCCATCGTCAGTCGGGCCAATCCATCCAAGATCTCTCTAACAGAGTTAGAGAGAATGAGGACCGAGTAGCTGGGCTTTCTCAGGCTCCTCAACCAATCTCCCCAGTAGCAGGTACTGGCATTCTCCAGCTACCTCCATATGAGTCGCTACCAGCCTTCTCCATGGATAACCCATGGAGAGTGGCCCGCTTACGCTCCATTCAAGGACGGTATGAATCTCTGTCCCGGAGTGTGGAACTCGAAGGATTGAGGCACTTCGAGTTTTATCCTCCGGGATTAACTCAGCCTTTCATTGGATATCTAGGCTGACAGTGGCGGCCCTCACTAGGGAGGACAGATTTCCCGAGAAAACGTGCTATATAGTAGAAGAGCACGCACAGCGGGAATGGGTTCACTGCCTGGAGGACTGGGAGTGTACCAACACTAAGCTCCAGGCTTTCAAGAGTCCTTTCACTATTTTTTGCGACGGAGGAGGAGGCTTCTTTCTTCCGTTCGCTACCAAAATAGTGGAAGCGACTCTTCAGGCAGTCCTCAAGGATGAGCCCATGCCCACAGCTGAGGGAAGCTGATTCTACTTCTCCGCTCTTTCCAACCTTTGGAGAATTGTGGGAGAACTTGCCTGCCACATTCACGATTGGTAAGCTTAAACCAGACTGCGCAATGGACCAGTTTGGCGAAAAGCTTCCAAGGCTGCCTGACACTTTGATTCAGGCAGAGTTCGATGCTCGAACTAGGTTTGGGAGGTCCCTCAACTCCTTGATTATCACTGAAATGGCGGCACTGTCGTATGGCACAGAACCGCTATTCAAGATTCTGGCCAAGTCTCAGCTTCAAACAGTTCAGACGGATGCTTTCGACTTCTTCCAAGCTAGGAGGGAACTGCCGAAAGCATGTT
>NC_087204.1:34971800-34996800 GCF_015104395.2 Macrobrachium nipponense
GACTGAATTGAGAGGCTCAAAAGCAGGACCTCTAAGCCACTTCAGATTTACATCCATGTTCCATGACTCTGGATCAGAATTCTTCTGCTTACATGTATCAAAAAGACTTTGAGACCGACGATATCCTGATTATTAGAAAGATCCAGGCCTCTATGCTGAAATACAGGGCTGAGCACAGACCTGTAACCTCTAATTGTAGAGGTAGAGAAACCCCTGGAAGCTCTCACAAATAATAAAAAATTTTCTTCTGCACCATGTGCAGAATATTGAACACTTGTTCTGATAGACATCGGCAGAAGACCGTCATCTACATTTCGCAATAGTCTGCAACTACCCTTCAAAATCTCTTATATCTGAGCAGCTTTTTGACAGTCTGTAAGCAGTCAGAGCTAGATTTGACAACCTTTGATGGTATTGCCTGAAGTGAGGTTATTTGAGCAAACTGATTCTTTATGGGATGAGCCCAAGGAAGACGACTAGAAGCTCCACAAGGTCCGGGAACCACTCTCTTAATAGCCAAAAGGGCGCTATCAGCGTCACTCGTTCTGATGGGATTTAAACTTGTTCAGGACTTCCCTTATCATCCTGAACGGAAGAAAGGCATAAAGATCTTTGTCCAAACAGTCCTGTAACATGGCATCTGTTGCCCATGCTAAGAGGTCTGGGACTGATGAACAAAACAGAGGAAGCCGATAATTTTTGGAAGTCGCAAAGAGATCCAGTGTTGGTTTGCCCCAAAACTTCCACAGGGACTGATAAACTAAAAGATCCAAGGTCCATTATGTCATCTTGTCTTGAACAAACCTTGTCACTATTTTTGTCTGCTTTCGCTTTGGCCAGAGGAGAAGGTTCTTGCTGCTTTGCATAGCGAGAAGGGGTGCAGCCCCCGTTGCTTGCTGATGCAGGACAAGGGTGTTGTATTGTCCATGTGTCTGCTACTGTCTTCCTGGACACCTCTAAAGCAAAGGCTTAGAGACCCAAGGGGACTGCCTTCAGCTCTTTTGCATTTATGTGACTCTTTACTTGTCCCCGCAACCATATCCCTGAGACCCACCTGTCTTCCAGGAGAGGTCCCCAACCTACATCTGAAGCAGCTGAATAAAATCTCAGGTTGGGGTTCTGAACTAGAAGGGACTTCGCTTTCAACAACCTACTTGACATCGGGAGTTATTGGAAATAAGAATGAGTCCAGATAATTTCTTCTATCTCAGCCGGCCTTGAGGTAAACCTGAAGAACCCTCAAATGCAGTCTTCCTGAGGAAACAAATTAGTATTCTAAGGATTTCCAAGGTCCGAGAAGGCTCATCCACTTGTTCGCTGAACATGACTGAAAAGAGAGGAACTCGTCCAATGTCCTTATGCAGCACTCCACTCGCTTGGAGGATGGAAAAGGCTGAAAAACATGAGAGTTCAGCATCATTCCCAAATAGACTATCATCTGAGAAGGGACTGGTTGGGACTTTTGAAGGTTTAACAGCAAACCTATATCCTGAGCTAACAGAAGTGTCTTGCAAAGGTCCTCAGTGCATTGCTCCTTTGTTGCTGATTGAAGGAGCCAATCATCCAAATAGAGAGTGATGTTTTTGCCCATTAGATGGAGCCACTGAATTTCAGGAAAAAACAAACCCAAAGCCCAATGAAAGAGTTGCTGCATACACCCATTGTTTAGTAAACAATTGAAGCACTACCACAATATTTTAAAAAAGGCCGCCACGTGAGTTAGAAACTATAACTATGTAATTACTTGGTAAGTTACTTAGATGAAATACTTATTTTACACTATGCTTGATGTGTGATGGTTAGCCAAGAATTATTCTTGAAAAAACTTACATCATCTGCCAGTTAATTTCTGTCACTAGAGTAAGCCCAAACACAAGCACCTGTTGTTTTTATGCCTTGGTGGGGAGGTTGTATTCATGGTACAATAAGTGGTTTCTGTTTATGGAAATACCATATACATGGGCAACCCTGTTATTTTACTTTTGCAAAGGCTGTTCTGGACACTATCACATAATTTGAGAACAGCTTAATGTCACTACTCCTATCATATTATTAAAATAGTTTAAGATGACCAATGAATCACATTGCTGAACTCACTGTGGTAACCCAAAAAACAAGTCCAAAAAAGAGCAAAGTAAAGTTTAAGAAATTCAGACTATGTGACAAACGCACTGAAGGGAATGGATGAAAAGTAAAAGAAGAATGCAATGCAGTTCCTACCGTGGTGGGGGACCAAAACTTGTGGCAGAACTTTTGACTTAAAGGCCTGAGAAAAATTCAGTAACAAAAAGGTACCATAATATTAAACAATATAACCTTTACCAATTCGCCGGTGAAAGTTCATCATAAACACCAGAATAGGTTTAAAACAAAAAAAAACAGTGTCAGAACCTACTTTTGTAAGAGATGACATCCCAAAATGTAAACAATATCTAACATATATCGAGTATGGCAGAAAATATTACTGCAGTTAATGAAATTAAGAATGCTTAGGACCCACTGCAAGTGTACAAGTGCTCAATCTTCTTTGCTGCATGAAAATAATCATATCTTGTTGGCTTTTTGTACATAAGAGACAATGGAGGGAGTAATATAAAAGCACGGAGAATGATGGACTACAGTATAAGTAAAAAAGAAAGAAAGAAAAAGAAAGTCATTTTTATCATCTTTCATAAACATTTTTATGTCTTAGAAATTCCTAAATGTTTTCAAACAACTACTTAATGTCTACTGATATCTGACCAATGTTCCTCATCCCACTTGCTATAACAGTGGTGATTTTCTTTGATGACTGCTGTACTTTTCACCATAATAAAAACATTGTGATTCAACTTCTATATTTGGGTTCATGAACACTGTTTACCAAATTCATTCCTTGGCCTTATAAAACTGTAATGGCATGTCTCCCTCCTGATTTCTTTCTCCTATGCTATACCTACCCTTAACATCCTCAAAACCACCTCTGTCCATTCCTATGTAGCAGTATAGGTTTCCTCTTATCTGCATTGCATCTGACTATAGCACTTCTACCACTACATCTGACACTTTTCTAATACTCTTGTTTTTCTTCTTCTGGTCTTCCTAATTACAGCCAGTAAACCAAACACTCCTGCATTACTTTCTTTCCTAGGATAATCTTAATGTTCATTATTCTTTTATTAACTTAACCCACTTTTGCCCTATGTTCAGCCATTTCATCTTTGACCAGTATGTCTAAAACACTGTCTTGTCTTACTGCAGTTCCACCAGCATTTATATTTCTCTACCCCACAAACCATGAATTCAGTTCCTGCTCCTTTATAACTTACCTCTTCAACATGCAAATGTTTCTCTTTGTCAGCATACCCATCACTTCCCTGTTCTATCCTAACATTGTTCCTACATTTATAGTGGTAATTTTAATCTTTCCAGAAGATTCTTTGCACCATTCACCTAGTAACTGATTCTTTGCACCATTCACCTAGTAACTGATTCTTTGCACCATTCACCTAGTAACTGAGGGCTACTGAGTGCTGGGGACAACCCAGCCTGGATTTTGTCTAAATGTACAAGCAATCAAAGAATTTGTAGCATTCAAGGTTTGATCTTTGAAAGAATATTATCTATTTCCTTCCTCATAGAAAATGACTAAGATGAAATGATAGCACATGGCTGAAACACTAAATAATTTTGGCTAATATATTATAATAAACAGTATGAATACCTGATAATACAGCACAACCAAATATCTTCCACAAACGTTGAATCCTGATAAGTGATCGCAGGCATTCTTTGCATCAAATATGTCTTCATACACAACAAATGCAGTACCACGAGTCTCTGGTGTGTTACCACTGCAAAACAAGAAAGGCACAATTAATTTTATTCTTACGTACATAAAATGTAGACACGTTCATAAGATAATAGCCATAAGCAATTAACTTCTAAATACTCTTCTGAAGAATAAAATGGCCTCCTAAAAACAGATCAAAGTACTGTACAATAAAATGAAGGAATGTGAATAATGGAAAAACTAACAAATAAGACATATTATATATATATATATATATATATATATATATTATATATATATAATATATATATAGATTAATAGCAGCCTCTGTTACCCTTATAAGTATCAACATCCACAAAACTATTAGGAAGAATATTCCAAAACTATATTGCAAAGAAAGAGACTAGTACTCTCTGGTATTGGTAGTGCTATTTGAGAAATAAAGATGAACCAGCACTGATGTGTCTAATTCTGTAAGCTAAAAGAGGAAATAACAATGCACTTTTATTGCTAGTTGGTCCCACCATATGTACAAAGATGAGAAGTTTTGCTCTTCAGAATAAACTCTTGCTGCTAAATTACTGTTCCTTACACATGCAGCCAACTAACAATTATACAGCCAGAAATGAAGTTTCATAAAGTTGCTGTCTTCTTTCTCAATTACCATAATACCTAATATTGTGCATATTAGATAGGGATACAGTTTGTACTTTCACTGAAACTACAGCAGTTCAAAATATGGAAAAGAATGTAATGTACCATGATTCTAATAAAACTTTAAACCTATGGAGCACCTGAAGATCTATCCTACCATCTTCAATTTTATATACTACCTAAATTAACCACTAGTGTTATAAAGTACTAAAAATTCATAAAACTTACACTCTTATTTGTCTTATGGCACCATATTTTCCAAAAATATCATACATTTCTTCCCCAGTAATCTTGTATGGAAGGTTCCGAACATACAGAATTCTGTTGACTTCTGGGGGAAGGCGAACCTGTGAACATAATTGAAAATCACTGAACAGTCATTAATCTATCATCTATTGTATATGCTGAAAATTAATTACTGTATTAGTTTCAATACAAATGCAATCTTGCCACTTAATGCAAGTGTCCTTGTAGTACTAAAAATACTAGTACAGTATTGGTTTTCTAAGTTAAAAATAAAAGTACTGCAAAATAACAATACCATAATATAAAATATTAACAATAAAACTAGTAAAACTTCCAAAACAGCAGCTTGGTCCAATAGTGATGGTGAAACTATAGTATAGCCTACAGTTCTACTAAAACATGAAATAGAACAATATGAAGGGAAGCATATTGTTGAATGAAATGGAGGTGTCCAAGTAACATTGATCTCCCCTCTCCATCAACATACACAATAAAAGAAAGTTTGGTATTTAATTTAATACAAATATACAAAACTCTTCAACCTCTGATTGGTGTCGTAAATCAGATTGGATGCAGTGCCGTAGATTAGGTTAGAATATATCCTTTATGTAAATCTGGTATAATTTTCAGGCAAGGGGAACCAGGAGGGGAGAATGGTCAAGTAGGATGTGGAGCTCAAAAGAGAGGTTAGGTTAAAGACAATTAGGTAAGGATGTATCCCTGTTATTACCATTGACACATTCGTCATAGCCCTGATTTAAAATTATTGTGGTTTTTTATGGTTCTTCATGGAAAATTAATTTAACAATACCGTTCACTCTTTTGTTCATTCAAAATAATAAAATACAAAATTTAAATTTCTGTGTATTTCTATTTATTTCATAAAATAATGCATGAAATTACAGTATGTATTTTGTCATGAAATGGCTTTTTATTTCATAGGCTATTTGGCCATGAGATCCATTTTGCATGCACAATTATTGAATTTTAGAGATGAGCATTTTTGCCGATGCTACCTCTAAAAAAAAGCTATTGCACTAAGAGATTTGGACCTAATGCTGGTGTAAAAAAAAAATAAAAGAGCATATTGCACAAGTCAGCATACAACTACATACTTCTTTGTGAGCATGATTTTTTTACATATATAAAAGTAAACTTAGCATACAGCATTGATGCAAGTGCACTAATTTGGCTACGATCTGTAATTACTCGGGAAGTATACATGAAACTTAATTTTATCATAAAAATAACATTTTTATATAAGTAACTTACCAAGCTACATAGCTGAATCCCATATTGATAGGAGGTGGGATACATGGACATATTCTATTCCAAAACATTCAGTAAAGGTAATGAATTTGAGATAGAAAAGTTTCTAGCATTAATGCATACAGTGCTTGTTGTTTTCTTACTGGGTAAGAGCTACTGCAGGAATATGCTGCCTCTGGTTGAAGCTCCTCTTAACATGTAGTGGCGTGATATAGCCACAGAGTGCCTCTACTTACATGGGAACTTTGCAGTGAAGGATATGTCCAATGGCTAGAACAGCATCAATAAATGCCCTTGCTCTGGGGGGCAGTGCCACAATAAAAAACAACCAGACAACACTGTCACCTATACTTAAATACAAAAACCCACCAACCATCCACTAAAAACTGGTGAGTTCTGCAGGTGCATGGTATCCACCAGGTTACCCCATGACTTGAAACCTGGTATCAAGGCGAAGAGATAGAAGATAGAAGGAATTCTTCCTATAATTAATCCCCTAAAACGATGCCAGCCACTAACAACAGACCCAGGGTACTGCAGTTTTCAAAAACTGTTTCTACTTCACGTAAATAATTTACACCTCCAATAAGTGGGCTGTAAAATATAAGATAGACAAGTTATGTCTAAAAGCTAACGAGGTAGCTACTGCATTCATCTCGTGGGCTTTAACATTAAAAGAAGGCAAGATGTCGTCTTGAATCTTCATATGTGGCTCAGAAGTAAGCTCCTTTAAAAAGAAAAACAATGCTTTCTTGGAAAGGGGTTGGGAAGGATTCTTCACAGAGCATCAAGAGGTTGTAAGAGGGACCTCTGATCCTCTTAAGTCTTGTCCAGATAATACCTTAATACCCTCACAGGGCAAAGAGCTCTATCTTCGTCTTCTGGTGGGGTCTGTCCTATAAAATGTATGTTTCGTTAATACTTTTGGGGGTCTGGAATGCATTAATTGTATTTACATTATTCCTTATGGGAATTATTGTTTCTGTTTTTGTGGGAGGTTCTGGAACGGATTATGTACGAAAACCGAGGTTCCACTGTACAATCAAATTGGTGCTATTAGATGAAAACATCAGGTGTGCTATGTGACAAAAGATTTAATGTAAAGCTAAAGGGAAAAATGTACAAGAGCATTGTCAGATCTGTGTTGATGTATAGTTGTGAAACATGGCCAATTAAGAAAGCATAAGAGAGAAGGATGGAAGTGGCAGAAATGAGAATGTTATGTTGGATGTGCGGAGTGACAAGAAGAGACAGGATAAGGAATGACTTCATAAGAGACGATTGCAATGGTTTGGGCATATTACGAGAGGAGACGAGGATTCTTTATGTAAAAGAACCATGAACATGGAAGTACTCGGTACAAGGAGGAGAGGTGGACCAAAAAATGAGATGGAGAGACAGTTAACAGGGACCTGAGGGAGAGGAACGTGAGTGAGGTAATGGTGTATGATCGCAGAAGACAGTTAATAACAAACAGTGACCCCATACAAAGATGGGAAAAGCTGAAGATAAAGAAGATATACCATTAGCATATCTCCAAAATAAATAGCCTATTCAAAGAATAATTCCATATCAATGAAATCAACTTTTATCTACGGAAGGCCAGCTGACAAAATGTAAACATCAAATTATGGTTGCACTCACAGCAACGATTATCTTTTGGTAACCGTTCAGAAATTTTAATGGCAGTGTAATTACGGTAGTAATAACATTTATGATAACAGAATACAGTGGTACCTCGAGATACGAAATTAACCCGTTCCGAGGCGGCCTTCATATCATGAGTTTTTTGTATCTTGGAACACATTTTACATGTAAAATGCCTAATCCGTTCCAAACCCTCCAAAAACACCCAAGTAAATTATATTTCCAGGCCTAAAACACATGTTCTATGGTTACAACGCCGATCCGATGGAAGAAATATGACTCCAAAAAGGCAAAATACTGTACATACTTGAGTAATATTCAACTGTATGTAATGTTCAACCCCATTTTTACTGCATATATAAGGACTTTAGCATATGTCCCTTAGCAATAAGCCTAGCCTATGTTAGTGGTTGCTACTGTAGCCTAGTCTATGATTCTGACATCTAAACCTAAGAGCTAAAAGCTTAGAATATGCCAATAAAATGTATAAATAATCAGTATGTACTCATTTCAAATAATTATTAATTAATCATTAACTATAATACACAAACAAACAAAAAACAAACCTTCCAATCGATTGTTTACATTCAGCTCTTACCCGTCTTACGAGTATCGAACGAGCGCCAAGCAATCATTTTTCCTAGCACACAGTAAGCCATAAATTGTCATTAGTATCTCTCTTCAACCAATGAAACTACCCAACAGTATAATAACCATTCATTTCTAGTCTTTATTTTATCTCTACCTAATGGAGATACCGAGTTACTGACAGCTATAATGAAACGTACGTATACATAACGTAATAATAAAACAGAAGAAGAATTCTAAAAAATACGTATTTGTTGGCAGTCTGATTTATTTTATATTTTATGATACCTAATTCACAATTTTTTTATTAATGTATTGCATGTACTCATTTCAAATAATTATTAAGTAACCATTAACTATAATAAACAAACAAAAAGAAAGCTTCCAAACGTCTGTTTACATCCAGCACTTACGAGTATCGAACGATCGACAAGCAATCACTTTACACAGTAAGCCATAAATTTTCCTTATCTCTCTTCAACTACTGAAACTACCAAACAGTATAATAATCATTCATTTCTATTCTTTATTCTATCTTCACCTAATGTTTTTTTTTTATTAAATGTATTGCATGAATAAGTTTTTCAATTTACAGCATCCTTTTACCAATAGAATACTTAAAGCACAAGGGGTAGATGCTGACCAATAGGAGAGCAGGACCTTATGGGGTGACTAGCATCAGGAACCAATGGGAAAGTGGGAGGATGGTGGCGAGTTTACTCAGTTGGCGGCACGGGAGTTTTAAAATTGTTCTCGGTGGTCCGGGCGAATCTCGGGACTTTACAGCAACAACCTTTCGTATCTTGAAAACTTTTCGTATGTAGAGCAGTAAAATTTTTCGCATTGGCTTTCATATCTCGAGTTTTTCGTAAGTAGAGCCTTTCGTATCTCGAGGTACTACTGAATACTTGACATCCTGTATTCGCATTCTCGAGATTCGCGGACTAGCCTATTTGTGGATTTCTCTTTGGACCATATCTACCCATTATTCGTGGGAAATTAGCCTATTTGCAGTATTTTCCATTATGAAATATTCACAAATTACTGTATTTTCATATAATTTCCATGACTAAATGGACGTTTTGTGATAAAACTAATATGATATATAATTATAAGCATTTTTAGAGGGCTTTTCTTGTCTTTGAATCACCAAAATAGGTGGTCATACGCATTTTTGGATGGGTTCTAAGTACATATTTGCTGATTTTAGCTTTTACCCGGGGGGAGGGGGGTTGTCTGGGACACATCCCCGCAAATACAGGGGGTTTACACTATTCATTTTTCATCAAAAATTAATTTTCATTTTAGTGGTAAACAACTTTTGGACCACATATACCTCTGGATCTTTTTACACAGCCACAGAATGTAGGAGAGCACAAAGAGTTGAATTTTACTATTCAACTTCCAATAGCCAAAAGGCTACTTAGGTTCGATTCGAAATAATCTGAATTTTGGGAGCAAGAATTCCAGAAACAGAGAAATAGGCAACACCTAGTCTTTTTTGACAATGTAGTAGTACAGCCTAACCTACAATTACTAAACTGTACCTGAAGTAATGAAAATATCACAAGATTATCTAAGGTAGTATACTAGGCTGACTTAAGCAACATAAACATATGTAACCCCTACTAAGGGACTTGCCATTTGAACCTGGTTGGGTGTGCTGTACAAATATGAGAAGGAACTTAACCAAAAACAATAGCATACTCCAAATTGCAGCAAGTCACCTCACCTAACATAGCAATTAAAGTTGACCACACCAGAAGGAAGGTTGCCTACACTTATGGTTAATGTGTCCTACAGGTAAAATTAAATGAAAACTTCATATCCCTCATTTCACAGGTCTCATCTACTTGAATACAGCTGGTTTTTCATTTTAAGCTATTATGGCCTTGTAAATATATTTCTACATTTAACCTCAAATTTGGAATGTTTCTAAGCTATGGACCCTCCTCATATCCTAAACTTTAGGGAACCACAATGGGAAAGTGGGATTTTTGGGTTAGATTAAATACAAAATGAGTGATAGCCTATAAAAGGATGAATTTAACCTAATCTAGGTGATTGGGTCCTTACTGCCTCCCCAAAACATAGTAACTTAACCTAGGGAAAAGGATCCCAGGCCACCTAGCCCTGACCTAAAGAGGGGAAAAGGGGAATGAACCTTTACCCTACCTAACTTAACTTTGGTTACTGTAAATTAATTTAATAAAGGGGTGAGTCCTAACCTAATGTATGGTGCCAGTGCCTTACCTAGTTTCAGAGCAGCTACAGTTCCATAGGCCAGCCTTACCTCCAACCAATTTTCATGTCCAAACCTACCACTAGATGGCAGTAAGTCCGGTCAAGAAAATCGGTGGAAGAACATACAACCAAAATGCCGGCGAAACCAAAACAACAACAAACAATGTAGCATCACAAGCTTAATAGAAATGGTAAAGGGGGGACACTCTTGGGAAACATGATATTGTTATGATACAATAAAGTTTGTTCATACTTACCTGGCAGATATATATATAGCTGTATTTTCTGAAGTCCGACAGAATTTTAAAAACTTCCGACACACGCAGTGGTCGGCCAGGTGGTTAGTACCCATTCCCGCCGCTGGGAGGCGGGTATCAGGAACCATTTCCATTTTCTATTCATAATTTTTATTTCCACTGTCCCCTGAGGGGAGGTGGGTGGGTACTTGATTATATATATCTGCCAGGTAAGTATGAACAAACTTTATTGTATCATAACAATATCATTTTGTTCATGAAACTTACCTGTCAGATATATATATAGCTGAATCCCACCTTTGGAGGTGGGAAGGGACAGAATAGAAGGATTTTGGGAAACAAATGCATGCAGATGATTTACATCTTGGTTCCACCTGTTAGCATAGCTGGCTTCGTGGTTACTGCCACTTAAGTCTGCTTGTGCTACTAGAGTTGCCAGCGAGGTAGAGACCTATATAGCTGGTGCACTCCAGATGATCTGTCAACAGGGGCGAGACCACGACGTGACTAGACCATATGACGGCTAAGAAGTAAAATAAATATATATATATATATATATATATCACCACCTGACCAACCTAGCCAAAGTGAAGGTGTTTTAACTAAGGCTTAAGAGTTAAGTCGCCGCCGTTGTCGGCGACTCAACAACTCAATTAAGAGCTCTTCCTAACCATTTTCTACAGGATAGGATGAGTGGTACTTCTTGCCCCCAAGATTGTGTCTGCAGACACGTATGGCCCTAGCAAGCCGCAGATCTCATATGCCATCTTCACATCTCGCAGGGAGTGTGAAGTGAACACAGAGTTGCTTCGCTAAAACATGGTACTCAGGATGTTGCTGAGTGCCATGCTCTGTTGAAATGCTTCCGAGGCCGCGCCCTCACCTCGTGAGCATTCAGATAAAAAGATTTCAAATCTTTGTGCAAACAGAATGAAGGAGCATTTTTGAAAGAACTCCTTAACACTAAAGCCAGGGTGTTCTTCGATATGGGCAAGTCTGGTCTTTTTCGGAACACTGCAGATTGCCCGAATGACTTCGACTTTCTTGGGTTTTATGTAGATAAAACTTGAGAGACCCGACAGGGCACAGGACTCTCTCTGGCTCCTGCCCACTAACTTGTGCCATCCTTGCTTCCAAGCTCCTGGCCCAAGGACAAAACGGGTTTCCATTCTTAGGCCACAACGGAAGGCTTAGAGAGCACACCGCCTTGTGTTCTCTAAAGCCAAAACTTGTGACGATGGCTTAAAATTTCACTAACCCTCTTTGTCGTATCTAGGGTGGTTAGAAGAAGGCCTTCCTGATCACATGCAAGAAGTTAACAGGAAGGAGAGGTTCGAATGCTTTGACATCAAGAACTTCAGACTACGTCTAAGTTCCATATTGAAAGCTTCGATCTGGACATGCACAGTCAGTCCGTCTGTACTAAAGTCAGGTGACCGACCAGTTGACCAGTCAGACGAATCAAGGACAGCAAGGCTGTCCCTTGAAGACCATAAGGCACTATTCTTCGCTGAAGGATGAGTGTCTGGACTGCCTGGGCGATTCAATCTAAGCAAACCTTGGGGGTGTATCAACGCAACCCAACGTGTCAGTGAATCAACTCCTGACTCGAGCTTCTGGTGCCAGGAGAAAGGAGCGAGGAGCAAAAAGGCGATTCAGTCCCGAAGGAAGAATGCCTGACAGTCCAACCTGGTCTCATGTTACACGATCATCGGGGGTGATAAACGCAACCGACTTCGTCAACAAGAAACTCAGGGCTACTATATGTCGCCTGATCTTGCACGAGTGTCTGACTCCGAGAAAACAGGTGAGACAAAAAGTAGATGGTGAGCGAGTTTCGAGATTCCACAGAACTCAAAGATCGTGAAGGGCATGGTTGTTTGACAGACGCAAATCTCCTGAGCCAAAGGCGTCAACAACATATTTGCATATTCTTTAATAGTTGTGACTGCCAGCTTATCCCATTCTTCAGACGGAAATGGAAGACGGTAATCTTATTCCTGTCAACATCTCGATAGTCTGAACGTAGTCAGACTCAGAGCGGAGAGGTTATAGGTACCTTTCGAGTTAGAGTAGACCGACTCTCTCGGAAAAGGTCCTTGGAAAGTGAACTAGGAAGTATGTGACCTCTGTGAATCCAGGATCCTGAAGGCCAACATGGGGCGATCAGCGTCATTGTCGCTCCCTGTGACGTCATAAATCCTCTTATTACATTTCCTAAGCGATTGAGAAAGGGGAAAAGAGACTAAACATCCATCCCCGTTCAATATCATAGGATGGCGTTTAATGGTACCGATCCGGATCGAGAATAAGGGAGCAGAGAAGAAGAAGCCTCTTCGTCCTCAACATATCGAAGAGAAAGAATGAAAGGGCGTCCCTAAAGTCTACACAACTCTCAACTTACTTCTAAAGAAAGATTCCACTCGGAAGTGAATAGTTGCTGCCGTCGATCGAGACGATTCGTACGGACTTTTGTAATCCTGTAACGAACCTGTAGAGGATCGTTACATTCTACACCTGTTGTTATAATAGGCTCTTTCTCGTAAACTCAAGCAGGGACCGAGAGAAGATACTTCTTAAGAAATGAGAGAGCTGTGGAAAATCAGAGTTGATGTGGACCACTGGTTCCAAAACTCGTTTCGAGGACTGGAGGGACGACCGAATTGCATTTACTTCTTTCAGATTAAGATCCAGGACATCTGAAACCCTATCCAGATGTCCGGCACCTTCTTTCTATCATGACGCACTGAGAGATGTTCAGAATCATTCCTAGACCTTGAATAATATTTCAGTTTCCCGGTAGGAAAAAACTGTGGTCTGAATTGCAGTCTATTCGGGGAAACAAACTTCTTCAGGAAGGAAATGGTCCCCAGCAAGCTCATCCATTCCCTCCCCGAGTATGCTTACTTCCCTAATAAGGCTGCGCTTTGCCTAAGCAAGAGAGCATATAAAAGTGCATGTTGCGGTAGACTCGTAGTTCTATACCGTGCGGTAACGAGCACCGAAAGGATTAAAAGATAACTCTGTTGAACATAGTAAGGCAAAACGAATGCAACATTTATTCATTCACGTAAGAAATCCCCTCAATCTTAGGCTAAAGTCCGTGATTGTAGGACAGAGATACAGTTAGTCAGTCAATCCCGCAGGAGAGACGTAACCGCCAGCACAGAGATACGGTTAGTCAGTCAATCCCGCAGGAGAGAGACGTAACCTACAGCGCATGACAGCGCACGATCTGTTACTGGCTCGGTTGGAACTTGGACAGTCAGACACAGCAGCAGCCAGCAGCTTACGAACGTCGTCTCTTAACTTTATGTCTGGGTTGCCAGCTACCCTATTCTACGAAGAAATAGGTCCGTTATTTTTTGAGCAAAAAGACTCTCAAGCTGGTATATTTAAGCGAAACAGAAAACGCTAAATATATAGATGCGTTTGTGTCGTCAGAACACTACCATACAACGGTAAAAGATAAATCGGAAACTCCTGGAAGGCTGCAGGGAGTAACGATTAAATGTCCTTAAAATAGACAATAGACCTCTCGGTTGCCATCCGAAGAGCGTATATGACTTGAACCAACCAGAAGTAAAATAACGCAAGGCAAAATATGAAATTATATCACAATAAAGTTTGTTCAATCTTACCTGGCAGACATATATATAGCTGAATTCGAAATACAGCTACATACATATCTGAGAGGCAAGTTTCATGAACAAAACTTAAGAGAATCGAAGCAGTCAGCTCAAGCTTCTTATGTTATTGGACATAAGCGTTCATTGACGTAGTCTACAAGTCTATTTCTTGTACGAGTCTGCGAATGACGAAGGAGAGCTCTTCCGAATCTTGTCAAAAAGAGCTTATTCGCTTACGCAATATCAAGTTAATGAGATGTTTGTCAATGAGAACTAACCCATTTACGGGACAAAGAGATATTTTGTCAATGAGGGGATACCCACTTACTTGACAAAACGAAAGTATATTGTCAATGGGGGAAAGTCACTGAATTGACAAAACGTAATCCAGGAAGTCGAGCATTTAATTTTTCCGATTCCCGTCTCAAACGAGGAAGGGGCAAGAATCCTGTTAAGAGACTGGGCTTACGGCAGGTAGAACGACGATGTTCAATTCGGCAGCGTAGTCCCGACTAGAAACTAACAAAATCTATCATCTGAAAAACCCTTTCAGATGGGCTAAAAAGCTAGCAAAATTATCCTGGGAAGAGGAAGAAACTCTCCAACCAGCTTCCTCTCCCGTATCACAACTAATGCCTGCTAAAGCTTAAAATTTATTGGCAGTATGGCAAAGGAAGTCCTGTCTTGCGCTTTCCTGAAGAGCGTCCTTTTGATGAGTGCCTTTGCAAGAATCCTACTGAACGTTGCCGAAAGTCCTGACGTGCAGGACATCGAGCCTTACATAACCCGTAACTGCCTTATCGCAAAGTCTTGACTGCGGTAGTGGCAACTTAAATTTATTGGCAGAATGGCAAAGGTTGCGGTAGAGCAAACGAGATCTTCCCTTGAGCTTTCCTTAACTCCATCCACCTATGCGAAAAGCAATATTAATTGACAGAGACCTCTTGAATTCACGAAACCCGATGTCTTGCTGGGTTTCGAAGAAGAAGTTGTCTGTTCACTTTAAGCTTCCTCCGAAGCACTGCCTACTTCACATTCTTTGCAGGTGAGGTAGAAGGTATCACCGAAGGTAGAGGTAAAAATTCTTTAGGCCCATATCTGAAACAAGAGCTTGAAGAGTTCAACAGAAACGTTCAGCCAGGCGACACACCTGGCGTGCGCTGGTGCACGCTCGGCGTCCACTGGCGGGCGCGCTCGGCGTCCACTGGCGGGCGCGCTCGGCGTCCACTGGCACGCACTTGGCCTGCACCCGCACGCGCCTGGAGTCCATCCGAGCGTCCCGGGCGTCCGCTCTCAAAAGCTTCCTGCTACTATGACTTCTTTTACGTATTTCTCGGTGGAAAGACGGACACGAGTTCAGGCGACGTTCGCCTTCTTACTTCTCACTGAAACGCATAACGAGAGAGAGAGAGAGAGAGAGGATGTGAAGCGTCCTCTTCTATAAAGCTTCTATTTAGAGGGCGCGAGTCCTTCCGAAAGCTCCAACCCCTGCATGGGGAGGACGCTTCGGAGGACGAGAAGCAATCTTTCAGGATTCGTGCACGCGCACGCACTTTGGCAGTCTGGGGATTTTCATCAGAAACTGCCGAAGGCACGCCAGATCGATGGGGGTTCCTTGTAACCCTCCTTAGGCTTCGACATGCTCCCTCCCCGGGTCCTGGGAGTCAAGCAGAGGTCCCGGCCTAGAGGCGAAACGAGGCCGATCTGACGCACCCTCCACTACACAAGGGGTATCACTGCACTTCTGCACTTCACTTTTACTCTCTAAAGCAAGCACTTTCGATTCTAAGTTATGAATCGAAAGAGTATCAGAGAAAGGGCAATTCCTCTACAGACACTGCTTAGGGCCCGAAGGCAACACTGCAGGGTTAGGAGTAACAATTACAGAAGTAGCACTTCACAGCAATGAAGGAGAGCGAGCACCTCTCGTAGACATATTCATAGCCCGTAGGCCATACTACAGGGTTAGGCAAAATAAAGTCTACAGGAAGGTTAGCAGGTTCACTACCCTGACTTTGTTACTGATTAATTGCGTACATACGAATCATACGTCTTTCCTTACGGAATTAGAACATGTTTACTGATTAATTCGTACATACGAATCATACGTCTTCCTTACGGAATAGACAAAACGTCTCACACTCCTTACATGACAAATCTCAACAAAGAAGCAAGACCCATACCCCTCGTGCATACCAAGTGCGGATCTACCGAAGCTTTCGGAAGCCACACCCTATCTTTGCAGACAACCCCGTCTGAAACTAGCCTAACTAGATTCAGATATTTATGCAAAAATGAATCAAATTCAAATCAATTTAAGATAGCGTATGCCTAGCCACAAATCCCACAAATCCAAGTAAATAAATCAAAAGACAATTAGGATACTTAGCGGCAATGAAGTTTCCAAAATCCTAAGACGGAGGTACTGAAAACAGGTGTTTTCAGCACCGGCGACAGAAAAATTATTGATAGAAAACGAGAATGGTTCCTGATACCCGCCTCCCAGCGGCGGGAATGGGTACTAACCACCTGGCCGACCACTGCGTGTGTCGGAAGTTTTTAAAATTCTGTCGGACTTCAGAAAATACAGCTATATATATATCTGACAGGTAAGTTTCATGAACAAATGGGGTTTTTGGGTGGGGGGAAACGGATACGAGTGGCGGGGATCACCAAAAGATTAATAGAAGCGGTAAAGGGGGACCCTGTTGGGGAACCGGGGTTTTTGGGTGGGGGAAACGGATACTGGAAGTGACCTAACCCAACGAACCCACCTAACCTGACTTAAGGTGCCATGCCCTGATCTGGCCGGGGGGCTTCACCCACTGGACCCCCCTGTATGGTAACAATGGTTGTGACCTAACCAAACGAACCAATCTATCCTGACTTAGGACGCATGCCCTAACCTGGCCAGGGGGCTAAACCAAACGAACCAACCTAACCTGACTTAGGGCGCATAGCCTAACCTGCCATGGGGGCTTTACCACCCTAGAACCGCCAGTAGGTAACAAAGGTTGTGACCTAACCAACCAAACCACACTAACCTGACTTAGGGCACAAAACTGTCATCCTCTTTCACAAGGCTCATTGTTCCCTCTTTGCGGTGTTCACACTGACCACTAAAATCGCCTAAAAGGCCACTTTTAAAAAGGAACGAACGTAACACGTCAATATCGTTACATAACGTGATCAAGTCTGAAAACATAAATGGGTTAGCAGCGGCAAAAGCAACGTGCTTGTAGGCCCTGGAAATTGGCCCGTGAAACTGGCCTGCAAAACTGTAAACAACCCCTAGTTTCATACTAGCCTAACTGTAGGTAATCAGGTTATGAAAATCTAGCCTAAGATCACAAGATACAAACCCAATAATGCATAATGGTAGTGAAATAATACAATAGAACCTACAGAAGTATTGTCGAGGTACAACGGTGAATAAAACTTTAAACAACTGCACAATCACACCAGAATTCATGGCCAAACAGCCTAGACAGTGAAATGACACCATTCATAACAATACAAATGGGGTATCGCCTCTCCAGCCTAGGTTACAGCAAGGAACCTATGTACCTATGCTCTATACTGCTTCAGATCACTCAAATTTCTCAATTTCATAATTTTTTAGGACCTAGGTACCTATATAGGGGGAACAACCGACTGGACTAGCAGATCCGGTTTCCACCACGTTTGAAGCCACCCTCTGAAAAAGTACTTTAACACGTCCTGAGACTCAGAGATGGTCATCAGTCACGAGTTGTTGGTGGTGAGAGAAGGAGCTCAAGACCTCTACTCTCCTTTTGAAGTAAGTATTTTCTCCAAAGTTCGAAATTAAGGTCATATTTTAAGATTAAACAGAAGGTAATGAAAAGTCTGGGTCTATGTAGTGCACACTACCTCAAAATTTTTACTTACAACTCCAAATATTTAGAAGATTGACGCCATCTCGATGTTTGCGGAGTAGCTTGTGTCAATAAACTTCCCATTCAATGTGCTAAATCCGCACACCACTTGTACCCATAGATGCTGGGGCACTTTCTTCACAAAAATCGTAAACATTGACTTCCAACCACGACTTTCCAAAGGGAACTACGATTTTTGGTAGAAGAAGAAGCGTGCACTAGATAATAATCTAAATAAATAGTTAAACGTCAGTATAAGGTCATGAATTGCATAAATTTTTTACATATTCATGATTATTAATTTGAAAATATTCGTTGTTGAAAAAGTAACTAGATTCCCGACTCAAATATCAACAGTTTTGCTTGTGAATGGTACCTACGGCATTCTTCGCGCTCTTCAATTGTTTATCAGTTTTGCCAATTGGTATGTGTTTACCTTCCAAACTGGGTATAAGACTTACACAAAACCGGGGAAATAAGTGAAATTAGCGTATCTATTTGTAGTATTTATACATATTACAGCAATGTTATCATTATTGCATTACTATGACAACTAGAATTCATGGAAACAGTTTGTAAATGCATCGGCGTATACGTTAAGCTCCACTAAATTGGTGACGATGAGTCATTTTGCCGTCGTCTGCTCGTATCTACTTCAAAAATATCGGTAATTTTTGGGGGTTAATTTAGTTGCAAAAAAGGGATAATAGACATGAATTAAATAAACATTTTGAAGTAACAAGGTAAAGTTAAACTAAATAATGAGTAAAGTAAACAATTAAGGGAAAAAAGCTTTGCACCTCATAAACCGTGCACTCGTGTGCTGCCCGCAACTGTGTTTGTGGAGTGAACTCTTAGGAACCAGGAACTGCAATGTAGTTCAAGTGCAATTTGGGGTGAATTAAGACCAAAACATGTATACATAATTACAATCAAATAAGCAGTGGAGTTTCAGTTGTGATGGCAGTAAGGATAAAACCACCGTTTACAAGGTAAAAATGAATTTCAGTTGAAACCATGACCCCAGGAATAACAAGTTTCATACTTTCACTAATATAGGCAACAAAACGTTGTTTTATTGTGCTGATTACAACTGCAATCTTGAGTAAGATCAATAAACGTTACATATATACACTAACATTGTTCAAATGAATGCTGGGTAGATCTATATTACTACTCCGCAGCCTAGACTATGGCAGTTGCAGTTTTTCTATTCAGTTTTACATCCTGAATAAGAATTTTAAGTAATATTTATTCAGACGACTGTAATTAACCCCCCAGGGCTCGTACTAAACATGGAAAAATACATTTGATGCCCCGATTCCTGGTGGCTTTCGTATTCGCGGGGACGAATGATGCAGAATGCTTATATAGACATACCGAGTGCTGGGAAGGCTGGGATAGATGGTGGCTCTGCTGTGCTTACGAACAGCACCTCGCGGGTGCCGCCACATTGGATTTCAAAACTGCCTTGAAAACATATTTTACGAAGACCTCACATGCTTATTTTAGTTCGTATGGTACTTTCATATACGGTAAACAATCACGGACGATCCACCATCATTACGCTGGCCGGGTCTTATTCACTCGATATTTAATTGGTGAAACAAGAATACAATTACAACTCTAAGCATACCATTCAAAAGATTGAAGTTTTGTCAACATAATGTGATATATGAAAGCCCCATACAAACTAAAATAAGCATGTGACGCTCTTCGTAAAATATGTTTTCAAGGCAGTTTTGAAAATCAAAATGGTGGCTATCGTCAGCCTTCCCAGCACTCATTTGAACAATGTTAGCGTTTATATGTAACGTTTATTGATCTTACTCAAGATTGCAGTTATAATCAGCACAATAAAACAACATTTTGTTGCCTATGTTATTGAAAGTATGAAACTTGTTATTCCCGGGGTCATGGTTTCAACCGAATTCATTTTTACCTTGTAATCGGTGGTTTTATCCTTACTGCCATCACAACTGAAACTCCACAGTGCTTATTTGATTGAAATTATACACATTATTGGTCTTAAACCACTCCAAGTTGCACTTGAACCATGTTGCTGTTCCTAGTTCCTAAGCGCTCACTCCACAAACACAGTTACGAGCAGCAGACGACGACACTGTTTATGAGATGCAAAGCTTTATTCCCTTAATTGTTTACTTTACTCATTATTTAGTTTAACTTTACTTTGTTACTTCAAAATGTTTATTTAATTCATGTCTATTATTCCTTTTTTGCAACCAAATTACCCAGAAAAATTACAGATATTTCTAAAGTAGATACAATCGAATGTTTCAAACCTTGTCGTACATTTGGCTGCCGAAAACCATCGCGGAGCAGACGACGATTAGTGAATTACATATATATATATATTTTTTTTACTAGCACTTTTCATTGATTTAAGTCTATATTAGTATTTTGATTTTTTTTTAATAACTGTACGCCAGAAATAAATGTAACCTTTAATGTTTGCATGCTAAGAATGGCAAAATCATCGTTGCCACATTAGTGGAGCTTCACACATACGCCAATGCATTATCATAAACTGTTTCCATGAATTCTAGTTGTCATAGTAATGCAATAATGATAAAATTACTTTAATATTCATGGATATATACTTCCAATACATAGGCTAATTTCACCAATATCCACGTTTTGTGTAAGTCTTATACCCAGTTTGGAGGGTGAACACATACCAATTGGCAACAGAGAGAGAGAGAAGGGAAGGTGATGGATACTGGAGTTTTTGTCTGTTGGTACAAGGACAAGTGTTGTTATTCTTTACGATGAGTGATTCACGATACCCTTATAAATTATGGCACTGGGTGTAATACACTATAGCAATCTCTCGTTCTGATAAGAGTGTTCGCTACAGTAATATTGCCAAAAAAATGTGCTTGCACTGTCTCTGAAACCCATAGTAGGTATGCTGCTTAGTTGTCAATCAAGTTTTTTGTAATCAAGTATTTTTTACAAGCTAGCTATTGTATAAATTTGCATTTTTCTCAATCAAAACATATTCTCCTCAATTCTAACTTTAATCTTTTAACGACTTTCTGGTCATTGCAAATTCGGCCCCATTAATTTCTTTCTGTGCGAAAACAGACAGAAGCCCAGGGATCGAAAGCGACTGCATCACACTACGGCAGTAATCCAGCAGTAAAACATCTTCAAATATCCAAAAAGTAAATAATAAAGATATATATGTGCATTACGATTATAACAATTACATGAATAGCTGATAACATTCTGCATGAATAACTGGTAAACTGTTCTGCAAGAAAGTTGAGTATAGCAATTCATTTACAATAGGTATGAAAGTCAAGATGTCGTGACGTCATAATACAGGACTTAAAAGAACGTTCTAATTCCGAAAAATAATTACTTAAATTTGAGTCAGGAATCGTGTTACTTTTTCAATAACAAATATTTTCAAATTAATCATCATAAATATATAAAATATTGATGTTTTACTATTTACTTAAATAATTATCTAGCGCACGCTTCGTCGTCGTCTTCTACCAAAACAGTAGTTTCCTTAAAAACGTCGTGGCTGGGGACCATTTTCCGATTGTTGTGATGAAAGTGCCCCAGCGTCTATGGGTACAAGTGGTGTGCGGATTTATCACAGGAAATGGGAAGTTTGTTGACACAAGCAACTCTGCAAACATCGAGATGGTGTCAATCTTCTAAGTTATTTAATCATAAGTAGAAATTTCTAAAGCGTTTTGGTGAAGTTTGCACTGTGTTGGCCACCCTTTTCATTACCCTCTGTTGAAAGCTTTAAATTTGGCCTTAATTTCTAACTTTGGAGAAAATACTTACTTCGAAAGGAGAGTAGAGGTCTTTAGCTGTTTCTCTCACCAACAACAACTCGCGACTGATGACCATCTCCGGTGTCAGGACGCGTTATAAGTACTTTTTTGGAGGGTGGCCAGCCGTGACCGTCGGTGAGTTGGGCCAGTCCATGCGGTTGTTTACCCTATCACATTATGTTGACGAAACTTCAATCTTTTGAATGGCACTATGCTTAAAGATGTAATTGTATTCTTGTTTCACAAATTACATAAGACTGATCCACGCGATGACGATGGATCCACTGCGGTGTTTCCCCCTAATAGCCTACGCCTTGCTACGGTACATTTCTGTGATTGTCCTGGCGTAGGATAACCTTACTCTTAGGACTAGCCTAGTATGGACAATAGAGCCTAGCTCGGCCTGGACCTTTCATGTCTAGCAAGAAATTGGGGTCGGGTAATCAGTTATCCACAGTAGGTATCAGATGCATTAAAAGTACGAAATATTAAGATCGTTTGAACTTACATGCGTACGTTTCTGGGCGAGAGCCATAACTTCGTCAGTCTAGACTACCGGCAAGGTAAATGGCGGTTTCGTTGACAGAAAGACGTTCAATACTTTCTCTAATCACTTGTTTCCAATTTTGGTACTTCTTGAAGATTATGATACCACGTTTAACACCAACAAATCACTACGTGGTTAACATGGATTGGCATTTGTTTGTTTTGGATCTAATGATTACCCATTGGTTGTTGGGTACACTACACGCGACGTTGAAGTCTAAAGTTGGTAGTGATTCTCTTTTATGGAAAAATGTTAATCACCGCATCATATCATGATAATTTGGGATATTGTTTATTAATGTTATCGCCATTTGTACATGTTGTTCCCTTTAATCATGAACTGCATTGGAATTCATGCTCGATTGATTGCATCTCACAAATTGAATAATAAAGTATTTTAAGTTTTCATTTCTTATGATTCCCATATATCTTTCTACCCTTCATTACTCTTTAATTTCACCTGCATTTAAAATAGATAAACAAAGACTTCCTACATTCTATTTGTAACAAACATATCTTTAAGATTTCGGGGAGTCACCTGCTAAACTCCCATTTTCTCTACTTTCGTTTTAATCAAGAAATCTATAAAAAAAAATAATGATATTCGAAATATATTCACACACTCAATACGCATAAAATATTCTCTGAAATTGAAAATTATGTGTATAGTGTAAGCAAATGAGAATTGGTAGAAGGTATTGCAACAGATCTGTGATCAAGTGCATGTTACCGTTTCACTCAGGTTGACTAAAGTGTAATTTCCACTACAGCATATTCGCGACAAATAAGACTGCCAATTATCTTCCTATCCTTTAAATTTTAATCTAGACGAATATCTGTGGTCAATTATGCTAGATGCTGGATTTCTGTAACAAAGTATTTCACAAATTTATTCCTGATCCTAAAACAGGAATCGTGCTTTATTTGTTATTTCCTTTTCCTGTTTGACTTTGGTCTAGAGTTGATAACCGCCTGTCAGAAAATATATAGCTACCTACTTTAAGCCATTCTGGTTCCACCCAGTCATATGTTTAGTTATGTCTGACAATATTAATCAGGCTCAGAAAGAGTTCGCTTAGTTGCGAACACGCCATGAGCAGCAGTGTTCGATATTCGATGATCCATATCCATTCACTCTCATTCATTCATTTGTAGCCAAGTCCATGATTTACTTATCAGTGTATATATGTATAATCGTTCACAGAATAAGCAAGATGACAGAGGCTCGTAAAGCTGAGGAAACATCGGCGATTTGGACCTGGAGGGAGTATGGCACTGCTTTTTCGTTCTTGCTTTATCACTTATAAAAAGGTTGTGTTTATTATTATTGTCACTAAAGTCTGACATTTCTTACGTCCACGTTAGACGGTTCTCCAAATAAGTGAACAAAAGTTTATACGATGATTTAGGGTATTTTTTACATTCCCACCCACTTTTCAATACCTTTCTCCAGAATGAGAGCTAAAGTTCTCTGAATAGGAGAAATCACACGGGGCAGAGTCACTGAACAATGATGAGGTCAAAATTAAAATGCCATTTGTGACATAGAGAAATTCATGCAAGATTAATGCGGAGTGATTTCATGTGATTGTTTTTATTTTTTTTAGCCTGATAAGTGCAATATTTCAACTCCTCTTGGTCCGTCACTACTCTTAAATTGCCTCTTGCCTTATATTTTTCAGACAATTATTATAATAATAAAAATTAACAATATATATGTCGACAATAACGGTTGGAAACAATAATGCTAATACTATAAACATTTTCTCACTGGTGAGCATCTTTATAAGAAGTACCTTGCAATATAAATGTGTTCCATAAGAGGAATCCAAATTTACCCAAAATTACGATTAATATTCAGCGTTACGAGTATTGATGGCAACGTTTATGATAACCGGTTTTGACTTCAAATTCAACAAATCTGAGAAAAATAAAAACAATAAAAAGTATTATAAGTCGAATAGCACTCACTATTTCTCAATGAACTTAAGTAAAGGATTTATCTTGTAAGTTTGCCCTTGAATATTTGTAAATCCTGCGTTACTCTTCCTGGCCAGGAACTATATAATAATAACAGCAGAAGGACAGAACTTTATTATTTAATATTAATATGAATATTCATGTATATGTGCATTTACAAATTAAATACAACTTACATCTGGAAAGTCGTGTTTGATTTTAAGTAAAATTATTACATTAGTTAACTGCCAGTGATAGGCCCTTTATTATATGCTCGGTGTAAAACATTTTTTCGCTTCACAAGCATTCTCTCTCTCTCTCTCTCTCTCTCTCTCTCTCTCTCTCTCTCTCTCTCTCTCTCTCTCTCTCTCTCTCTCTCTCTCTCTCTTTCTCTCTCGTGTACCCGGTCTTGCCTAACCGGAGGTATTTGAATCTGTCAATATGCTTAACCCTTAAGCAGCTCACATTCATCCAC
>NC_087204.1:35001800-35026800 GCF_015104395.2 Macrobrachium nipponense
ATTGGCTGGGGTGACTTGCCTTCCAGAGCGAAAGACATGAATGCCTTGAAGAATAAGCGGAGAACCTTTGTGTCGTGCGGCGTTGGAGGTGGTAGTTTGCTAGATGCAGAGATATTATAAGAAGATTAATTCTGACAAATAAAGAGCGGAAAACGTCACGGAGAGAACGCTCCAGCAAATTGGAAATGCCTTTTGAAATTTATGAGATTAGAGAGTGAGTCAGTCGCATGCTTGGGAGGTTTCATATAAAAATATAAACTCGAAATATAGGACAAGGGAATGTAATTTAGAGTGTATACTGGGATATGAATATCCCTTAAAAGAACTGAAAGGAAAGAATTATTAGGGAGCGTACTGAACAATTCACACATATCAAACTGCAATTCTACATTACTCGTAAATTTGAAAAATGTCAAAATAAAAGCGTGCCTGTTGAGACCTCACCTTGCCTATGTTATTAAAACCTAAGTGTGGAACATCCAAAAGTTTTCGGAAACTGTGGGTAGACAGACGAGGGAACCTGACAGCAAGGATTTTTACGTCGGGTATTCGCCAAGGCTGATGGAGTGGGTTGTAAGATAGATGCCATGCATCCTTAAAAGATAAACGTTCCATATTCTGGTACATAATTGACTAATGACACGATAACATTAATTACTTAAAGAATATCACTGCATAATTTTTCTATTTGATTTTGAAGCACTGGACATCACAGAAATATGATTTATTAAACGTAACATACCAAACAACTCATCTTCCGTATTCCAGGTGTTTCTCACAGAAATCTATGCTCATCCGAAAAATATTTTCCCACAGTGCGGCGATAATCAGGACCAACATTTTCAGTCATCTTGCGAATGCATTATATTTGACTGTTAGAGTGAATATTTCGGCAGTCACATTCTCGATCGTCGCCGTGAAATATTCGGCTAGTCCCATTCTCGACCATCGTCGTGAGCTATTTCATTCGTCGTGTTTCTCGATTTTTGCAGCAGTTCACATTCTCGACATGTTCCAAACATCCCTTCTCTTGGGAAGCGCCAGGAAACGAATTGAATGGGATGTCTCAGTCAAGATAACAATCCCAACAAAAGGCAAACACTCAACAGCGTCTTTTTACTACTCAAGGAGATGGAATATTGCTTGCTCTGTAATGATATTCTCTCTCTCTCTCTCTCTCTCTCTCTCTCTCTCTCTCTCTCTCTCTCTCTCTCTACGTCTCTCTCTCTCTCTCTCATCTCTCTATCTCTCTCTCTCTCTCTCTCTTTTTCCTTGTCTCTGCTCTGCTCCACTCCACTCTTGAGCAAGCAAGAGATTGCATTTGGATTCGCAACATGTGAAACTCAAAATAAAAAGAAGAAATAACATAGAAAAGACATAAAACAGAGGAAATGTCCCTATGTTTATCATTCAAAGCAAAGACAACTGATTGACGAGTGAGTGAAAGGTTCATTGCTATACACCTCTTCATTTTTGTCCGCAGAACTTTATCATAAAGATGTCATGGATTTATTTCCATCTTGCAGTGGATGTTATGCCATAAAATGTATGGAACAATTTTACAATTTATCAACAGTTACGTTTCTGATAAAGAATATATCACCGCATCCTCAACGGTCGATAAAAAAAAGAAAGAATGGCTTCCAGTCTTCTATAGCGTTATATTAATTTCAGCGCTTAATGGAGGAATGGGGCACTGAATGTTGTTGGGTTGACTGTTTTCGGGATCAGTTCACTGTTGGGGAAACGGATTAATGTTGAAAATAAGAATGATAATGATAACGTCGCACTAAAGTGCTAATTTCATATATACTATATATATATATTGTATATATATATATATATATATATATATATATATATATATATATATATATATTATATAATATGTAATGTATGTATATAACGTATATATACAATATATATACAATATGTATAATATAAATGTATGTACATATATATATGTGTGTGTATATAATATATATATATATATATATATATATATATATATATATATATACTATACATATACATATATATATATATATATATATATATATATATATATATATATATATATATATATATATATATATAAGCAATACCAAAGTATAGGCAGAAATCCAAGCGCTTTCGTCTTTACTAAGACTGCCGTCATTGCAAGTCTTAGTACACGTTGGATTTATATATAATATATATATAATATAATATATGATATAGGTATAAATACATATAAATATATATTATATATATAGAAATATAATATATTATATATATATATAATATATATTATATATATATATAATATATATATATCAAAGAATCGACAAGAAAATGTGGCGATAAACCAAGCGCTTTGCTTTACTAAGACACTGTCGTTCATTGGCAATGTCTTAGTAAAGACGAAAGCGCTTGGATTTATGTATATATATATATATATAATATATATATATATATATATATATATATATATATATATATATATATATATATATATACCACGGGAAAGTGATAGTCAGAAATCCAAGCGCTTTCGTCTTTACTAAGACATTGTCATTCAATGACAATGTCTTAGTAAAGACGAAAGCGCTTTGATTTCGGCCTATCATTTTCCTGTGGTATTCGCTTATTTAATGAGTCACGTGCGTCTACTGTGAATTTTAGCATATATATATATATATATATATATATATATATATATATATATATATATATATATATATAATATATATATATATATATACAGCGGGAAAGTCATAGTCAGAAATCAAGTGCTTTCGTCTTTACTAATACATTGTCATTCAATGACAATGTCTTAGCAAAGACGAAAGCACTTGGATTTCGGCCTATCATTTTCCTGTGGTATTTGCTTATTTAATGAAGTCACGTGCATCTACTGTGATTTTTTTTAGCATATCTATATATATATATATATATATATATATATATATATATATATATATAGACCCTCCTGAATCACAATAATTTGTGTAAAATTGGTTACTGTGAAACTTCACCGTACGCAAGTAAACGAATAAGAGAATTACTTTCTTAAAAAGGGTGGGGATTGTTTTCTCCTTTACATAAAGCCTTCTGCCTATACTCATCTCAATTTCCCCTCAGAGTCCCATAATGGCAGATTCCGTGGAAGAGAACACACTGGGTTAAACACAAACACAGTAATTAAATAAATATATGGAGAAAAGTTGTTTAAAATATGGGAAATAAATTGTTAGGGGGGGACCAAAAGACCCCTTAGCACCCCTGCTCTTCGGTTCATTCTACGTCAATGAAATGTGCGTATTTCTTTGTGCTTCTTTTTTCTGTCTTCAGATTCTTAGGCTTTTAACTTTTGCATTTTAGGTTTTTTTTTATTTCTCTAACCAAAAACACGAGCCTTTTTTCCTTCTTTTTTTTAGGAAACTGAACATGAATTGATTTTAGGCCTTTTTATTCTTATATTTTGTTCTTGAATATACAGTTCTGTTTTGTTTGTTATTTGAGCCTTTAAATACGAAACATTATGTATTGTATTATATCTTATATATAGTATATATATATATATATATATAATATATATATATTATATTAAATAATATATTTCATATATATATATATATATATATATTATCATAATATATATATATATATCTATATATCATATATATATACATATATATATATACAGATCCTTCCCACTATCCATACGGGTAGATAACCAAAAAACTCTCTCTCTCTCTCTCTCTCTCTCTCTCTCTCTCTCTCTCTCTCTCTCCCTTTATTCTTAACGACTCCATTCACACCCTCCCAAGTAACACTGTAGGAAAGATTCTTACGAAAGTTTTCCTATTAAAACTCTGTGGTTTATTAGACGTAAGAAGAGGTAGTGAACCATAAATTGTCCTTAAAAACTTGTTCGCGCTATCGGCTGCGCTGGAAGAACTCCCAGCGACAGCGCCTTGATGGCCGCCTTTCTTCGGGAGTAAATCGGTGCGAGACAGGGAAAATCCCGGAGAGAAAAGGTAAAAGCAGGCTGGATCACGAGGCCATTTGTGTATATCACAAGGAGGGAAAATAACATTGAGGAAAGTAATGGAATTTCAACGAGTAACTTGCGCGGTAAACTGTAGGTGGTATTCAGCGCCCTTTTGCAGTATTCCTCGGGGCCTCAGCTGCGTTGCTTGCTGCCTCTAACTTTTTCATCTATCTCGTTTTTTTTCTCAGTTGTTCAGCTTCTTTAACTTTTTTCCAACTTCACCTCCCTCAAGTTTAGCCGCCTCGTCTTTAAGGACGCATGCTTCGGGCGAGCCAGTGAGAGGTTGGTAACAGTTAATCTGTGGTTTTGATAGGCAAATTTGTAATACTACTACTACTACTACTAACTACTCAATCTAATACTAATTACTAACTACTAACTACTACTACCTAATTAATAATAATAATATAATAATAATATAATAATAGTAATA
The DNA here is from genome assembly GCF_015104395.2 of Macrobrachium nipponense. NCBI lineage: Eukaryota > Metazoa > Arthropoda > Malacostraca > Decapoda > Palaemonidae > Macrobrachium > Macrobrachium nipponense. The sequence continues at coordinate 35,006,270 of NC_087204.1, forward strand.
ATAATAATTAGTAATAGTAATAATAATTAATAATATAATAATAATGAGTAATAATGAATAATAATAATATAATAATAACGATAAGGTACTCCACACAATCTCGCTTAGAGAGGGTCTCAGGTGACGAGGTCGAAATTTCTACTTCAAAATGAGCATTCCCCTCGGCTTATTTACGAGTCCCTACGTACCTGGGATGCCATAATTTCAAAGCAGTGGGCACAGGAGCAAAGCGATTACTGAATAGGAAATCAATGCGCTGGTGGCAGGGTGACTGGCTGTTGGATTGTAAATCACCTGTCTTCGCGGCGCTGGTTTTGTAAGGAGAACCCCGGTGATTGATCGATTCAACAATTACAAACTGGCGTCACAGTGCTGGAAATACCGTATTTGCGAAATGATTTTGTTTGTCACCCAGCAAAACTGGTATTCTGCTTGTCTAAAAATCAAAACTAAATCTCTCTCTCTCTCTCTCTCTCTCTCTCTCTCTCTCTCTCTCTCTCTCTCTCTCCTACTCTCTCTCGTCTCTCTCTCTCACTCTCTCTCTCTCTCTCTCTCTCTCTCTTACTTACCTTTAAAGAAAATGAGAAAAAATATATCAATAATTTCACTGAAGTGAGGAATCGGAAGTATGAAACACTACCAAGCTTTAATATTTCTTATTCACACACACACACACACACACACTCACACACACACACACACACACACACACACACAAATAGATGTATTCATAAGTAAGAATGCTTCAAAATTCAATACAATCACTAATCACGCATGAACTCTGATAGATTATTGCCGAATTGTTAATATCGAGCAGCAAAGTTTATTTCCCTACGATATCACACGTCTCGTTGGCTCACAGCAACGACCCTACTTTACAGTTGTAGTAATCAATATCCTCGTCATCATTATCATCTAACTTCACCATCACTGCCGTCATGCGAAGGAAGGTATAGTGAGAAGACACCGGATGCTGGAGGGCTTCAACATGACGAGAGAGAGAGAGAGAGAGAGAGAGAGAGAGAGAGAGAGAGAGGAAATTCATATATATATAGCACTCAAGTTATCAGTTAATATCGTATCCTGTATTGTATTCTATGTTTAAAGGTTCTCTATTAGTTCAATAGAGGAAAATATGCTGTAACTCCTGCATCAAGCACAGGAATTAAACTTAAGATTCTTGTGTGATTCCTGATTGTGCACTAATTTTGGGGGGATCCACGGTAGACTTTAAACAAAACAGAATCACAGCCAGTTACCCAGTGATCACGTTGCTTTAGGAAATTATAACTGAGCTTGAGATGATTCATATTGCGCACTATATACAGAAAGATGTGCGCACGTTTTGTATGTATATAAAAATATGGAAATTCGGTGTCATGAGGAGTCCTGGATCAATCCTCGACTGTATAATATATATATATATATATATATATATATATATATATATATATATATATATATATCTACATACATACATACACATACACACACAAACGCACATATAAAACACATATATAATATATAATATATATATATATATATATATAATATATATATATATATATATATGTATATATATATGGATTTTGATCACATCACCATGATTCATATACATGCATTAAACTACAAATGTCTTTTAATATCCAGTGCGTTCTGCCTCGGAATTAATATATTTTCATATATGTTAACCGAACGGGAATTTCTCAGTTGATGATAATTTCGTCATCTCGTGGATTGGAACCAGCGCACACAGGAGAGATCAGGACTTCAGTGAGTTACCGACTCGGCCAACAAGAGCGAACTATATATTAAAGGATATTTGTAGCTTAATGCATATACTACATATATATGATACAAACAAAATACTTTTCATTCTTATGGATTGAAAATAATGTGACGAGAAACGTTTCCACTTACAAAACGAGTGAGAAGCGAAATATGGTATTTTGCCGCGTTGCTCATTTCTAGTTTGAGAGGTTTTCAAAATTTTAGCTTACGTCTAAATGAAAGAGTGATATGCGCGTTGGCTAAAAATGTCATATATTTTATATGCAACACGTAAAAACATTGTTTTATTACATCCTACGGCTGACGATTTTATCCATCCGACGAGAGAAGAAGAAAAAGAAGAAACAGAGGAAAAATGAAGGTGTCGGATCGTGGAATGACAAAATTACAAATTAAATTATTTCTATTTTGTTCCGCTTTTGACATTTTTTTTTTTACGAACGCTGCCAAATTCTTCTTGTATGCTTCTGCATTCCAGAAAGCGACGTTAATTCAACTCGTTTTTGATATCTAATATTTTAATATACCCCGTCAAGTGTACATGCATTCATACATACATACATGCAAGCTACCCGTTATACAAACCACATGAGGGATGTCGCTAGGAGATAGGACGTTCCCCCAACCAAAATGTCCTTTCTGAATAAGGAAGGCAGCGTCACATGGAGCAGTCCCCCTTCTCTCTCTCTCTCATACAAACAAACAAACACACACACACACACACATATATATATAATATATATATATCTATATATATAATATATATACACATACACACACACACACACAGCCATATATATGATATATATATAGATATATATATATATATATTATATATATATACATAAATATATATATATATATATATATATATATATATATAAATGATATTCATATACTATATATATACATATATGTATGTATGCACGTATATATGTATCACTTTGAATGTTCAGCAACTTTAGTCTCTTATGCTTATTTATAGACAATGAACGCGTTTTGTTTGTGTATCTAGCAACGGTCATTAGCCAAAACTTATTCCCATACATGAATGTGTAATCCAGATGCAAATCAGCCTGTTTTTTTTTCCATAGAAGATCCTAATTAAGTTCCCAAACAGACGAAGAGGTGTCTTGTTTATGAGCTCCATGGTGGTTTGATGGCATGCATATGCATATTCATTGTGCCCCGTAGAAGGTTAAATGATGCGTGGAGGAGAGGTAGACACTGACGTGAATGAACATTTATTGGGATTTCTAGCTTTCCCGGCTTCGTATTTTCTCTTTCTGAGGCAAATGGATATTTTCGCCAAATGTCGAAGATTTATTTAATCAATTTGCCTCATTTAAAAAAATATATAGATCTACGGTATATCCCTTTGAAGCCTTTGTGTTCAAGAAGTGAAAATATTTTCTGACGGGTTTTAAGGTTAAAATTGGGCATACAAATCTCTACGGTAATATCACGTCACATTTCACTGTCCAGGCTTAAATGATACACACACACACACACACACACACACACACACACACACACACACATATATATATATATATATATATATATATATATATATATATATATATATATATATATATATATATATATATCCTTCCATTATCATCCAGTTTCCTAGCATGAAGGTTTCATTCCCGCTCCCTCTGGGAAGTCCTATCTTGGTGGGACTATGAAACCGAGAGGGGCCGTGTAAGGAGTTTTCCCTGCGGGGAACCGTATCGGACCTTTGAGGCTAAGCCGTTGTGTTTGTTTATAATTCTGCAGCACAGAATGCCCGTATTTATTTGTTTCTCTGTACGAGTATTATTGCCGGTGCTTAAAAGCTGCTGTCAAGAACTAGTAATAATAACAATGATAATAATAGTATAATTAATAATAATAACAATTGTGAAGTATATTGCTCTACGTTTGATTTTTCTTTCCTTAGGGAGTGCAACGATATGGCGGTGCCGTTGTTTAATTTTTGGGGTATGTCTTATAAATAATCAAAAAGTACTTACAATGGTGACATGCACACACACCCTGTGACTCCGAAATTCTTCAGTGCAAATGAAAATACCCAATACGAAAGATCCAAGGAATTATGGTTTCAATGTATTGTGGCATGGCGGCAGAAGACCGTGTTTTGGCTGGTAATGTTGTAGCAGCGTTGGATACATTCCCTCAAAACTTAGTACAAATTCACTGCTTGAGCAGGAGAGAGAGAGAGAGAGAGATAGAGAGAGAGAGAGAGAGAGAGAGAGCACAGAAATAAGTTGGTTTATGGATAAGAGCCCGTGCTGGCACTAGGCCAAGTCAGTCTAACAACAAACAAGTAAAAAATGTGCCGAAGTTTCTTCGGCGCAATCGAGTTTTCTGTACAATCCATGGCTAACTTTAACCTTAAATAAAATAAAATCTACTGAGGTTAGAGGGTTGCAATCTGATACGTTCGATGACTAGAGGATGGATGATCAAAATACCAATTTGCAGCCCTTAGCCTCCGTAATCTTTTTTTTTTTTTTTTTTTTAGATCAGATCAGATCTGAGGGAGGACAGAATAAAGTGCTGACGAACGGACAGACAAAGCCGCCACGTTAGTTTTCTTATATAAAAACTAAAAGGGCAACTGGTACACTAAACCGTAGGGTCTCAGACCACCTTATTGAGAAAGAAATGGCCGGTTTGCGTTCTAGAACACAACGGAAATGACCGCTAAGTGTTCCCGGTAACCCTGACTAGCGAGGTCAAACCTTGTTTTGTTTTCCCATCAGGTCTTCAAATAGACCATCAAAGCAGTAACTTAATAGGATGAAGGAGAGAAACATTTAAATAAAAACGGGATACACCATTACGTATAAAAATCAACTGTGTATTACAGTACTGGTTTACGTTGTAGTTCTCTCTCTCTCTCTCTCTCTCTCTCTCTCTCTCTCTCTCTGCCCTAATGAAAAAGGGCCTACCTAATCTCATTACTAAGTTCCCATAAACTCCATCGCATTCTATTAACACTCATCAATAATCTAATGATCTTGGAGTTAACAGGCTCTTCTTCCTAATCGCCAATCTCGTCACCAACTTTCCCGCGCTTTTCGGCCGCGAGGAATACGGCGTCGTTCGTCAGTACGCAGCCGGTTTCCCACTTTCTTTCATTTTGATTCATCAGCTAAAGTGTTTTTACTTCATAACTTAATAATGCTTTTATTTCTGGAATTCTTAATAGTTTGATAATCACTGTGGATCGCCCACTCAAATCGACCACTTCCATTGCCCAAACATCAAGTACATAGGGATGGGAACTAAAGGAAAAGTAAGGGAGATTAGACCAATACATTCCTCTATATTAGAAGCGGCTAAATTTCTTAGATGGAAATATTGAGAACGAGAGAATATTATAAATAAGAAGGTTTAATAGAGGTAAAATTATAAAATCGGTAACTGAAACTTTCATAATCACATTTTCGAAGTTACTTACTCTCTCTCTCTCTCTCTCTCTCTCTCTCCTCTCTCTCTCTCTCTCTCTCTCTCATATTATCACTGGTTAAAATTGTGAAAGAAAAATATATCAAGGAGAGAATGGTAACAGAAAAAAATATTTTGAGGAGAGAATGGTAACAGGAAAAAAATATATTGAGGAGAGAATGGTAACAAGGAAAAAATATATTGAGGAGAGAATGGTAACAGGAAAAAATATATTGAGGAGAGAATGGTAGCAGGAGAAAAATATATTGAGAGATAATGTAACAGGAAAAAAAATATTTTAGGAGAGATGGTAACAAGGAAAAAATATATTAAGGAGAGAATGGTAACAGGAAAAAATATATTGAGGAAAGAATGGTAACAGGAAAAAAATATATTAGGAGAGAATGGTAACAGGAAAAAAAATATATTAAGGAAGAATGGTAAACAGGAAAAAAAAATGGATATTGAGAGAATGGGATGGTAACCAGGAAAAAAATATCTAAGGAATAAAAAAAAGGAGAGAATGGTAACAGGAAAAAATATATTAAGGAGAGAATGGTAACACGAAAAAAAAATATTGAGTGAGAGAAAGGAAAAAAATGTAAATAACAGAAAAAAAATATAGGTGAGGAGAGAATGGTAACAAGGAAAAAATATACAAGGAGAGAATGTCAGGAAAAAAATATATTGAGGAGAGAATGTGTTAACAGGAAAAAATATATTGAAGGAAAAAATTAGAGAATGGTAAACAGGAAAAAATCTATCGAGGAGGATGATGTAAACAGCAAAAAAAAATATATGAGAAAGAGAATGGGCTTAACAGGAAAAAAAATAATTGAGAGAATGGTAACAGGAAAAAAAATATTTGAGGAAGAATGGTAACGGAAAAAATATATTGACGAGATAATGGTAACAGGAAAAAAATAATTGAAGGGAGAAGAATGGTAACAGGAAAAAATCTCTTGAGGAGAAGAATGGTAACAGGAAAAAATATAATTGTGGAGAGAATGGATAACAGGCAAAAAAAGACAAAATCTTGGAGGCAAGAAAAGAATTGGTAACAGGCAAAAAAAATATATTGAGGAGAGAATGGTAACAGGAAAAAAATATATTGAGGAGAGAATGGTAACAGGAAAAAAATATATTGGAGGGGAGAGAATAAGTAACAGGAAAAAATACATATATTGAGGAGCGAATGGGAACAGGAGAAAAATATATTAAGGAGGAGAATGGTACAGGAAAAAAGTTATTTATTGGAGGGAGAAATGGTAACAGGAAAAAAATATATTGAGGAGAGAATGGTAACAGAAAAAAATATATTGGAGGCGAGAAATGGTAACAGGAAAAAATATATTGAGGGAGGAGAATGGTAAAGGAAAAAAATATATTGAGGAGAGACTGGTAACGGAAAGGAAAAATAATTGAGGAGAAAATTGGTAACAGGAAAAAAAATATTGAGGAAGAGAATGGTAACAGGAAAAAATATAATTGAGGAGAGAATGGTAACGAGGAAAAAAATAATTATTGAGGAAGGAGAACGGTAACAGGAAAAAAAAAAATAAATTGAAAAAAATAGAGAATGGTAACAGGAAAAGAATTAGTATGGAGGTGAGAATGGTAACAAGGAAAAAACTTATTGAGGGAGAAGAATGGTAAAACAGGGAAAAAAGAAAAAAAATTATTATTGAGGATGAGAATGGTAATAAGGAAAAAAATTGATTCGTGAGGATAGAATGGGTAACAGGAAAAAAAAATATATTCGGGAGGAAAGAATGGTAACAAGGAAAACATAATTGAGGAGGAGAATGGTAAACAGGAAAAAAAATTATATGAGGAGAGAAATGGTAACAGGAAAAAATATATTGAGGAAGAGGAATGGTAAACAGGAAAAAAATATATTGAGAGAGAGAATGGTAAAACAGGAAAAAATATTTTGAGGAGGGAAAATGGTAACAGAAAAAAAAATATATTTGAGGAGAGGGGAATGGTAACAGGGAAAAATATATTGAGGAGAGGAATGGTAAACCAGGAAAAAAAAATATATTGAGGGAGAGAAACGGTAACAGGAAACAAAATATATTGAGGAGAGAATTTGGTAAACAGGGAAAAGAATATATGGAGGCGAGAGAATGGGTGTTTTGTACCAAAAAAAACAAAAAAACACCCCGAAAAAAAAAACCCCCCCCCCAAAAGGGGGGGAAAAAAGGGGGGGGGAAAAAATATATTGTCTTTTTTTGAGGAAGAGAACGGTAACAGAAAAAATATATGAGGACGAGAATGGTAACTAGAAAAAACTATCTATTGAGGAGAGATGGTAACAGGAAAAAAATATATGAGTGAGAGAATGGTAACAGGAAAAAAAGAATTGAGGAGAGCTAGTAAAGGAAAAAATATATTGAGGAGAGATGGTAAGGAAAACTATATTAAGACGAGAATGGTAAACAGGGAAAAAAGTTATTTCGAGGAGAGAATGGTAACAGAAAAAAATATAGTGAGGAGAGAATGGTACAGGAAAAAATATATATTGAGGAGCACAATGGTAACAGGAAAAAATATATTGAGGAGAGAATGTTAACAGGAAAAAAATATATTGAGGATGGAGAATTGTAAAAGGAAAAAATATTGAGTAGAGAATGTTAACAGAAAAACAATATAATTGAGAAGAGAATGGTAACGAAAAAATATATTGAGGACGAATGGTACAGGAACAAATATATTGCGAGAGAATGGTAACAGGAAAAAATATATTGAGGAGAGAATGGTAACAGGAAAAAAATATATTGAGGAGAGAATGGTAACAGGAAAAAATATATTGAGGAGAGAATGGTAACAGGAAAAAATATATTGAGGAGAGAATGGTAACAGGGGGGGAAAAAATATTTGAGGAGAGAATGGTAACAGGAAAAAAATATATTGAGGAAGAATGGTACGGAAAAAAATATATTGTGAGGAGAGATAGTACAGGCAAAAATATATTGAGGAGAGATGGTAGCGGAAAATATCTTAAGGGAGAGAATGGTAAATGAAAAAAATTATATTGAGGAGAGAATGGTACGAAAAAAATATATTGAGGCTAGAATGGTAACGGAAAAAATATATTGAGGGAAAATGTAACGGAAATATTATTGATGATAGAATGGTTACAGGAAAAATATATTGAGGAGAGATTGGTAACAGGAAAAAAATATTTTGAGGAGAAAATGGTAAAACAGGAAAAATATATTGAAGGAAGAATGGTAACGGAAAAAATATATTGAGAGAGAATGGTAACATGAAAAAAATTATTGAGAGAAGAACGGTGAACCGGAAAAAATATATTGAGGAGAGAATGGTCACAGGAAAAGACTATTGGAGGCGAGGGGAAATGGGGGTAACAGGAAAAATATTGAGGAGAGAACGGTAACGGAAAAAATGTTTGAGGAGAGAATGGTAGACAGGAAAAAATATATTGAAGGAGAGAATGGTAACAGGAAAAAAATATTTGAGGAAAGAATGGGTACAAGAAACAAATATATTGAGGAGAGAATGGTTAACAGGAAAAAATATTTCGGGAGAGAAGGTAAAAGGAAAAATATGCGGAGAGATGGTAACAAGAAAAAAATTATTGGAGGAGAATGGTCACAAGGAAAAAATATATTCGGGAGAGAATGGTAAAAGGAAAAAAATATTGAGGAGAGATTGGTAACAAGAAAAAAAATATATTGAGGAGAGAATGGTAACAGGAAAAAATATATTGAGGAGAGAATGGTAACATGATACTATGAAGACATGGAAACATGAAAATCAATAACTGAGATAAAATTATTGCATGTTTATGCAAAGAGTTGTCTGTCTATCAGGTAGATAATTACAGAGCTAAGTAAAAGTGCTTGGCATTTTAGCACGGAAATGATTTAAGGCCAAAAACAAGCATATAAGGAGAGAGCTAGCAAAAGGGAACGGGCTCAGCGAGAGTATTTTACGAATTCGACGTCCTTTTATTTCCCTGCGAATCCTTTTACATCTGCAACTGGCACATTTGAAGTCTGATGCAATCCCGCTTTTTCAAGGCATCCCCGCTAATGAATTCCTTATCAGAACGTCATCACATTTTCCTCCCCGTTATTTGAAAGCAACGTCACGCTGAGGCAACAAACGTTGCAACGTTCGTGGAAGGACCCGCCACTGCAATTCCTCCCAATCCCCTCCTCCGGTCGCTGCAGACTCCCACAATCCCCCCCCCTAGCCCCCCCCCCACCACCCGCCTCCCCAACCACCACAATGTTTATACATGAAAACTGTTTACATTGCCAGGATGGCTCCGATCTGTACCTCATTTTGTACCCTGAGAATGGCCCGTTGGGCAAAAATTCTTGATGATGATATTGATTTTTGTACCTTTTTTTTAATGCATAGATCATTTGGGAGTAGACTGGCAGCGTCCCCGCCCTGTTTAGGTTGAATGGGAAATAGGAAATACGAAAATACAATGAGATATTGTACTTTGGGTTATGGGAAACTTGTCTGTATTTGATCTCAGTACAACCAGTTACGGAAGACAATGATATTCAGAACCTGAAAATCCATTGGGAAGGTTTTCATTGTTAGTAATCAATCATAAACAAAGTTTTATTAAGTTTCCCCGAAGCATATAAGTGAACATTGTGGATGAAACCACTTTCACAAATATTGATTTTTACCCTAACTTGAATTCCAAGGCCAAAGATAAGAAGTTGCCAGGAACAATGGAATAAATCTTAATGGTTTGATTTAGGTATAAATTGTATTGGAAAAGTTGATTTTTCACCTAAAGTCAAAAATTATGAAAGAATGAGTAATTCAAAATTGTCTTAGCGAATGCATCAACAGACTGAAATAGACTGAGTGAATAATAAACCTAATTTAGTTTCTCACACACACAAAAAAACAAAAACAGCGAAGAAGAGTGAATGAAAATACATGGACGCACATGAATGAATGAATAAATGAAGGTGGAAAATGAACGCCCGAACTGAGCACTAAAGTCGTTTTCTGAGGGACCCAGGGGGAAAGATGAATAGGTAACCAGTGTTGTTCTCATCAATGTTGCAAATATTCCTCCTCCCTTTGCCGGCATATTCCTCCTCTGTGCGAGTCTTTGAACTCGCGCCTGATTATGGTGATGGTACGCTGGCTATAACGCGTATCACTTGTTCCTCTGCTGGCGCTGCTGCTCCTGCTGGTGCTGGTCCCTTTCAGAAGTCGTTTAAAATCACCGTAACAGCGTTAAAGGGAGAGCAGAGGGAAAGTCCAGAACTTTCGCCGTTTGATTTGTCATTCTGGACTCGAGCTGAGCAAGAGAAAGGAGGGTCGTTCTCAATCACAAAGGAAATAATTTCGCGAATATTCTCGCTGTTGTGGAAAGCGACTCCTTTCCAAAATTAAAACAGTTCGATTTTTTATGCGTGATTTATCCTTCAGGAGGGAAGACATTTGTAGAGCAATTAGAACAATTTTGATTTCTTGTTTTGATATAAACCATGAAAGACACTCGATAATTATTAACACATTTTTGATGTGATATATTGGAGGAAACAGAAATTAGATGAATTAGAACAACCTCCGCTTTCTTTTATATTGCGCTTGAGGGCAAAAACATTTAGAAAGCAGAACAAACTTTCATTATTTACCATTATAAAAGGGAAAAAAGGCGCATAAAAAAGAATAAACTTAAATTTTTACGGTGATATTAATAAATAAAAGAACTCGACAACGGAAAGTGTGAAAAAATGGTAACCTCTGTCCATAGATTTTCCCCATAACCTGCGAAGACGCTAACCAAAGACATCGTTAGGGAAGCCATTGGTTCAAATAGCAGCAAACAAAACTTAACTGACGTGCCACGGCTCCATTACTGGCACTGTTTACCCTAGGACACTGGACAACCTGCTTGACGTAAAAGGGAAGAGAAAAATCAAGTCTAAATATTGTCTGGCCATTGCAAGTTTTTCACCTCAGCGACGGGATCGCCTTTCTCGCAGTTTGTTCGTTTAGTTTGTTCATACTTTTGTGTCTAATCTTCTACTTTTGATTTTGACATTAATCTTTTTTATCGTATAACATAATGCTCAAAAGTTTTGCCTTTATTTTATTGTATTGAGTGATAAGTTTAGCGCTTTTGTGTTTCTTTGAATGAACTAAGAAATGTGTTTCATTCAATTTATTTTTCAGTGCATTTTATTTTCCAGTTGTAGAAAGCAATGAGTAAAAGACACCTCCAAATTTTAAAGTGAAGAGACCGAAACTGGCACGTCTTATGAAATCAACATCAGTCACTCTGTAAAAAGAGGCAGTTGAAATTATTAGGTAAAACCAGAGGACAGAAGAGAATTCCGGATTTTGAAAGTGAAGGGCAGATCGTACCGATCGACTCTCGAGTGCAGTATCTCCACACAGGTGAAAAATGATATAAAATGTCTCTCTTGGTTCGCCGAGTTCAGAGGTCTACACCTTGCCCTTTCAATTCCTAGGTATTGCGTAATTAGGGGAAACAGCTAGAGCAAATAGACCATAAGAATGTTCAAGTATAATATTAAACAAAAAAATATCAAAACTTTCTTTGCTTTTTGTGGTGGATGTTATGGATTAAAACTGTATGCTGTAGGGGATCTACGATGAAAATTGCGATTATTACAAAGAAAAAGTATGGAAGGAAGGTCTTCAATGTAAATGACAGCCAATACTCTAAAATTATTGCTAAAGATTGCTCAGCAAAGATGTCTCTATTTTCCGTAAGACATCCTTGTCAATATTTCTTTTCTTATATCTGTTATAACTGTACATAAATGTCAGGACAACTCCCATATCTATGGAGTACACATTTTCCGTTCACAAGCATCTGAATCATAAAAAAAACTGATGTACTGTCCTATGAAAAAGAATGATAGCATCTTATTCATTTTTAAGTCTAATAATATTTCAAGTACACGACGCTGATCCGAATTTCTTGTTTATGATTTTATATTACAATAAATTTGAAGTTAATTATCTGATGATCACATATGGTACACAAACAATAACAAGTATATTACTATTTATACAGTAAGATGGTGACGTGACATATCACTCCAGTGAAACTTATATTCTTATTGTAGGTAAAAAAGATTTAGCCTCTTCTACCATCCCTGAAAGAGTGGGCAGCCTGACAGGAGCTACGCAGTCGCATAAAATGAGAGTGGGTAGGCGCTGTTTTTCACCTTCTAGGATCACTGAATAAAGTTGTGCTTGCAAGAAACAACGAATGAGCTACTTTGCGTCCCAGAGAAAGGGTATAAAGCATTTATCCTTAAGTGTATGGAGTAATGGCTTTAATGGCTTAAAATTAAATCATGAATGTCAAGTGATATAATTATTTCATAATTATATATATATAACACACACACACACACACACACACATATATATATTAAAATAATATGTATAAAATTGCATTACAGCTAACCAATCCATTTAAGAGGGCCTCAGTCATCCCTTACTCGTGTAAGGTCAATCTTAAACGAAGAAGGAGAGTGAAGTCCCTCTCTAAAAATATTATATATATATATATATATATATATATATATATATATATATATATATATATATATATATATATATATATATATATATATATATATATATATATATATATATATATATAACTTGAGAGACACTTCACTTTCCTTCTTTGTTTAAGATTGACTTTACACGAGTAAGGGATGGGTAACTGAGGCCCTCTTAAATGGATTGGTTAGCTGTAATGCAATATCAGGAAGTGGCCCCCAAGTGTTACTTTGCCTCCGCTACTTGCAGACCTTTGCAAAGAGTTGCTCGAAAGTTCCCTTTCCTAGCAAGTCTCCTGGCTTAACTCTCGCGCGATCGAATGAATGATTTGTTGAATAACTCTCCAAACTAAAAAAAAGAAAATAGAAAGGAGGAAGGTCGAGGGAGTGAAAGAAACGATTGGTAGCGTGACCTTTAGACCGACCTTATGGTGCCAAATTGTTGTGCTCGAATTCTAACACCTTGGTAAACAGAAAACATAGATGTCGAAGAAGAAAAGGGAGGAAAATGAGAATCCGAATTGGCTGTAGTTTATAAAAAAGAACAAAAAAACAGTCAGGTAGGTCTAGGATTCCACCAGGGAGGTTTAATCCTCTGATTTCTGGTGGATCACCACCGAGCGAACGATGTTCTGCGAGTCTTTTGCCCGTGTTACTGAATTTTGGCGCTAAGTTCTCCCTGTCAGGAGAGAGAGAGAGAGAGAGAGAGAGAGAGAGAGAGAGAGAGAGAGAGAGAGAGAATTTTCAGTGGATGACAATTTGAGGAATCTTGTCTAGGGTGGCCGACTGGAGATGACGGGAGGAAAAAACTGGACTGGGAAGGAATAGTAGGTGTTGCCGCACTACTTAGAAAGGTAGGGTTGGGGAAAGATGTAGGAAAGGAAGAGAAGTTGGAGGAGGAATGGAAGGTTTGAGGGAGTGATAGGAGGAGGAGAGGAGGAGGAAGGGAGGAGGAGGAGGAGGAGAAGGGATGGGGCTTGTCAGGAGGAAGAGAACACAGCGGGATCCCCAGTAAGCTTTAAGCTCTATACAGAATCGATATTCCTCGACTCTTCTGGCACAGGAACCCCACCCACCACCCTTCCCGAGCGTCCGACCCACCCAACGGATCCCACCCAGCCCCATATGGCCGACAACCTCCGCCCATTTGGCCGCTCCACCTTGATGGCCACCTATTCGGTCTATTATCCACATCGGCCTTTTGGTAAGTCCCATTCTCCCGAATTACTGGCTGTTGTTGTTGCCTCAGCGCCTCTCTAGACTTAATCTTCCTTTCAAATTTCTCGAACGCAAAATCAGTTGAAAACTTATATATCAGCTTAAAAAAACACATTATGTATATATTTACTCTCAAACTCCCACTTATACGTATGTATACGCATCAGCATAGAAACGCCTAGCTATGTTTCTGTGGTAACTCATAGCTATATTAATGTATATAGAATATAAAAAAGGCACAGTAATTTCGAAATCTGAAATGGCAGTTATTCAGGGCGTTTCATATTCTACATTCCCGGTATTTCCCTCTTCCTTAAAGAATATATATATATATATATATATATATATATATATATATATATATATATATATATATATATATATATATATATATATATATATATATATATATATATATATATATATATATTATATATATATATATATTTATATTATATATATGTATATACATATATACATATACATACATATATATATATATATATCTATATATATATATATATATATATATATATATATATATATATATAATACACACACACACACACACACACACACACACACACACACACATATATATATTATTAATATATATAATATAATTATATATTATTTAGCGTCGAAGAGAGAGAGAGAGAGAGAGAGAGAGAGAGAAACACTCAAAGGTAAGGAAAATATGGCACATAAAATACTACGTGTAAGTGTCACTTACATTTGCATATATCACTACACATGAAAACTACACATTCATACGATATCGATCGATACTGGCAAGAAGAGGTTTCATTATTGGGAGTTCAATTCTTTCGAGTCTCAGAAGAGCGTTGATACAAGGAAAGAAATTTGACAGAGAAAGTCTCGGAGGTACAGGACACAAGGGGTAAGCTCTTTATGGCAAGTCATGAGATAGCGATGGTCATGAGGTAATGGTTGAGATTGATGCACTGGCCGACATTATTGTAAGCCATGAGACTTATTTGAAAATGATATTCGAGTCACGATAAAAGTCGCCTGTCAGTGAAAGGTGATAAGTTTAAGTCAAAAGGTAATATTCGAAGATAAGGTCATGTCAAACACTGACTGTAGAAGAAGGCAAGCTATCAGATGTTGACGAATAATTTGTGAAGGTCATGACAGTGTCTTGGCGTCTGTGTTTATTCGCTGGATAAATTTTCAGAGCAGATATTCAACGCAAATTATTTAGGACTGACTGCATTGGCAAACAGTCCTTTGGATTTATGATAAGCGGCATCGGTAGACAGTGCCAGAATCTGGATTTATTTCTTTGGATATTCAAAGAATATTAGATTAATCGCAAGATTTATTACCTTTACAGCAAATCGGTTGATTTAGGACGAATTTCTGCTTTTTTGTTTTATTCTCAAAACCAGGAGGATTTAAAGTTAGCTGTCTATACAGATTCATTGAATTTACATTATAAGAAAATGACTGGAAAGTACCTGATGATGCTTATCTCTACTACACAAAAAAAATCATATTTAAGGTAATACTTGCTTGTGATATTTAGCGTGGATATTAAGTAAGAAACAGTAGATTAGAGGATCAATATCCAAAATTTTTACAAGGCGAAAACTGAATTATATTTAGAAAACGAACATAATATTAAAGACAAATTGGATATCATTATAGATTTCAGGAGAACGGAAACAGAGAGCTGACAAGGCCTCTGTGTTGTGGAATAATGATGGAATAAATGTGCAGGTAACCCACAATAGCTAAAGAAATCTAAGAATGTTATTATTAAAGGTTTGAAACAATATTCTACTGACTCAGGATGACTCAACAAACATTTCGCTCAGAAATGCAAGCGTGGTGAGAGACGCTGGTAAGACGAGTTATGGGGTAAAACAGATCTACGTGAGATACTCTATTGGAAAATCATGAGTTGCCGTTTGATAGCAGGAGGGTTGAATATATGGTAGAGGGGGATATGTACGCATAGATTTAAGGATGCATCGTCAGTAGTTTAAGAGAAATTTTGTCTGGGCGATATCATTTGGAAAGTGCGGTTGGAAAAAAAATTGTATTTTCATGAGGCGTGTTGTTTTTGTATGCATAACATATTGCTCTTCCCCTGCTATTTCTCTCTCTCTTCTCTCTCTCTCTCTCTCTCTCCCTCCCTCCTCCTCTATCAATCTAATCCCATCTATTATTATGATATATATATATATATATGTATATATTATATATATCATATATAATCCTATCCTATCTATCTATTTATCTATATATATATTCATGAGGCGTGTTGTTTTTGTATGCATAACATATTGCTCTTCCCCTGCTATTTCTCTCTCTCTCTCTCTCTCTCTCTCTCTCTCTCTCTCTCTCTCTATATATATATATATATATATTATATATATATATATATATATATATATATATATATATATATATATATAGAATCTTCTTTATCATGGTTCTTGAGATATGGCGAAAACATTCGCTCGTCTTGCCCAAGCTAATCGCAATGTATGATAATTTGCAGATTCAGAACCGTGAATTGCCCAGAAAATTCCTTTGTGTATAAATTTCCAAAGGATGCCAGAATACATCCACAATATAAGCCTTTTACACTGCCTAATGTTGTCATGCGACGCATAGGATACGTTCTAAATCCGAAAAGCAAAAGACTTTGGGAAAATGAAGGAATCAAGAGGGAATAAAAGTGCAATTTCCCATCGGGTATCCTCCAACGAACAAACGCAAGTAGACAAAAATGGAGCCAAAAGCGATAGCGACGCTGGCAGTGATCACACTTGATAAGTAATGGATTTTTCTTGTTGTTGCGCTCGTTAGGAAAGAGGCATTCGCGATTCCTCGGCATTGGGTAAACAGGAGAAAGAAATATACAGAGAGAGAGAGAGAGAGAGAGAGAGAGAGAGAGAGAGAGAGAGAGGGTTTGGGTAGAGAAGGAATATGTTGTAATGATCGTGGCAAGGACAGATGATTTTGGAAAGCGCTTTCAAACGACCACGGAAATGTCAGCTTTATACGCTGTATATCAAGAGACACTTTTCGCGCCCTTCTTATGAGGAAAAAAAAAAAAAACAAAAAAAAACTGGACGTCTGTTTATATGAACACGAATTTATTTCTTGATTTCCCTCCGTGCCCTTGAAATGTCTTACGTAATCTAGACTCTCATACTGACAGTTCCCTCTTTAGGTACCATGTTTAAAAATTTTTCTATAACAGGGCTTTAGGGTAATAGAGTCTTTAGTCTGAGACTGAAAGTAGGCTACTACTATAGTAGATTAACATCAACCGTGCATTTGATGTCTAGGCCAGTCCCTTACGACGCTCCTGATTGGCAGTTGATAAGCCAATGACAGGGCTGGAAACTCTCAGTCTCTCTCGAGAGTTCACATAGGCAGGATGTATTTTCCACCTCTCCTGAGGGATACTTTTGAAGGACGTATCCCTCAGAAGAAGTGGAACATAGATCCTACCAATGTGAGCTCTCTCGAGAGACTGAGAGTTTCCAGCCCTGTCATTGGCTTATCAACAGCCAATCAGGAGCGTCGTAAGGGACTGGCCTAGACATCAAATGCACGGTTGATGTGAATCTACTATAGCTTGCTTTTCTGTAACCTTAGTATGAGTTTGGTATGCCATATATCCTGCCCGATCAGTAGAAACGACCGTAGTTTGAGCGATATATCCCTGAAGTCTTCCCTGTTTAGTAAAAAGTGGTCTAGTTTAAATATTATATCCCCCTATCTTGCTATTCAGTAAAAATGGCTTTAGTTTTATACCCGCTACTAGCCTTTCAGTCACAGTGGCCTAGTGTGAGTTTGATGTGTTCCTTATCTTGTCTATTCAGTCATAGCAACAACATCAATATTTGATATCTCCGCTGTCTTGTCTGTTAAGTTCTAGTGACCTAGTTGGAGTTTGATATTACCATTATCCTTCCCACTTAATTACAGTGACCGTAGTTTGAGTTTGACACTACCGCTGTCTTTCCCGCTCTGTTGCATAGTTAGAGTTTGATATAACCGCTGCTTATCTTGTTCAGTTATAGACTCGTTAACCTTAAGCGTCAGTTATAAGCAATGCAATGTTAAAAGCATAACCCCACATCTTGAGTTACAGCTGAAAAGAGGGAAGGATTCAAGATTATTTTTAAGCATAATATGTTAGGAGAAAATGAAGAGTGGATGTGAAAGTAAGTATAGAAAGTTCTCGTGAAAATCAAGCTCCGTGGCACCAAGTTGCGGTCAAAGTCACAGCGGGAGAAGATACGAACTTGAGACTTGGACTCGCAAATGAAAGATCAAGAAAGTAATGAGTTGACTGACTTTACTGAGTCCGTGTTAAGATCTGAAGTAATTGAAATACACCCAAATGATAGGATGAATTCTGTTTTTTTTTTTTTCTTTCTCAAACAAATTATCTTAAAAGATTTGTTTCTTTAGCTACGAGTGCGTATCAAGGATTGGCATCAGGAACTGATATATTTAAGGAGAGAGCATAAACTATAATTTTGAGTCACAGAAAAATAGCAGAAAGAAATACAACCTAAAAAGGATATTAACATCATGCTTACTAGGATCTGTAAAAGGGAAAGTGTGTTAATGTTAGATTAAAGTGTAGCGGAAGGTGTGAAATATCAAGGTAGGTACTAAAACTGAACATAATAGAAAAATATTGTTTTTGTCAAATTAACCACAGAAAGAACCTTAAAACCATGTGTTCCGCTAAGAACTTAGAAATCAGTCATGAATTATTGCCAAACAAAAAGTACATCAACATCTGTTTCTACGTAATTCCATCGCAAATTAGTTTTTAAAGCAAAAAGAAAAAAAAAACACACATATATATATATATATATATATATATATATATATATATATATATATATGTATATATATTGTATGGGTATAATGCTAAGAAAATATAAAAAAAAAAAACCCATAAAAAGATGCCACTTCAATTTAAGAATAAGAGCTATTTGATCCTGGTTTCTTGTTTGCCACGATTTAGTTCTCGACTCCTATTGTAGCGAATATTTTCCCCTGGGTTAATGTTACTTCTTCAAACGAAAGTCGCAAGGCGCAATGAAATTGTCTTTAGCAAAACACCGAAGGGACGGAAATAGAAGAAGACGAGAAGAAGAAGAAGGAACTCGAAGGATGGGCTGTAAGAAGCTGGGAATAACACAGAGAAGTCGAAAGATGAAACAATGGAATAAGAGGTAGAGATGGTTAGTCGGATGATTTACAAGATAAAACTGTCTCGACGTCAGCACGGCCGTCCCTTACTCCATGGCGGCGCTTAATAGTGAGTGAGGTAACGTGTGAAAAGGGAGGCCTAGTATGGACCTCCGGACTCCACATAACTTACCTAAAACCGGAGACACTAACCTAGTTGGATTCCTTCTCTTTTCTCTGGGATGTCTTTCGCTGCTCGTTTATCCATTTGTTTTTTAATCTACTTTTCATTTAATCATCAAAAGTCTGTTTTTATATTTAGATCCCGATGTGGCTGTTTAAATACCTTTTAGGTAGAGGGTCATTCGCCTGACGTGCGCCTCTGCTAATTATGAATGTATTAGTGGGAAAGATTAACGGTAATGTTGTTTGGTGTCCCTTTTACCACTGATGAGATTTACCTATTGTTTCTCCTTTTCAAACCCGTGATTATTACGCATCCTGTCGTGATCCTGAAATATTTATGGGCATGATTGACGCGTAGTGGCAGTCATTTACGCAATAAGCACATCTGGTAATGACGATTATGGCAGTGGGAAAAAAAATGACAACAAACAGCAACGCTTTGAAGACTGGCTCACCAGAAACAGTGTGAAAGGAATGACTACTATTAGTATGAACGTGCAAATGAATAAGCCAGAGAGAGAAAAAGAGTTAGACTTTCTCCATGGAATTTATCGCCTTTAATTGCTGATAGTGCGCGGTCTTCCTAAATTACTTAGCGGGCATTAATAGTCTGGAAAGAATGAAGGTGAGAACGCAAACGCAATAAAAAGTTACTGGCAAATCTAATAGTAATTACACGCGGCAGGTAAAATGTTGTAGTAGCGAAGGCGAGAGATTTTAATTGAATTTTTCTTCAACTTTCAAACATAATACAGAAGTATGAAGAATACCAGATTGTTGGGGACGAGGACATCTGTGACGACCAAAATACTTAAGAGACAACCACCGTAGGGAGGTAGTTCAGTCAGTGGACCTCACGCGGTGCACTGTAGGCATTACTTAAGGTTCTTTGTAGAGTGCCTTCAGCTCCTAGCTGCTGCCACTTTTTTTCCTTTTACTTTTCACTCTCTCCTAACTCTTAATTCATAGTGCAA
Organism: Macrobrachium nipponense; assembly: GCF_015104395.2. NCBI lineage: Eukaryota > Metazoa > Arthropoda > Malacostraca > Decapoda > Palaemonidae > Macrobrachium > Macrobrachium nipponense. The sequence continues at coordinate 35,026,653 of NC_087204.1, forward strand.
CTGCTTTAAGGTTTTCCTCCTATTACACCTTTCAAACCTTTTACTGTCAATTTCCATTTCAGCGTTGAATGACTTCATAGATCCCAGTGCTTGGCCTTTGGCCTAAATTTTATACTCAACTCAACTCAACTTAAGAGACAACCTTAGG
>NC_087204.1:35031800-35034300 GCF_015104395.2 Macrobrachium nipponense
GCAGCCCTAACCTCATCTTCTCAGTCTAAATCTCAGAAATTTATGATTCTTGCGATGCCAATAAAGACGACATTAGTCGATTTCTCCTTTTCATTTTCATCCTTATCAAGCTAACTTTTATATTTCTATCAATTAAATTCATTCTGACTTTGCGATATGAGTTATTTCTCTCTTTTAGCATCCGTCCTTTGTCAGGCGCCTCGAAGCCGATTGAGGTTTACTTCGCCGAGACACCTCCTTGAGAAATGTGTTGGTCATTTGTATCTTATTACTCTTTGACCGCGTTTCCCAAACGCTTGGAATAACTGTGCACTTTGGCCTTGTGTCTCAACTCCAGCCCCGTTGACTTAGCATGAATTTTTCAGCGTGACCTTTGCAGATGCTCGGCTTCTTCCTAAATAGCATTGCTTGGCAACAGTTTTGCTGGTTGTGTTTGTCTTCGGACGAGACAGTCGCCATTACTAATGGAGCCTCTCTTAGCAGCGTGCTCGTTTCCCTCCTTCTGTCTTTTCTTTCTGCTTTTCTCTCGTCTTTTCTTTGACCCTCCCTTCTTATCCCTTGGCTTGAAGCTCTTTGGAATTTTATTCATTTCATCTCTCTATTTTTTTTTATATCGCTGATGGATTTCTTTGATCACTGTCCTATTTCGTCTAATGGTTTTCGTTAAGTGCTAAGCGAGGTATTTTGTTGACTAAAGAAAATTTAAATAGTGTTATCAGTTTCAAGTAAGACTTTTTATTTCATTTTATTATACTCCTTTTCTTATTTTTTGTTTCCCCTATTCTTCTGTACTCGTACTTTTACGTTGTGAACGCCATTTCTTTTGTTTAGTACTTTTCGTATTTTTCCTCACTTTCCATTTGTTCTTGCCATTTATTTTTCTATCTTTTTCGTTGCTTTCTACATTCTGGGTTTTCTCAATTTCTTTTGAGTCCTACCTCTTACTCTCTCCTCTCCCCCATTTACTATTGTTTTCATTTTTTTCCTTTCATAAATTCTTTTGCCTTTTGTTCAGGCTTATCCATCTGAAGGGAAATGTTCCTCCACACTGTCGCATAGGTGGCAACTCCGTTTGAAAACTTACGGGCATAGTGATGTTAACCTTGATGATAAACGAACGTTGTGTAATAAAAATCCACAATTATATAAATAAATCGTATTACTATTCAAAAATAAAAAAATAAAAATTTTGTAACTTAATGCAATTTACTTATATAATCGTGGATTATTATCACATAGCAGTTTATCATGATATTCTCAGTTCCTCGTTGGACGAGTCGGTTACTTGATCGATTACCAATATCAGGGTCCGGCCGGGTTCGCAGAAGCAGAGGAATTTATTTCTGGTGGTAGATATTCATTTCTCGATGAGGTTCGGATCCCACAATAAGCTGTAGGTCCCGTTTGCTAAGTAGCCAATTGGTTCCTAGCCACGTGAAAATATCTAATTCTTCGGGCCAACCCTGGGAGAGCTGTTATTCAGCTCAGTGGTCTGGTAAAACTAAGACATACTTATTTATTTTTTTGTGTGAATTTCCTATACTCTGTTTTTTTTTTCATCTGTCCACCCGCCTGTGGTGTTTGCGTATGGTAACACTGCGTCCGGGGCTTTAGATAGTTACATTCAGCTTACATTCAACAATAATAACAACATCCTATTTCGAATATTAACGGTGTAATTCGCATACAGTAAATTATTAAAACACTTTTCAGTTGCAAATGTACACCCAGATATCCTTTTAATTACCTAAAACTTACACATAGCGTAACTATCTAAAGCCCGGGACGCAGTGTTACCATACGCAAACACCACAGGCGGGTGGACAGATGGAAAAAAACCGAGTATAGCTATGAATGAGTGTTTCGTACGCAATTATCTGGACTTTGGTACTAAAATTCATGAGTGCGCCATCTATCGTCTTGATGTCAATAATTGAACCCAGAAGGACGAAGCAAGTAACACGACAGTCAACTCAGTGTTCGATTCTTTTGATTATGACTTGTTTTAACGAGTATGTTGAACGCTCAGGTGACGACGCACGACGTTTTCGAAACGGACGCATATTTCGTCTGAACATCAAATTTCTGAATATACTCGCCTTTTCTCCTTTTTTCGCTTACTCGGGGAGTAATCCTACAAACGACTTTGTTGTTAATGCTGTTGTTGTTCTTGTTGGGGGGGGGGGGGGGGGGGGGTAGGAAAGCCTAAAAGGCTCTGAAAATGGTGTTTCGCGTTGAGTTAAAGATACAGGAATTGTAGGATAGGATATTTATCATTTATTTGTTAGAATGAAACCTATCTTATCATTTATTTATTAGAATGAAAATGTTAGAACTAAATAATGTGCATGTTAAAAAGTACAATGAAATTATTTGTAATAAAATATAACGTATTCGTATTAATTTTCATTGGTGAAACAACACTATATTTGACCGTGGATTTTAGAGTGCGCACCGAGTAAGTTGGAGGTCGGATCACGCCTAGTTTTTTTTTTCTTTC
>NC_087204.1:35039300-35046800 GCF_015104395.2 Macrobrachium nipponense
AAAACGTGGGAACATATGAGCAATGGGTAATCAGATGCAGAAAAATTAATAAAAAAAATACGTAGATATTGGAAAAAATATGAAACCTAAGTATATACCTTTTTACATAAGCAAAAAAATGAATATCGTATAATATGAGTTAACATTTTATCAAAACAAACAGAAACAATGGATATTATTATATAAGAAAATTAAAATTTTTATAAAAGAACAATCTTACAAAAAAGTCGCATGAAAAATGAGTATCAAAACAAACAGAAACAATGGATATTGTCACAAGAATAAAAACAAAATTAATCTCAGTATGGAAATGAAAAAAATTAATTATAATAATATATAAAAAAATTAAATCTTTTCTAAAGAATAATTTACAAAACATCGCATGAAAAATGAGTATTTCCCAACAGGACACAACGCAGCCATGAGCATCATCTTACAAAATAATCCACAAGAACAGAACTTCGAGGAAAAAATGGAGCAAAACGATGACTGTCATCAAACGACAACAAGACACCGACGGCAATCAATGACACACAAAGACTCGCGGCGCAAAAAAAAAAAAAAAAAAAAAAAAAAAAAAAAAAAAAAAAAAAAAAAAAGTAAACATTTCATCAGCTTCAGCAGCTAAAAAAACCCCATCGCTCAGGATCCCGGGGATGACCCAAACCCAAACTTGAACGAATATCTGTCACTGTCCTGTCCGGGGTCATTCTGTTTCGTTTGCTTTTCCCTTTTCATTAGCCATTGCCTCTCTCTCTCTCTCTCTCTCTCTCTCTCTCTCTCTCTCTTCTTCTTCTTCTTCTTCTTCTTCTTAAGAACCGGAGGAGAAAGAGAGAAAAAACTTATTTCTTCTCCAACCATACATAAATCTGCTTTTGTTTTCCCCGAGAAACAAACTTTTGGGTTAGTTGTCTCTTAAGCCTTGGGAAAACTAGCATCTGGATAGCAAGTTACAAATGGGATAGCGATGGAAGAAATGGAGCAAAAGGGGAGGAGGAGAGAGGTGCTTCTTCTGCCCGGAGTGGGTTGAGGAGCTGGGGGAGGTATACAGGGGATGGGAGGAAAGGTGTCAAGACATTGGAGGAAGGGGGGAGGGGTTCAAGGTCCCAGTGTGGAGATCTTTGAGGGGGGGGGGTTGTGGATTAGAACTGGGAGTGAGGGGTAGGAAGGAGACGGAAGGGAGGAGGGAGAGAGGAGGGGGGAGGAGGAGGAGGTGGAGGTCCAAGGAGAGAAGACGAAAGGTTTACGTGTCTGAAAATGAATTTGGGAGTAAGAAGTGTTTTAACAGGAGTCTCAGGAGAGCAACAAGCGTCATGATAATATTGAAAACAGCCATTTACAGGTGAAATTAGTCTCACACTTATGAATTTCAAGCATGATGCAGGTATTTCTCTGACCATTATTGTTATTATATAGTAATCTTGGTAAAGTGTCTTATCTTTTATAAGTCTAGTTGCTACCTTATTACTACTAGTATTATTATTGGTAAGGTGTACTGCATTGTTGGTATGAATATCAATAGGGATCACACGACCAGCCCATCATATTGATATGATGGGCTCGGCTTTTAGTCACCGGATACTTGTTCCAAAATGCCACAATTCAATATCAGAAATTGTTCATTTTTCGCAGCTTGCTTAACGGCTAAGATTTTATAGTGCATCGATTTTATACGTGCCATAAAATCTAACAAGGCGTGATCCGACCTTCAGCTTACTCGGGATGCGCGCAAGATTTTCCCCTTACTCTTAAGTTGTAAACATTAGATTCCTAACTTTTAAGATAGATTATAACATTCAAAAGTCTATGGTCAAATAGAACCTTGTTTCACCAACGATAATTAAAATAATTACGCTATATTTCATTAGAAATAATTTTTCTGCACTGTCTAAAATGCACTTTACTTATTTCTTACATTTTCATTCTAACAAATAAATCATAAATATCCCATCCTATAATTCCTGTAGCTTTAACTCGAAGCGAAATATCTTTTTCAGATCTTTTCAGGATCTTCCACAGACCTTTCCGACCACCCCAACAAGATAAACAACAACAACAACGAGGTAGTTTTTAGGCTTACTCCCCGAGTAAGCGAAAATGGACAAACTATCAATAAAGGACTTTATCTTTGACCACACTGCTAATCAACTACAGAACAGATCTGGAAAAAGGACGATATACGGCATTGCTAAGGATGACAAAATATTCTCTGTGGGTAAACCCATATCTGAAAGGGATAAGTTTCAGATGTTGCTAACATTTCTATATACATATGGCTAGCTCATTCATGTATAGCGGATTCATCTAAGAGGCCAATGTGGCTACTAGGAGTAATCAAACTGGTAATTGCTACCACCTTATATATATATATATATATATATATATATATATATATATATATATATATATATATATATATAATGTAAATAAATTCTTCTGTTAAAACAAGATACGTCTCTCTCTATATATATAATGTAAATAAATTCTTCTATTAAAACAGAAGAATTTATTTACGTCTCAAGTATAAAAGGCCCATTAAAACACTCTGGCTTAGAGCTAAGGACTATATTTCGGTGGACAGATAAGGGTGGGAATCTCAGTCCACCGAAATATAGTCCTTAGCTTTAAACCACAGTGTTTAATGGGCCTTTTACACCTGATATATAAATAATATATGTACACACACACACACACACACACACACATATATATATATATATATATATATATATATATATATACATTATATATATATATATGATATATATACTCTACTATTTTTTCTATGACAGCGAGAAGGAAAGAAAGAAAGTAGCCAAACAGGCTGAGATCGATAAACGAACCCAAACCAATGAGAGGGTCAGTGAAGTAATGACACCTGGAAGGTCATTCTTCTCTCGAGAGGTTTTGGGTCGAAATTTCTGCCGTGTGACACAACAACAAGTTGTTCAGCTCCCGAATGTTGTTGCGTTCTGTGGCGTCTGTCTAACGCCCAACAACGGAGATAATCTTGGCAGCGTGGTCGACGCCCACTTCAGCCATTCTCTTTCTTTACAGGGTTCCTCACACACTTCAAGAACTCTCCATTTTTTGTTCAAGCCATTTCTCCCCTTTTCCCCTAGCCGTGAGGGGAGAATGGGATGCTAAACAGAGGGGAAAAAGTTCTTAGGTGCACAAATATGGATGATAAATAGTCGTAAGCCGTGGCAAAACAAAACCTGCGCTTTATAAGTTTTTTTCCTCTCTCTTTTTTTTTTATACTTAAGAAGCGTTAAATATAAACGTTCAAGTGTGTTTGTACGTGACGTATACAAACTTTTGTATAAATGTATATGTAACAGGAGGAGAAAATCCAGACATTTTTGTGCTTATTTAAACATTTTTGACAGAATAATGAATCACCACTGCAATTAATCATCATAGGACTGGAAAATACGCAAAAAGTTAAAAAAAGGAAACTAGTAATGTAATTGTTAAAAAGGAAGAAAGCATCGTACCGAGAACGTGGCATCCACTCATATTTTGATTACGCATGAGATATGATCCATTACAGAAAATTAATAGTGCTAAGTTATGAAGGTTTATGTTATATTTTTTAAAGTGGACAAAAACTTTCCCCCTTCGGAGCTTTACTCATTACTCGCGCATATTTTGTAAGGCTTCAGTCTTCCATACCAAATAGGACTTTTCTGGTTCATATAGTACACTGAGACCATAAGATCGGCCTTGTTTATGCCAGGGAGACTGTGGAGAAAAAAATCCCAAAATATAACGCGTGTACTGGAAGAAGAAGAAGAAGAAGAAGAAGAAGAAGAAGAAGAAGAAGAAGAAAAAGCAACACACCTCCCTTTTAAGGTTAGGACGTAACTGCCTCTTGGAGTGAGAAATGTTTATAGGACCGTACAAATGCGCAAGATGGAGGCTTCTGTATTTCAGAGATGGTATACAGTTGGAATAATGACCAAACCATCTGATCTGGAAAGCCATCGCTTACACATCTCGTGGTAAAGGAAAAAGTACATACACAACTCTAGTGCGGATGAGTTGATGATGGTTCGTATAGCTGTGACCTAAGTTTAAACCAGAACTGCAATGTTATGGACGCTAACTTAACTTGCAATGAGTTCCTGCTATCACAGAAAATAACCATATATATATATATATATAGATATATATATATATATATATATATATATTAGATAGATATATATAAATATTATACATATATATATATATATATATATATATATATATATATTATTTTTTTATAATATATATATTATATATATATATCTATTATTATATTATATTAATATATAGTTATCTTCTATATATTATATATATAATTATATATATATTATATAATATATATAATATTCTATAATATATATATAAATATAAGGATATATAATGTATTATATATATATATATAATATGATATATATATATATATGACATATAACATAATATATATATATATATATATATATTATATCTATATATTACATAAATATAATATATATATATATATTATATATATATAATATATATAATAATTATATATATAGATATATATATATATATATATATAATTATATATATATATATCTATCTATATATATATATATATATATATATAGATTTAATATATAGTATAATATATAATATATATATATATAATATATATATTATAATTATATATATACTATATATATATATATAATCTATCTATCTATCTATCAGATATATAATTATATTATATATATATATATATATATAATATATATTATATATATGTATATATATATCGTTAGCGTCCATAAAAAAGGCGTGCCGCAATTCTACCAAAATATGTTTATTGTATTCTTCATCATCCTATGTTTTACTCTGCCACAAAACTGGGAAGTTAAAAAGAAAAATACTCCCATATACTTTGTCATTAGGATGTTCAACTAACCTGGCTTAGCTCTACACAAAGACAGTTACTTTGTGAGATTTAAACTTTTTGCACAGGGTATGATAATCCATTTTTTGTAGCTGCTGATACATATAAACAGCCTTTATCACTGCAGCATTCTATCTTGCTTCTGATTGGGCGATTTATTTGATTTGCAGCTTTTTGGTCCGCCCGCGAATTTCGTTTCAATGATATCGGTTGCAGAAATCTGAGAAAAAAAGACTGCGCTCGGTTCAGAACGACTGGGAAAGTGCTCAGTGCAACGCATGCAGAATGCAAAGTTTAAGAGAACGAGATCCTTTCGAAAAGAGCCCCTGTATCTGACAGAACAAAACCTGATGGAAAAGAGATTCTTTTTCAGGCTGTCTCGGTCTCTCGAGTTTTGCTTTTCACTTCTTCGAGGGAAGTTAATGCCTGCCTCAGGGATCCAAGCAGTAACGACGCCAGATAACCTTTACTTACTTATTTACCTCTGATAATGAAGCCTGCTCTTCGGAATCCCTTAAACAAGTGGCATAAATTTACGAAATCAAATGACGTTCAGGATGCTTTTGCGTGAAATACATTGTAATAACAAATTTCTCATGCTCGTCTATGAGTTATAATGCTAATAATGTTACGAAGGCCACGACAACTTCATATTCTTATTCAGTTATTGGAAGCGGAATTCGCCAGAAGAAAAAGGCAGGCATTCAATTAGAAAACTACGTCTTCATCGTTCAGCGCATCCAATGAAAAAGTATTTCTTTCCAGGTAAGACTTCTTTCTTCTATTTTGCTTGCTTTTAGTTGGAGGAAATATCTCAAAGCCTGCGGCGTTTTCCTTGTTACTATTCTCTGGGGCTGACGTTGCCTTCAAGCAATGAGTATTTTTGATCCAAGATTTATAAATAAATGACAGTGACCTTGAACATTAGTCCGTGTTCGAATAAACGGAGCGTCAGATTTTACTACGGCAGAAAAATCAGACGCTTTTCTTTGTTGGTTGTTACGATCTACAGCTTGAATTCGGTATTTAGTCTGACGTTGTGATTGTTTGTTTGTATGGTGTTTTTACGTTGCATGGAACCAGTGGTTATTCAGCAACGGGAGCAACGGCTTTATGTGACTTTCGAACCACGTCAAAAGTGAACTTCTGTTACCAGAAATACACATCTCTCACACCTCAGTGGAATGCCCGAGAATCGAACTCGCAGCCACCGAGGTGGCAGGCCAAGACCATACCGATCACGCCACTGAGGCGCCAGACGTTGTGATCAAATTTCTTAAATTACAAGAGTTCAGAAAAAATGATGTAAAAAGAATGTTACAGGAAAACAAGAGAACAAATGGTTGACATCACTGATCGGCGAGGGGTTCCGTTTCTGAAAAATACAAAAAAGTTTAAGACAAACCTAAGCTATTAGCGTTACAGAACACCTGTATTCTGGTCACCTTAATTAAGAAACCATTGCGATCATTAAGGATTGATTGAGTTCAAGTGGGAATTCTAGTTCTTGAGAGTCAAAAAGGAAATTTTGTTTCAAGACAGACAAGAGAGAGAGAGAGAGAGAGAGAGAGAGAGAGAACTTTTCATCCTACTGGGTTGATGATGCAGTTACTGATCGCGGCTATTTGTAAATACTAGTATTTTCAAACGATTTCATCATTACTCATCATCATCACTATCCAAATAAAAGCGTATTTCATTTTCGTACATTTGCACTGATTTTACCTACATAACTTCAAGCTACTCGCTCACTTTTTTTGAGGAGCAGAGGTATTTTAACTTAATAGACGAACCAATAGACAGGTAGGTAGATAGATCATTAGACAGACGGACATACAGCAAAGATCATTTGCTGATAACAGTGAGTAGAATCGGGAGTACTCTACCCTGAGGGGATGGCTTGGTGCACATAGAAACCAATACAAAGATCAATAGATAATATATTCATTATATAGATGAAAGGTATTACTGGATATAGAAGTGAATGACGAATGAGCAATATTTTGTGGTGAAGAACAGAGTAACAGTCAAGGGACGTGAAAACGTAATCAGTGAAATCAAATTCTTGAAATGAAAACTCGAGTTCTACTGAATTTGTATGAATCATTAGAAGCAACAAAAATATATGTATTTACGTATGAATATATATATATATATATATATATATATATATATATATATATATATATATAAGTATATGTATATATATACGTTTATATGTATGCATGCATATAAAATGTTTGTAATAGTTATTCAGCTTTGCATCATCAGCTGATTTTTGTGCCAACAAACCTCGGACGCTCAAAAATCTTAATCACAAAGAAGACAATTTGAAAATGAAAATCAGAAGTGAAAACGGGAACGCGGAAAAATATCATGGCGGAGAAATAGTCTTGTACTTCCCTGAATATATTGTGTTGTTGCATATACGCAATGGAGTTCCATACCATTAGGCTCGACCTATTTCGAAACGGTTAATGAAGCTTGCAAGCGCGTCCATTATGCAGTTCGGGGGAAATGCAACCGTTTTCGAAAAAAAAAAGTGATTCTATTTT
>NC_087204.1:35051800-35056800 GCF_015104395.2 Macrobrachium nipponense
CTTTGCGGGACGTCATAGGAGAGAGAGAGAGAGAGAGAGAGAGAAGAGAGAGAGAGAGAGAGAGAGAGAGAGAGAGAGAGAGAGAGAGAGAGCGATTCATTTACCGAGTACCCGTACCTTTTCCATTAAGTCTGTCCTCTCTGATGAGAGAAGATAGTTTAATCACCATGCCACAGACTCTCTCCCTCTTTCCTTCTCTCTCCCTCTCTCTCTTAACGCAACATGCATGGAACAAGGCAGCAATGTATTCACAAAGTTGTTGCTCATGGATGATATTCACTGAGGAGAAAGAAGAAGACAAGATCATTTTCATGAAGTGTTAAGGATGGAGGAACAGAAGTGATGGAATTTAATTGTGTATCATGTGGAGGAGATTGTTATAAACACATAAATGGTAATTCTGTATATGTATAAATATCCAGACACGCACACACATATATATGTATATATATATATATATATATATATATATATATATATATATATATTATATATATATATATATATATAATATATATTATACTTTTACCACAAACATTAAGCTACAACTGTTATATAATATCCAAATTACTATACCTCGCAAATAATACTATATGTACATATATATATATATATATATATATATATATATATATATATATATATATATATATAATATATAATATATATATATATATGTTTACACACACACACACACACACACACATATATATATCCTATATATATATATATATATATATATATATATATATATATTTAGTATATTAGTATGTATATATATTGTATATACCCACAAGGGAGCAAACTGCAGTCTTAATTTCTTTATTAAACGAAAGAAAGATTTCTTTTTAAGTTGCTCTCCTCTGTAATGATAGAGTCACTGTCAGAATACCTCTGGTGAGAGTTCAGTGAGGACAATAAAAATGAGATCTTTTGAAACTAGTCATTGAAAGAGAGTTTATCTTTTCAACTATTGCATAAAATGACAAAATAGAAGAGGAAAGATTTTTCTAAACAAGAGGATATAGTACTGGCATGTACAATATGTAACACACAAAAAGGCAGGAAATCCATTTAGAAGTTCGCTTACAACAGCTGTCCAAATGTAAAAGCAGCAATTCAGCTTAAAGCTTTAGAAAGCACAAATCTACGCACACACACATATACAAATATATATATGTATATATATAATACTATATATATATTATATATACTATATATATATATATATATATATATATATATAATATATATATATATATTACACATATATATACATATATATACATATATATTATGCCCATAAAATAAACGAATGTAATCCACTGTATGAATGCATGTGCAATTTTTTTTGCAATTGCTTAGAAATAATCAAAACCTTCTATGTTAAATTTTAGGATTAATCATGTTCGAGACATTAGCGCTCATTTAGTATGAATAACAGAAGACCTCGTTTCACGAAGTATGAGCACCTTCACAGCTGATCAAATATCTTCCACATCATTCATTGAACAAGAACCTTCAGAGCATAATTATGGCCAAGATCTAGATAACCACTTTTCTCTTCACCGATTCTGGCGACCTTCACGCTCAATTTCCTTCCAGAATTCGCTCCGTTCGTCTCCTTTGTTCCCGCGCGCGTGTGTAAGAACGCGCGCGCATTTATTACTCAGCGTGGCACAATGGCTCTCTCTCTCTCTCAACCCTTTCCACTCCCATACGCCACGTTTGGAACTCTGCAATTCCACGTTTCCCCCTTTCGACTTCTCCCTGTCAGCCTTCATTTCCACTAAACCTTCCTCTTCCTGCAACGTGGCCCCCCCCAGGTCCCCCGTAGGCCTCCAACCCAAGCCTATATGACCAAACCCCGCCCCTCACCCCCGGTGGCCCTAGGCCTCGAACCCGAGCCTAAGACCAAGCCCCTCCCATTTTATCACACTATATTAATCTGTCAGGCCCCCTTTTGAAGATCGGATTTCTCTCTCTGTGTCTCTCTCTCTTTTACCTCTCTCTGTCTCCTTTTTTTCTTTCTTTCTTGTCGTGCGTTTCTCCTCTATACGAAGACCGGCGGAGATCACGTAATAGTTTAGGACAGCGTGAACTTGACGCGTTCTTTTGTGTCGAAATAATAATGTTCTTGCTGCCGGCCGGTTCCGACGATTGTTCTTCTCGATCGTCGTAAATCTGGGAGAGGCCCAGGGTTTTAGTAAATGAATCTGCTCCCCGTTTGTATTGCGCTCTGTATCTCAGGTAAAACGAAATTGGTGAACGCTTTACATCAAACCTTTATTGTTTACCTACATGTAGGAGTTACTGCTTTTGTTTCCTGACTTTCAGATGCACGTAACTATCATTCTGTCTGTCTGTCTGTCTCTCTATCCATCTGTCTATCTATCTATCTTTCTATATACTTACACACACACACATATATAGACAGTATATACGGGATTTTGTTTTCTTAACAGGTAACTCAAGAAGAAACTTGAACGGTCACTCTCAAATTCATACTGTAACTAATAAATTGTGGATGAATCCTATTTGCAAAAAACTTCCATATGAACACCTTCATACACCCACAGAGAGATCTTATCAGCAGCATACTGAAATCAAATATTTCCGACAATCAAGTCCGTTTATAAGACCACTTTCGAGAATTTTTAAAAATTTCCATTTAACTCTATACCTGGAAACCTCATTTAGCATTTAAACCGTCTAGATCACTGGCCATTTGATATTCTCGACATCCAGGCATGCACAGATTTATTAAACATTCTGTTTTTTCGATCTTACTCTTTTCCATTCGTGGACCATATTCGCATACTATCAAAGTTTCCCTTTGCCACACTCAATTTCACCCAACAGTTTTGGGATGAACGCTCTGTACTCTTCCATCCACCTCTAGAATCTTGCTGATAATACAAGTGCGCCCTCTTTTTCTAGATCTACACCAGTGATTCAAAAACGTTGTCTATTCGTTACCCATTTTTCATACAGAATACTTGCCCATGGTCCACCGTACTGAACCTGTAAGTCGCCTCCACTGGCTGCTTACCCATTCAACTCCTTTGGTTTTATACATATATATCCTCAGATTGTGGCCTCCTGCATTCTGCTACATGGGGCCCCATTTAGGGAACCACTGATCTACACCTTCCAGCTACCTCTGATACAACCGCCCTGTCTTTCCCATTTCTGCACGCAGTGTTCTCACTAAGTGCCAAAACTTCCATCTATCTTTCTCTCCTTGACCAAGCTACCATATGGTTCTTGTACTCTGCTCCACACCACTAATATTCAAAACCCCGAGATGCAATGTCATAATCTTTCAAATTTTTTGCAACAGCAATATCAGTGTATATGTCCCAGTAAGACTGTGAAACTAGGGATTTCACGAAATCCCTGAAATTTACAGGGAATTCTTGAAATCACCAATAACTTTGGGACAAATGATCCCCGGGGGGCTAGTACTAAACACGGGGACACAGTGATGTAAAGGGATTTCGTGAAATCCGTGGTTTCACAGTCTTATTGTAATGTAATGCACATCCACAACGTATATATATATATATATATATATAATATATATAATATATAAATATATATATATATATATATATATATATATATATATATATATATATATATATATATATATATATATATATATGATATATGTATATATATATATATATATATAAATATATATATATATATATATATATATATATATATATATATATATATATATATATATTATATATATATTGTGTGTGTTTATAGATCTCTTCGTCTACCCAGTACTTTAATTAATTAATTGTATTTATAAAAGAAGCAGCCATGCCTTCTCCTAAAGCAACTGATGTTGGGAGAGAGCATGTCGTAGTAAGGCTAGGGAGACATTTCCAGTCTGACGGAAGCTTAGGGTAAGAGAGGCAAGTCACAAGAGTAGCTAGGCTTCGAGATGGATCTTAGGGACCTCTACAATAAGACCTCTTTTTCTTCCCAATTTGCTGGTTGTTGTGATCACTTTTCAGGCAGTGCCCGAGGCGGTATTTGGAAGCCCCGTGATTCCAGGACAACCAGCATCTCTCTCAGTCGACTGCAGTTCGCGACCTCGGACGGATGTCAGGCCAGTCAGCCTCCCACACTTAAGCCTAACGGCGTTATTGGCGCGCCCAATCTGCCACCAAGCTGGACGCCGCACTTTTCCACAAATCTGTGCACACTGAACATTGTATTCAGGTACGTCTAAAAGTGTAAACTCCAAACCAGCACCTTTTACTACCATAGTACGACTCTTGCAAATTTCATTTTCAAGTCTCACTTTTATCCCTCCTACATCAAAGCCCTTTGTCCTCATTGGGCCACGTGCTCCCCCCTTGTGACTTGTTAAAGACTAAGCCTTCAGTGCATACCTCAGTGAAACATTAGAGTTCCTTTGCCCCAGTGTTAGAGAACTAATTATCCTTAACCAAAGCAAGAAGTCATTTTTTCTTTTATCTTGTGTAATCTGGGATCCTTTTCCAGATTCCCTGAGTCACGTGCGAAGTCTATCTGCCCGCAAGTGTTGCATTCCCGCAAGATTATGAAACCAGCTTTTATCAATTCCATTTTGAGCCATCTATTATCCATTTGTGAGAGATTAGAAGTCCACGTGGGGACCAATAGCATTTACTTTTCTCCAGGCCAGTACGAGCCTTTTGTAAATAAATAGCTGTAAAGTATTTAGCTGAGTTTCTGGCGACCTGTTCCTCTAGATTAAATATTCACAATAAATCAGTTTTACGGTAAGTTCAATTAATTTCATCTTGTTCTCCTCAATTATTTCTGTTTACATATCGAGCCTCTCTCAAGGCCTGGATCATACGTAAAAATATATATATATATATTATACACACACACACATATATATTACATATATAATATATATATATCTATCTATATATATATATATATATATATATATATAAAACACACACAAATACATAGATACATAGTGC
>NC_087204.1:35061800-35064300 GCF_015104395.2 Macrobrachium nipponense
ATTAGATGGAATTCTGTTGTAACAGAACATTTTTACCAGTCATATATATATATATATATATATATATATATATATATATATACATATATATATATATATATATATGTGTATCGGTATATAATATAATCTATATATTATATTATATTATATATATATATATATATATATATATCACGTTATCAAATATATATATTGAACACAGTAAACGTTCGTATAACACAAATATCAGCACATATTTACTTGATATATATATCCAAGCCAAGCCAAGCTAAGCCAAGCCATGCCATACCTAACACATGCCATGCCAAGAACTCTAAAAGCCAAGCCAAGCCAAGCCAAGCCGAACCATGCCATGACAAGCACTCTAAAAGCCAAGCCAATCCAAGCCAAGCAAAGTCATGCCATGCAAAGAACTCTAAAGGCCAAGCCATGATATGCCAAGGAGTTGAAATGCAAAGTATTTTGTTATTCAGCTTATCAAAGCCAGATACTTCAAAGGAGTACAACGGGAAGAACGCTTTCAAGAGGGGTTAGTGAATAATTGAATACGAAGGGTAATAATGAAAACGTCCAAAGCAGGACAATAGTGAAAGGAAAAATTGACACTGAGCCGAACTAAGCAATGAAGGTCACCATTTGTGGAAGGGGAAATAAAAACATGGCGTGATCCGACCTCCAACTTACTCGGAACACGTACAAGAATTTCCCCTCACGCACAAGTTGTAAACATTATATTCCTAACTTTTAACGTAAATTAAAACGTACTAAATTTACGGCCAAATAGAGCCTTGTTTCACCAACGAAAATTAAAATAAATATGCTATATTTTATTAGAAATAATTTTTGTGTACTGCTTAACATGCACATTATTTTTTTTTTACATTTTCATTCTAATAAATAAATATCCTATCCTAAATTCCCTGTATCTTTAACTCAGCGCGAAACACCTTTTTTAGACCTTTTCAAGCTGTACTATAGACCTTTCCTACAAACCCCCCCTACCAACAACAACAAAGTAGTTTGTAGGTTTACTCCCCGAGTAAGCGAAAATAAATAAAAGAACGGTCAGGTTACGATGAAAAACAAGTCCGGAGTCTTTCATAAAGCCAATAAGCATAAAAAAAACCATAAATGGCATAACATTGCGAGAATCTATTAAACTGACATCAGGAACCGCGAATAAAGATGTCGTTAGAGCCGATATTTACCAAATACTTCATTTTACTATGGAAGTATTGGAATACTATTCACAATTAGAAGTTTCAGCTTGTGGCTAGTATATTTTGAATAATGTTTTCTTATTTCCACAAGAAGAATAAACGATTAACGCATTTAAGAAAATTTAAATCCAATTGTGCTCTTAATTCCTTAATTTACCTGATTATTAATTACCAGTTATTATTTTTTCCACTTTTGCATTTGAGTGATATTCAACGCATAACCTTATGGTTTAGGTACGTAATCAATAGGCGACCATGCGCATATTATTATCTACATAGAAAGGTGACGACGCATTACACACACATTTACATTTAGGTGAAAGTCACTTGGTGTGTTATCAAACACACCCAAAGAAAACCAAAACTCTGAAAAGGGAGGAGGAGGAGGAGGAGGAGGAGGAGGAGGAGGAGGAGGAGGAGGAGGAGTAGGGAAGCTGTTAAGCAATTTGAACACAACTGTCCTGCCTCTTAAAGTAAGAAAGCTTATAAGTGACCTAAAACACATATATACATCCACATATCTAATCCACTTAAATCTTTCACATCATTGGAAGGACAGAATAAGATAGAGGTTAAAAGACTCCAGTTAGTGTTCTGTCATAAAGCAAAAACATAAGTCTGTGCAAACAGGTCAGCGAAATGCTTATTTCATCAACTGACCCAGAGGCTGGGTTCGAATTACTGGGAACAGGTGGAAAATTCAGGGGAAAAGAGTGAAGAACGATTAGCAAATTGATGAGGTTTTCTGTCTATCTATCTTTCAGTCCTGCCAAGCTCCGGTTTATTTCCTGGTGTCAGACTGACCCCTTTGTGACATTCACGTCATCCTCCACCCCCACCCACCCCCCCCCCCCCCCCCCCCCCCTTCGTCTTTTCCTTCTAAACGTAAACGGGGTTTACAAATGAGGAAAGGACAAGAATAAGAAGGAAAGAATAAGAAGAGAAAGAAGAGGAGGAGGAAGACTGGGAAAAAGGCGGGATCTCCAAGAGTTCACAAAACACAGAGGGTGTCGAGAAGAAATTCGAGAAACTCCTTTTCAAAGAGCGACCCTTTTTTTTTTCATTCCCTTTAAACTTCTGCCCGAGAAAACACAAAGAGCGACGAGGGGTTTGCAAAAGCTAATAAAAAGGGAAGGAAAGAAGTATGTGGAAAAATATGGCGAATCTAAAAGGGAGAGGATTACGGGCCGGAATTGAATATTGCAGTCTGGAAGGAAGAAATGGACGGAGGAGAAACAAAGAGATCTGTAGCATAATTGGAAGTTTGTCAATCTGTGTTT
>NC_087204.1:35066800-35069300 GCF_015104395.2 Macrobrachium nipponense
TTTTTCCATTACCATGTTATGTTTCGGTCTAGTCGCCGTCAGTAGTTTTGGCTTCATGCTAACACGGGACGGGTCTTGGTCAATGACATAGACTCAGTAAGTCAGGTTGGAAGTCGGCATGACGGAGAACCCATCCAAGATTTTGCGGTTAACAAATCTACAATATAAAGTTTTATAAACACTCGTCAAAATTCCTCTTTATATATATATATATATATTAATATATATATTATATATATATATATATTATATCTAACTGAAGTGACTATTTCTTAAGCCTGCAAATGAAGTTTGCGTCGCTGTTCTAACAATGATTGCAACTAGAACGCTTAGACTCAAAATTCTCGGAAAAGTGGACTTTGGCGGGAAAATCAACCGGCCAGACATTGCTATTTTCTCATTAAACATTGTTCTACAATTAAATGTTTGCCTATGCAAATTTTTTAATTAGGCTATTAAAGGAAGGATGGTAAAAATTTACTCAGTGTAATTAAAGTCAATAAGGAGCCGAAAGACAACGGAGAGGAGGTAGAGGGGTGGGGCGTCTGCTAGGGAACTCTCAGGGCAGGGGCAGGGGAGGGGGTGACTCCCTCCTCGGCGTTTGTTATCGCCTCCTATTCATAAACAGGAACTCAAAAATATAAGAAAGGAAAAATGACGAGAGTGAATGTGTGTGTTTGGGAGGCGAGAGAGAGAGAGAGAGAGAGAGAAAGAGTGAGTGGGGAGGGAGCCGGAGGGAAGGGAAGATGAAGGAATAAAGCGAAATTAATGAAGAATGAGTCAAAAAGCGAGAACGATTTAAAAATGGGCAGTGATTTAAAAACGGGTAAAAGTTAAATGAAAATCAACATTCGCACATTATTCCAAGAACGGTGGGACCCTCGTTCTCTTCTATCTTTTTCTTTCATTTCTTGCATTTAACATAAGCAACGGCACACGAGTGCTCTTAAAAAAGAAGTCTTTGAGTCCATCATCTCATTCCTCTTACATCTTGCACAAGAACGATTGTTTGAACTTGTCACATCTTGCAAAGAGATGAGTACCTCAATTAATCAGTGATTTCTTCTCATCTCGTAAGAGACGCTATCTTACATCTTGTCAAAAGATAAGTACCTAATCAATCAGGTGCTCTTCGCATCTTGCTATTACTGAATCTGAATCAGTCATAAACACTTCTTTATACTTTGCTACTGAAGAATCTAAATTCATTGCCAACTCTTCACTTTAACTTCTTGCTCGCTGCGTGTGTGAATGGATTATCAACTTTTTAATTTCAATTTTGCTGGCGTAACTCGGAGCTAACCACCATCTGTCTCATCCTACTTCCTAACATCAGCTTTTCCTCTCCTCTTTCTCCGGTAGAAGTAAGGTTGCTGTCACCCATCATGCAGCAAAAGAGTTATGTGTAGTCTAGTAATTCAAGAAAAACGCGGCATTAGGCATTAGACCGTGCACATAAGAGTCGAAAAAAATTGCATCAAACAATGCCAGTAACATACAGATGGGTAATACGATAAGGCATGTCTGTATCCTGAACGTTAGTATAAATATGTTTCATTGAATCATATATTACGTTTAACTCTCTCTCTCTCGCATATATCGACTGATCTTTATACCTTTCATCACCACTTAAAAAAAAAAAAAGCAGTAGGCGTAGGATAAATGACCGAACGGCGACATAGCGGCCACCGATCCCGGAATGCGACCACCTTCCCAAAAAGCACTTGAATTCACTGCCATAAGCATCAGTCAAGAGTTGTGCCCCATCCTGGCTGCACGCCGAGATCTCTACGTGCCTCTCGAAGTAAGTGTTTTCTCTTAAACTACAAAATAAGGGCATAATTCAAGCGCATTTTCGGGAAGTGGCTGCCTTCTGAGAGATCTGGCCGCTATGTGCCCGTTCGGTCATTTACGCTACTCATGTGCATGAAAGGCCTTAATGTAAAATACCCCCGCCCCCCTCTCTCTCTCTACACGAAACCACAAGTAATAGTCCTATTTCATACACTGATAAAATTCACTCCCGCCTCCCCGACCCCCACGTTGTGTTGCGTAGCGTTTTCCCTTTTGCAATTATCCTAACACATAGGCCTACTTCCAATCTAGAAGTTACACATGGTCTTTTTACATAAAGAATCGAATGGATTTGATTTATATATGATCTTTGGTAGACAGAAGTACCATAACCCTTTGGTCCAGCTAGTTATCCTACAATCCAAATGCTATAAGCAACATGTAAACCGAACGTAAGACAAAATGTTCGATACCTGAATCAGTAGTGGCACTATTATTCAGATGTAGATATTGGTTCACTTCATGCTCTTAGTTTCCTTGCATTCGTAAAGGAGTACCTACTAATTAGGGAACTCATGTCTGAGGTTTCTTGCAAAATCGTTGGGTTGGAAATGAACAGAGTATACTCTTGTGTTCTTGAGCATGATATTATCACTTCTGCGTGCGTTCACTCATTTTGTAACTTCGTTTGGGAATTGGGATCCTT
>NC_087204.1:35074300-35081800 GCF_015104395.2 Macrobrachium nipponense
TCTCGCTCCTTTGACTATAAATGTCGAATATTTTTCTAGTTGTGATGATTCATTCTGTACTTTTTATATGCCTATATTGAAATACACATACAGTTGAGTAACGTGTTATGTATATATATTTATACACATGTATTATATATACACATAGATGCATATACACATATATGGATAATTATATATTATCTTATATTCTATATTATATTATATATATATATATATATATAATATATCTATATAATGTTGAAAATTTGTGTAAAAATTCATGATATTAAATTGTATATGCTCCTGTGTTGTTTTCAAAATGAACTGTTTTCTGGAAGAATCACTTGTTTACCGCGGGTATCCTTCAAGGTGTGGCTAGCCTATGACTCCTCCTCCTCTCTGTAGAGTGAAAATCGCCCTTATGGCTAATTTGGAGTAGTGTCAGTTTGTATATTAAGCCTTCTTTTGACTATGGTGTTCTTTGTAAAACCAGTCTGCCTCAGTAAAGGGTCCGATAGGACCGAAAGTACACGTAAATATATATATATAATATATATATATATATATTATATATATATATATATATATATATATATGATGATATATATATATATATATATATTATATATGTATACTATATATAATATATATGTCAATATCGTCCACAGGAGAAAAGAGAATTAAAGACTCTAGTAGCTCGATAATTTCGCCTTCCACCAGGCCTCTTCAAGAGCTTTATTTTAACTAAACAGAATGAGCATTAAACCAGAAGTTTCATAAACACTTTCCCACTGGGAAAAAAAAATATCATAATTGTCAAAGTAAAAATTAGGTTGTTTAAATCATAAACAAATTGTCAAACCAGCAATTCAAACAGGTTAAAAGAGAGAACTATTCAACGATTTGGTGAATGGTCATTTAAACTTTTCTCTGAATTTGTACAGTTGGGAAACAATATGAAGGAATAAAGGGTCCAATTTATATATGCCCTGACTTATATTAAAGTTATTTTGTTTGCTAAAACATATGCAAGCTGCTTCTAACAAATTTCTTGCAATCATATCTTTTTCTTTGAATAATGTCTCTGTTTTGTTCCAAGGATAGGACAGCCACAATTTTGTACATGTAAGTTCATAGCACTGTTTGGAGAATTTGTTCTTACACAATATCGATGCTGGAAATTCTCTTATCGATATCTTTACCTGTTTGTCCCAGGTAGAATTTGCCACATTCACAAGGTATTTTGTAAACCACGCCTTCTTCTTGTTTGGGGCTGTTGCAAATAACTGTCTTTCCTACTGTGTTGGAGTAAGAAAATACTACTTTAAAGTTTAATAATCTCAAAGGATAAACAATATCACTGAATGAAGGGTGGAATGGGAGAACCAAAGTACTACTCACATCGTATTCCTTTTTGGTGGTTGTTCTATAATAAGTTTGTTTAGCTAAGAATAAACATTCCTCTATTTCCCTGATCGAAAAGTTGTTTTTCATGCCAATTCTCGTGATAATACTAATCTCCTCGTCTAAATATTCAGGGCTAACTAGTCTAAGTGCTCTTAAAAAGTGACATCTCAAAGCCATGTACTTTACGTTGCGTGTATGGGTCGATTTTGCATTGATCATTAGGTTATTGTTTGTAGCTTTTCTGTGAATTTTGAATTTTAGGCCATTATCTGTTCTTATTATTTTAGTATCTAAAAAATTAATAGAGTTATTTGCTTCTTTTTCCATGGTGAATTTTATTGATGGTACTAAGGAATTAAGATCAGAGAGAAATTCATCAGTGTTGTGGTTTACATTCCAAACAGTAAAAGTGTCATCCACGTATCTAACCCAATAAACATCATCTGGTAATATGCTGTTGGCAATACGAGTTTCATAGAATTCCATGTATATGTTAGACCAACACGGAGACAAACAGTTGAGCCCATTTGCATTCCAAATTTCTGCTTATAACAGCTATTATTAAAAACAAAACATGTATTTATTACACAAAGTCTAATTAATTTCAAAATGTCTGAAACAGGTATAGTAAAAACATATTTATTTAGTTCCATATTTAAAAATTCAAGCAGATCTAAAACTGGTACACAGGTAAATAAACTTTGTACATCAAAACTAATCATGTGACAATTTTGGTTAATTTGTACATTTTGAACTACATTAACAAATTCAACTGAATTAGAAATGTGGGAGTTAGATATAGTTCCTACAAGTGGTTTTAACAAATTTACGAGAAACTTAGAAAGAAGGTATTGTACACTTCCTATTGTGCTGATGATGGGTCGCATGGGGTAACCATCTTTGTGGGTCTTTACTGTTCCGTATAAGTAAGGTAGTTTAGCATTGGAATGCTTGAACTTGCTGATGAGGTGTTGGTTATTTCCAAGAATATTCCTGAGGTTCCTGTGAAATTCTGCGTTGACTCTTTCTATGGGATTGGTAGTTAGTTTTTCGTAGGTGTCTTGGTCGTTCAATAGGTTGTTCATTATATATATATATGTATGTATGTATATAGGTAGGTATAGGTATATATGTATAAATATATATATATATATATATATATAATATATATATGATATATATATATATGATATATATATATATTATAATATATGTATAATTTTTAACTATACATATACATATTACATATATATATATAATAAGATACTATATATAATATAATATATAGTTTAATCGTTATATATATATATACATAGATATACACGTCTTAACCTATAAATGTCGTTTTAGCTTATGGGTAGAGTTTCACTGTACTACGTCCTGAATTCTTGGTTCTGTGGTTCGAGCCATGAGCCGACGAATTTCTTATCAACTAACAAATTCACCTTCGGTTAACATATATGAAAAACAATATAGTCTTTATTTAATTTCCAAGGTAGTAATAATTGGAATTTGGAATTATTATATTAAAGGACATTTAGCTTAATGCGTGTATATGAACGACGGTGATGTGATGAAATTTATATATATGTGTGTGTGTCTGTATGTGTGTGTTTGTAGTATGTATGCATACATGAATGTATGTAGTATACATTATGTAAAACTCATTTCATTGGCGATGCAAGATACTTAATTGAAGTAAAACTTCTTCCCTGCTAGTCATATCTCCATCGTTGATTTATATTTGAATCGGATAATACTGAGATTATGTGAATAATTGCAAGTCTCGCTGGTGATAGAAGTTCACTCTCGACGTGGTTCGGAAGTCACGTAAAGCCGTTGGTCCCGTTGCTGAATAGCCACCGGTTCCATGCAACGTAAAAACACTATAGAAACAAACAAGTCTGATGATGTTTGCCTGTGGGTGTACTGAATACTCGTATATGCTATTTATATGATCTATCGAAAAGCATAATTGTATACGTTTACAAAATACATTGTATAACATATAGCAACTGAAGCCAGTAATCCTGTTTTAACAAGAGCTCATAATTTATTGACGAAACTCTCTCTCTCTCTCTCTCTCTCTCTGAGAGAACTTTGATTAAGTTACATTTCCCATGACCGAAAAAACTGCAATGTGTACACACGCACAGCGTAACCGAAAAGAATCCCCGAGCTTTGTGGAAGCGAAAGCTTTTCTAAACCCATGTTTAGAGAAACGAAAATCTTGCAGTTGCCGAGTGTCTCGTTGAATGTTTGCCGTAAAACTGAAGGGGTTAATCACCACCAGGTCTGCTGTCAATAAAGATGCACTAGAGTAAAGGATAAGACAGTAACTACCAGAACAGAAAATAATACAGTAAAAAGGAAAAGAAGAACGCGATGTAAAAAAAAAATGAAGTGAAACTCGTGCATTCAAATATTAGTTAACGTTGGTTACAGTTATTTTTATTTCGAAGATTAATGCTGCTATTATTATTATTATTATTATTATTTTATTTTAAAACTGTGGCTCGCCCGTCACTTCACTCATGAAACGAAAGCGGCTTTGTCTTGGCAATGGGAGAGCTATTCTTCTTCTTTTCTTGGAGTTGCTGTCTTTTAACACTAACGTTGATGGCTGTTGGATATCGAGTTTCGGGAGCTTTCGGTTTTCCCTTTCCTTTTTTTCTTCCGCTTCCTTTTGTCTTTATGACCTTTGATGGCGGAGAAGGGAGCAGAGGCAAGATTTCCTGCTGACCGGATTTTTATTTTTATTTTTTCCCTCTATCTTGTTCCTCACTTTGCCACCCGCCATCGCACACGTCTCCGTTCTTCTCCCTCTTCTTCGACCCTCTTCCTCCTCCTCACCTCCTGTCTCTCTCTCCCACACCCTCCTCCCTGTTTGTCTGTACGTCTGTCTGTCGGCCTGCCTGTCTCTCTCACTCATCAAGACAGTGATTCAACCCGTTGGCTCCTTTTGTGACGTCATAGCTTTTGCTCGCCCCCTTTGTCATCTGGCTGTGTAGTAGAAGGCCCTAGGAGCAGCCTCAACCCACAACTCCCCCCCCCCACCCCCCTCCTCCTCCCCCTGGCCCACATGTCTCTTGTGCCCTTAAACCCTTCGTCTTCCCCCCCCCCCACCCCCCCCCTCCCCCCACCGTCCCTTGCCGTCTGCTCCTAACCATGTCCCCCCGGGGAGTCCTTTCCTGTCCCTGTCCAAATCACGCATCCTCAAATCTAACTCCCATATGTCCTCCTCCTCCTCCGCCTCCTCCTCCTCCTCCTCCTCCTCCCCCTTCTACCCTCTTCCTCATCCCTTCTCCCCTCCGGCTTAATAGCGATGCCAGAGGAGAATGCAAACAAACCCATTGTTGGAAATTTTAATAAATTTCTAAATGTATGGAAATCGGAAGATTAGGTCTCTTTTTTGTATATTTTATTTTCGGATAAGGGTAAATATAGTTACGTGTCCGTGAGATTAGGTATTGTGCCTTCACACACAAGAGCAAACATTTTAAAATATAGACGGTACTTATACGCGCACATACTATCATACGCACGTGCTTCCACACATACATAATGTATATATATATATCTATATATATATATATATATGATATATATATGTATGTTCATGTATGTATGGGTATGTACTATGTGTGTATATATCAAGTACAATTGTTGCGAAATGTAAATATCTATATCTCTAATAAAATTGATTTTACATAAATTATGATAAGTTGAAAAAGTGAGCGCAAAATGTTGACGTAAGTTCCCATTAGCATAGCAAGAGCATAGATTATGAAAATATTACTGCGCTTTCATCTATACTCAAGTTTTTTTAATGCTCACTTTTTTCAGCTATTGTTGATATAAGAGGAACAACGATGTTACGCTTATAAAACTTATGAAATAAAT
Organism: Macrobrachium nipponense; assembly: GCF_015104395.2. Lineage (NCBI taxonomy): Eukaryota > Metazoa > Arthropoda > Malacostraca > Decapoda > Palaemonidae > Macrobrachium > Macrobrachium nipponense. Next base: position 35,079,593 of record NC_087204.1, read on the forward strand.
CAGTATTATAAACTGATGTAACAAAAACCATTGTTGTCGATGCCAACAAAAAAAATCAGTGTTTTTTTTCTTTGAAAAACGCGAAAAAGCGTTTACTGTTGTCTTAGGTTATGAAGTTCCAATTGATAATACTGTATAAGAAAAATATTTCGTATTAATTCTTCCCAAGAGAAATAAAGACCACATAGTATAGTATATACGATGAACAACGGAAATCCACACGAGGAAAATTACATTAGGCAGAGTACTCATTAAAAGTATCAGCTCAACTTGGGGATGAGAAAACTAAGATATTGGTAAAGGGAGGCCGTTGTGTCACCGTGTACCATTTTCCCCAACGGAATTAGCAGTTTGCAATAAATAAACCTATCGTTATGACCTTATTATATATGACAGATCTCGCGAGTGAAAGTATGATGCAAGAACATGGCTCTCTAACGAAGGCTGAAATGGACACCTTTACGAGTGAGAACCAATTCAAGTCGAGAGTGATAGTATTCGTTGTCACCGTGTAAACGCGCACAGAATATTTTAGTATTTTTTATTTCTTATTTCTAGCTTGGAAGCATTGGTAGTACAACAAAGTCTAATAAATACCAAATGGCAATGACATTGCATTAAGTTAAAGTATAGTGAAGAGTCTGCATGAGACAGAATGATTAAGAATATCTTACGAAGCCTTAACAAATCCATACAAGACATCACGGTAACAAACCAGTGGCTCTCGTAATTCCCTCCGGAAAGTATTCAAGTGTGACCCATCAAACGTGGCGATGGGGCAATAACACCGCAAGAGGTCTTAATCTGGCTGAGTACTCACACTGAGCAAATATTGCCTTCATTACACTGCACCGTATGGGAGGCGGGGGATTTTGAAATAGGTATCGATGGTTAGCGGGTGAGTCATTCGGTACAGTAGGGAGGGCGTTAAACGCTCGTAACGGGAGGAATTTGTCCTCGATTGAATGGTCGAAAAATAATGCCAGTTTCTGTATAGTGCTGCTGCTACTCTGGCAAGTTTGGGAAATTTTTCGGGTTGGCAAGTATACAGTGTAATATATATATATATATATTATATATATATATATATATATATATATATATATATATATATATATATTATATACACACACACATATATATACATATATATATATATAAAGATATATATATGTATATATATATATATTATATATATATATATACATATGTATATATACATATACATACATATACAATATATATATATATATATATATATATATATATATATTTATATATATATATATATATATATATATATGATTATATATATATATATATATATATATATATATATATATATAGTATATATAATATATACATACATACATACATATATATATATATATATATATATATATATATATATATATATATATATATATATATATATATTATATATGCATACAATATAAATAAACGCATACAACGAGCACTCTTCTGATCTCGCATGAGAACTCTTAAAAGGTGCTATCCTTCAGGTTTTCAGCAAGTGCTATGTGAGAAGGCTATCTCATCCCTGTCTGTTTGTGTGGTTTGTTCCTTTGAGATGAGATTTGCTTAGCAATGAATTCGTATAGTTTTGCAGCATCAACCTTCGTGTCATTCTCGATATGTCCTATAAACATTGAATGTTTATAGGACTTGAAGAGCATTTGGGGATTGGTAGAAAGGTTTTTGGATACCCAAGTCAGGAATTCTTATGCAGTTCCCGAAGGAAAGGGATCAGTGAATTCTGATATATGAATATGCTTGTGATAGTGATAGGAAAAATATTTTGTGTAAATAGTTTCATAAAGAAGAAAGCAATGGAAAATAAGGATGAAAAGAGAGAAAGTAATTTCGTTTGGTGCAGCAGACTGATGATGGTTAGAGAAGTTATGAATGAGACCTAAATAAAAAAAAAAACGGACAGGACCTACATTGAAATTATGAAATTTAAGGGACCTTGTGAAATTTTATGTCAATGGTAAAAGGCTGCTCGTGATGGATTATCTGAGTGCAAACGAGAGCGACAGTACCAGATAACTAAATTAGTCGATGGATTTGTAGTGACCTGAGAAAATAAGAATGAAAGGAGACTGCAGTTGAGCGCTATGAGAGAAATCACCAATAAATTTCATTGACAAATTTTTTGGGAAAAAATCTTAATACGGTGAATTTACC
>NC_087204.1:35086800-35091800 GCF_015104395.2 Macrobrachium nipponense
GTTTCTTGAAGAAGATAGGATGAAGTCCGTGTTCCTCTGTGTAGTTAATGCAGGCTATTGTTGATTTACACTCACAGCTTCTGCTGTTTGTAAAATGTGGAACTGGACTTTTCTATGCGCTATCTTTGTGCTTGTGCTTTCTAATAATTATTCTAATTAAAAAATCCCCATAGTAGCACAAGTCTTCAAATGGAGAAACAAATCCACAGTCATGTAAATGTATATATGTTCAAATTTAAAACCAGTAAGGATAGCTTTCTGGAATCTGTTCGTTCCCCTCATCAATCTGATTGATAAGGGGAACCGAACAATTCCCGAAAGCTATCCTTGCTGTTTTTAAATTTAGATATATGTACATTTACATAACTGTGGGTTTGTTTCTCCAATTATTCTAATGTCGGTTTATAGTCATGGTCGTCTAAATAGTTTTAAAATATTTGACCTTGGTTGCGGTGAGCTTTTAATCGCCTGCACAGAGTGTCAGTGTTGCAACCTATGTAGTAATTTCTGGTACATTTAAATTTTGTATACTACGATATTCGACCCAGATCTCTACGGGGAGGCTGTGCTATTTTGCATTACAAGGGTTCGGACGGCAGTAGACACGTAAGGAAATACTCTCATCAAGATTGTAGGTGTCGTACCGCTGGCAATTATTCTCTTCATTGCCTTGACCTCAACCTCGAACAGGCTGTGATATGCTTTGTAAAGCAATATAAAGTTTCTTGGTGAGGTAGGCGTCGTCACTGATGTGTTGGCATACACGTCCAACTGTTTTCTTATGCAACCTGCTATTAGATTGCTGTCGTACCCGTTATAAGTCAGGAGCTGCCTAACACCTTCGAGCTCTGCATGAGTTACTTTCCAGGAGGAACAGTGCGTCATTTCACGGCTCACGTACGCCAATACCACCCACAGCATTTGTAAGTTTCTGGGCACTCCCCCACGGGCATTAAATCATCAACCCAAACTAGTTCACAATAGTATTGTATCTGTCTCCTTTCTTCTCCACATTTACACCCAAGAAGGGAAGTCGGCCTTCGACACCATATTCGACAGTTTAGGCTAGAGATCCTCTTCAAGGCATACTGTAGGTGGGAGGCTTCTTCATCAATATCGATGAAGATATCGTCTATATATCGGCCATATATCTTCGAATTCGGACGAGAATTGAACGTTTATCTGTGGGGCATCAATATGCCGTTACCGGAGATGGTGAGTTAAAAGCCACAATAATGTATAGAATACTGTATATTTTTCCAAAATACAAAAAGGTTTAAAACAAGAGCTTTCGACCCTTTGCACAACGGTCCTCTTTAGCCAAGAGATGGCTGAACAACGGTCGAAAGCTCCCTGCTTCTAACCTTTTCCTATTTTGGAAAAATATAGGATTATATACATTATCGCGGCTTTTAACTCGTGAACTGAATGTTCTTTCCTTGAAATCTGCCATTTAATATTGGCAAATAGCCCTCTTTCTCTCACATAGGGGTGACCTCTTTCGGCAGGTAGATGGTGTCGCCATGGAATCCTCCTGTGGCTTCCTATTTACCAATAGAAATTACACGAAAGAAAATATACCCAAATAGTACACACACACAGAGACACACACAGACACACACACACACACACACACACACACACACATATATATATATGTGTGTGGTGTGTGTGTGTGTAGGTATAAACGAATACTACAGGAAAAATAATAGGCACAAATCGTAGCCGAGCACTTTCTGCTGCCTAAATGCTACGTTCAACTGATACTATCTGCTCATTCGACAAAGTTAACTGATACACAACTATCTGGTCGTACAGCAAAATAAAGCAACATTGGGTTTTGTCAGTACTTGGATGGTCGACCACCGAAAATTGGTAATGTCGGCACTGAAGTCCACTGGGCATTCGCTGGGCAGGACGTAGGGCCAAGCAATCTTCATCCCAAATATCCTACATGAACACTGGAAGGGTACTACCATTTCTCAGTGGTCAGCCATCCAAGTACTGACCATGCCCAATGTTGCTTAAACTTTGTTTTATGGCCAGAAGTTGTATATCAGTTAACTTTGTCGCACGATCAGATAGTTATATGTCAGTTGAAGGTAGCATTTAGGCAATAAAAATGTGTTTTTAGCTGTCACATAGGCGCGATATCAGACAAGTTACAGGCAACCCTTGAGGCGTCTTAACCAAATATGCTATGTAATAAGAATTAACAGTGCAGAAACAATGGAATTGTAAGTAAGATTAAAGCGATGTTAAGGTAGTGGAAAATATGCTTGATGATTTTGATTTATATAATTTCGGGCCAATTAGCGTTTAAAACAGTGAAGTGAGGGAAGTTTGGCTGGACAGTTAAGCCGAAGAAAGGAAGAGAGAATGGGTGTAAAGGAAGAGGATAGGTGGGTGCAGTTACAAACTTCCTATAGTAATGCCTACAGTTCATCACGTGAGGTGTACAGGGGGCACTAAGTTCCTCAGTGGACGAGTGGGTTGCGTACTCTCCTATCAATCTGGTAGCCCGAGTTCCCGCTGCTGCCAGTGAGGAACCAGAGTAATTTATTTCTGGTGATTAGAAATTCATCTCTCGATATAATGTGGCTCAGATCCTACAATAAGCTGTAGGTCCCGTCGCTAAGTAACCAATTAGTTCCTAGGAGAGCTTTTAATCGACTTAGTGGTCTGGTTAAACTAAGAAGTACATAACAAGGGGCACCAATCCCCATTGGGAAACATTCCTGGTAAAAGATCTCAAGCAAGGTTAAAAAATGTTTAGAAGACAGTTTAGAAGAATAAGAATGTAAAAAAAAAAAGTACGAAATGGAATGTAAAATACCGAATTATGCTTCGTTATGCAAAGCCTACAGAATGGGTAACCATACACCCACCTGAATCATAGGCCTAAAGGGAAAAAATGGAAGGGAAATGTTTAAGTGTGAAGAAGTGTGCTGTTAACCCCAAAGGAATCGATACAACTTGCTCTTGAAGGAGGGGAGGTTTGGGGGATCAGGAAAAAACACCAAAAGGGAGACAGCTCCATTTTTTCTAGGCAGATGAAGAACCTGCTGCGGATTACATATCAATTAATAATGAATAAATAGATTTTAATATGTTTTTCAGCTAGTGGTTTGCTCTATTAACTACTTATTCTCTTTCCTGATGTAAAGAGGATCTCTGGTCATTCTGCAGGTGTTATTCATATCTTCTTTTTTTATTTTATGGAACCAGTTATCTTTTTATTTTCTTTGGACAGCAGTGCACTCTAATTGCACATCCGACTATTGATGTAATATAACAAAATTACCTTTGGGGTCGATACCATCTAGGATTTTATAAAGCCTTTTAATACTTTTTGTGTTTTTCCTTGGATTTTTTTTCACATAGAATTTGACCCGTAAATAGGATACATGACATGTTTAACATCATCCACTTCCAAGTATCTTAGCTTCCTTGGGAAGGGTGGGGAAAGGGGTTAGCGCCTTCAGTGCACCTCACTCAGGGCACTGTAGGCATTGCTTAATGTTCTTTGCAGTGTCCCTTCGGCACCTAACTGCAACCAACCCCTTTCTTTTATTGTATTGTACCTGACTATTATCTGTTTTACCTTCATATTATCTTTCTTCTATTTTATTATCCACTCTCTCCTGATAGTTGTTTCACTGTGCAACTGTGAGTTCTTCCTTCTGTCACACCTTCAAACCTTCTTGTACTCTTAATTTTCTTTCCAGCGCTGAATGGCCTCATAGGTCCCAGAGCTTGGCTTTTTGGCTTACATTTTATATTCCAATTCCAGTTCCTAGTATCTTAGTTCAAAGAACGGAGGGATGTACCTTTAGGAACCACCACTTCGATTAGGGAGAGAGGCTTGTTTATGGCAATGAATTATAGTCTGATATGATTCAAAGAAATTTTGATGAAAAACAACAAAATTTAGAGCATTCAATAAAAGCCGTGGTAAAACAAAGTCGTGTGCCCTCAAATAAAGATTATAGTTAGTTTTTTTTTATTTTCAGTATTTTTCAGCATCAGTCATTTTCATAGTGAAAATTTATCAGAATTTGAAATCCAAATAACTTCATGACCTTACTTTAGAATCTATGCAATCAGATGATCCATGAAAATACGCTTTGCGAAAAAATATATATATGCTTTTCCTATTGGCAAAACAGATAAGCATTCTTGCCTGGAGCAATGGAGTGAATACCTTTTGCGAGACAGGGTTGAATTCTTCTCCACCCCCCCCTCTCTCTTCTCTCATCTCTCTGGTCCTCTCCTCGTCTCTCTCTCTTCATCGTCTCTCTCTCTCTCTCTCTCTCTCTCTCTCTCTCTCTCTCTCTCTCTCTCTCTCTCTCTCTCTCTCTCCCTCCCTTCCCCCATAACTGGTGTGCGTAAGGACTTAGCAAGTAATTCTAAAGATCATTTATATATAAAAAGAAATTCACGTGAGATATAACCTCGCTTTAGACAAACTACATGTCTGTGTCTCGCCCTATTGCCTGAGTAAATTATTGCAAGGAGAGTGGTTGCAGTATTTTGATACGATATACCTGTGGAAGTCCATGGTACTGGTCAGCCTGTGGGAAAGGTCAGATGCGTTAATACCTTTATATTTTTATTTGTATTGTTATTTGTATTTTCGTACGGTATCTTTGACTACCAATAAATTTTATTTTTTTTATTAAACTCCATTGACTCATGAACTTTGAATTTTTTTTTCGGCTAGATACGCGGTGCGCGATGTATATTTAAAGGTTTAAAAATCTGTAAATAACATGAAAAGATTTTTTTTTTGTAAATACACCAAAGCTTTAAACACAATACCTCAATCCAGAGAGAAATACACCGAAATCTACACACAATGATGAGCACAGGCACAGTTGTATAAGACGACTGCTCAAAATCTCATACATAATATAAATATTGTATATATATATATATATATATATATATATATCTATATATATATATATATATATATATATATATCATACCATCATACA
>NC_087204.1:35104300-35189300 GCF_015104395.2 Macrobrachium nipponense
TTGGTAAAGGTTGTGTTACTTTTGCCTTTTTTTTTGCTCACAGATATATATTCAGCAGCCAGTCGAAGTCAGCAAATGGAAGACAATAGAAAGTTTTAAGAACTCTTGGCTGCTGATGGGTAGCTTTTATAAAGAAACCAGCAATCATGAGATGGCAAAATCTTAGTAAAATAAGACAACAAAGGGCAACCATCATCTATCATGGGATTGTAAATAGTATACAGTTCTGATGCCATCCTTCGTAAATAAAAACAATATGACTGGGTGATATAACTGAGCCACTCTACCCCAGGTAGAATATATTTCCAAACATTTTTATCAGTGAAGTCCTGCCTCTCTGGCAGAAGGCGGCTCTGCTACAGAAGCACTGCCACCATCTCGCAGAAACTCCCGTCCAAACTCTGGAAGTCAGAGCAACACCGCAATGAGAGTCAACCAGACCAACCCCAACCACCAGATTTCTACCCAAAAGTCAATCCACACGACAGAACCTGGCCACCATTGACCCTGAAAATGAGCCAACTCACGCATCGACCTTTACGGGCTGCTCGGTGACACAAAGTCAGCTTAAACAAAAACAACAAGCATCCCCCTTCCAGCACCTTGCCACAAGAAACCTAGGATGCCTATACCCTCTAAACACGAGGAAAAAAAAATAAAATAAAAAAAGCAAAATGCAACATGTTTTGATTACATATGTATAAACTTACAGGTTATTACATCACATCAGTGTGTGCAGGATTTTTTTTTTTTTTTCACAATACCATAGGTTTCGCCCCACTCCATCTGCTTAAAATGCCCATCCAGCCAAAGCTAGGTAGCATTGTGTTGTCGCGCAACATGCCTAATAAGGAGCCTGCTTCCGAGGTCAGCACACAAATTTCCTTGCTAGAATTATTTGGTGGAGGAAGCCATAAGACCCAGACGGCACCAGGACACTAATATGCAAACTCGAAAGCACAAAAATGGGCTACCACAAAGTAATGGCAATGCTTTCACAGTAGAATACTTCCATGCCCAAGGAACATCACCCATTTGCCAACAGACAAGGTAGAAAGCACCGCAGAAATTAAGCGGTTGATTGAAAACATGAAACTCATACCATTGGTGAAAAGAGATCTTCAGCGAACTTACCAAAATGGAAAATTAAATATGAAGAAACTATCATTACTTAGAGCCTGTGATCCAGACTTCTATTTTGATTGAAAACACGAACAAGAAAAGTCAAACATTTGATAAAAGGACAACTTCATCGAGTATCTTACAGCATACTCATAGTCAGAGTCAGTCCCATTCAGTCGAATGGTGTTAAGGACATATGATCTTGTAGAGACTCCAAACAAAGCACAGACACCAGTTGACAGCTAGATAGACTGGGAGAGCAACGAACAAGAAATGAACGTCAGACCCTGCGACCTTCCATATGCTAGAATATTTCTACGCAACTAATCCACTCTTGTACCTCATGAACTGAAAAACCTGTTCCATAGAATGGGATATTCCCAGTTATTCCCGCATATCCTTCTCCTTGTAAAACTAAACTTAGAAGAGTCTTCCTTACGCAAGATTATTCAAACAGATATTCATATAATTGAATTAACTTTAAAAATCTCCACAATGATGAAGTGGGGTTACTTATATATGAGCTTTGCAATTTGTCCATCAACATTACATTCAGGTTTAAGATGGCTACACAGAAGAGTATAACCTTGGGCCATGTAACAATGACTTCAGAAAACCTGATAGTGCTCAAGGTAGATGTACTCACATATTTCTCTTGGTTTTCTTGGCTGTGTCTAAAAACAAAATTAACGCTGCTGCTGCACTTACCCGAAGGCCGAGAAAAGCGTTATCGAACGTCTTAAAAAAACTGACACATTGACGAACAAGGTGGCCCGACCCCGGAAACTCCAATTTGAAGAGGCACCTGCCGGTGCACATATTACGGTTTATTTTCGTCCTTCGCCTTCGGAGGAAGAATTGATATGTTTTCCTTTCTCTTCTCTCTTCGAAGGAATGGAGTCGAAGATTCTAAGCTCTGTTATCAATCCCAATCTTGAATCAACTCTGTCAGAAGTTCACATCTCTTGAGATCGGGAGAGCGAGTCAATAGTTCTCGACCCGTCTGTCTTTTCTCAGACCTCCGAACTCTATCTTGGCCTCTTTGTCATCCAGGTTGTCTGAAGAGCAGAGACGACCAACGTATTTTCAGACGACCATTTCATAAAGAAATAAATGATTAATTTTGCACTTGCACATAACGTTTATGTGCAACGCCTTTGTACTTTCATTTTCATTTATATTGTTTCTGAGCAGCTATTATTCCTCTTTGTCTAAGATGGCTTTAGGTTAAAGGGATTAAAACACAGTGGGAGGGTTCCAAGGAGAAACTATTCCACAAAAAATGTCATTGAATTTTTTACTTTCTTCTTATAACACCATCCCATGTTGGTCCACCCATGATAGGCGATTGCCTTTAAAACTTTTGTTGGTCAAGATTGCTGAAGATTTTTTTAAGAGTTTCACGTTGTACTTGCTGACGTAGACTGGGAGCTAAATATCTCCAGTTGACAAAAATAAGAACTGTCCATTATACAACACCTATTGTAATGCCAGTCCCTGGTAATATCACAGGAATAATTCCTTCTCATTCTCTCTTACTCAGATACGATAAAGAGAAGACTGTTTTCAAGTACGTCATCCTACGGTCCTTTCCAAAACCCATCTTGAATGTACACTGCACTGACATCTTATTTGTATATGTGTTTGCGTAATCCATATCGCTCTCACTGATAAAGTAATAAGGTCAAACGAGCTGTATATAGATTTTTACAAAATAATACTTAAAACTCACCAGTAAATTAACATTCATAATCTGTCAGTCCAACAGTGTTTGTATGTATGTATGTGTGTATGTATGTATGCATGCATGTCTGTATGTTATGCACGTTTTATATATATATATATATATATATATATTATATATATATATATATATACTACATACATATATAACATCTGGGCATTCGTAACCTACCTTAGGACTGTCAGAAGATAAATGCCTCAGAGAGTACTTAAAGATAATTTATTGTAACTATAAAATATTCCTGTACACAATAGCTGACGAGTAATTTTTTATGCCACGTACTGGAATGGATTTTTTTTGCTGTAAAACATTATTGAAAATTATCACATTATGAAGCTTTCAATACAGTTTCGATTAGCATTCGAGCACGGCGGAAGAAAACGAAAATCTAGATCATGTGAATCAAAAAGAAAGTGAAATGAGAAGAGTTTGAAGCCGCCCTTCCTCCCAAATATATATATATATATATATATATATATATATATATATATATATATATATATATATATATATATATATATATATATATATATATATATACTGCCAAATATAATTTCCGTAGAAAGCCTCCATATCTTATTTGCTCTTGGCATATTTGGAGACAGAAGTAGAGGAATTGTCGCTTATTTCTCTTCTGGCGTTTTTAGTATCTTTTAAGCACTCATTTCTTCCCCTTCTGAAGCTGCGGGAAATAAAAGCGTCCAGCGATCCTTCACTGCTGAAATAGAAGACGTGGAATATTTGTCTTACTGGGAACACTTCAAAGCTTTCAGGTGCTTTATGTGTGTGTGTGTGTGTGTGTTATTTGTGCTGTTTTGAGTGAGTCTTTGATTAAAAAAGAGAGGAAGGGGAGATAGGCAATAGCGGCATAGTTAAATTCATAAGGAAACAGCTCGAAAGTGGTTAGCAGCTGGTTATTATTGTTATTTCATTAGATGAAACCTATTCACATGGAACAAGGCCACGGGGCTATTGACCAGAAATTCAAGCTTCCTAAGAATGTTGGTTTCAACCTCCCACCGCAGACCCCACACTGCAGCGGTTACTTATCATAGCACAGAGCCAGTGAATTTTCGTCGTCCGGGCGGAGGCGCGAACTCACGACATTAGAGCGGCATGCCACGACGCTACCTATCTACCAACGGAATGATCAGTAACTCTTAGTGACTGAAGATAAGATTTTTTTTTATGGTATGCTCGTGGTCATGTGTAGTTTGTAGCATAATAACATCGTAACGGGTTAAGTATATCTTAAGTTTAACCAGACTACTGAGCTGATTAACAGCTCTCCTAGGACTGGTCCGAAGGATTAGATATTTTTACGTGGCTTGGAACCAACTGGTTACCTAGCAACGGGACCTACACCTGATTGTGGGATCCGAACCACGGTATATCGAGAAATTAATTTCTAATCACCAGAATCAAATTCCTCTGATTCCACGTTGGCAGAGCGGGGAATCGAACGCGGGACTACCAAATTGGTAGGCGGGGACGTAAACCACTCGTCCAACGAGGAACGTTATCGTAGTGGGTATATATATGTATATATATGTATATATATATATATATATAGTATATATTATGTATGTATACATTTATGTATATATATGTATATATATATATATATATTATATATATATATATATATATATATATATATATATATACATATGTGTGTGAGTGTGTGCGCGCGCGTGTATGTATGTGTGTGTGTATCCTCGGAGCTTCCAGATTTCATTCACTAAGAGATCGGGTGCAGAGGTCATTGTGGCTATTACAAATACCTATATATCTGGTGCGTGTGTGTGTGTGTGAGTAAAGAAACCCTAGCAAAATCGACGAAAGATTTGTCCGCTTACCAAAGCAAAAAAAACCATAATAAGGCTTACAAGTGCCTAGAGAGAGAGAGAGAGAGAGAGAGAGATTTCCGCCTTCCTAGCTGTACGGTCAACTACAACACCATTCCTTTTCCACACTAAAATGTCTGTAACAAGATCACCTTTAACTTTTGGAGAATAGGGTTCAACTTTATATGCGATAGGCAGCAGTTTTACCTCGTCATCTATCTCAATTTATTCAAGAGAAATCCTTTTACGACAGCAGACCTGCCATATTTTCTTCTCCCTTTTCCTCTTCTTCCGCTTACTGATGCTCACCATCCTCTCTCTCTCCTCCTCCTCCTCTTCCCCCTCCCCCTCCTCCTCCTCCTCCATCCATCTGCCCCTACTCCTTTTTTCATCTCTTTCTTTTGCTTTACTTTTTTTTTCTTCCTCCTGCAAATCTACAGGACATGACTATCAGGAAGAAAAGAGGATTTTTTCTTCCTAGAGCCGTTTTCTCGTAGGCGGTGATTTCAGACAGGGAAAAATTGCAGCTCAAAAGAGATGTGATGGAGGGACCTTATACTTCCTTCAACTCGTTGTTATTGTTTTTATTGTTATTTACGTGTCAGAATCCGATAGAAAAGGGGGAGGGGCAGTGAGAAGCCTTTGCGCAACGCTTTTGACCACTCGCGAATTTTGCTTCTGGGTTATGGCTGAGTGCTGGTTTATATGTTCGCAATATTTACGTATTGACTCTCGTATAGGGGGTAATATCCTCCGTGCAAATGTTGCTCATTTTCTCATCCACCTGTGTATGTATGTATGTATGTGTGTATGTATCTATATATATATATATATATATATATATATATATATATATATATATATATAATATATATATATATATTTACGAAGTATGTAGCTTTTACAGTGTTTCAGTTTTCCTTCGTGGCTGTAACTTAGTTCGCATAATCATCACATTTATAATTTTTAGTGTTTTGAAATTTTATATATATATATATATATATATATATATATATATATATATATATATATATATATATATATATATATAGACAAAATCCACGAAGGAAAGAGAAACAATGGAGTTCTGCAAGGCCTTTCGACATCCTGTCCTTTACTAGGTAAAGGAGAAGTAGTCGAAAGACCTTGTAGCACTCTGTCGCTTCTCTTTCCTTCTTGGATTTTTTTCGATATTTTATATAGCCATCCTGTTCCATATTTTTGTGATTCGGTTATACATTCATATATATATATATATATATATATATATATATATATATATATATATATATATATACGTAAATATACACATATACGTGTAACATGTATATGGCGGTAATGATGCAAATGTCAGAAAAAAGGGCAAGCATACGTGCGTTTAGAACTTTGAATAAGATTCGTGGATCGAATGTGGAGATTGTAAAGATAAATTGGTGAGACTGGTGGAAGAGTTGGAATGAATGTTTTTAATAGTAGAATCCTGAAAATGAATGTAAACAAGAGTAAGGTCTGACCCTGAATTGATGGTTGATTTTTATTGAAGTTCGGCATTGAATGTAAACTCATGATGGCGGGCAGAGAGGAGATGAAGCGAGGAAAGTGTGTAGGGGAAAGATTTGGAAGAGAAGATTAGTATATAGCCATTGTTGAACCAACTCTCCTTTACGGAAGAGTGGACATTTAGTGGGAATGAAGGAAAAATGGGCGAATCTGTTGATGAATTGATTGCATTAGGTATACAAAGTAGGAGGGACATGAAGGGTGAAAAATGTAGTGAGATGAAGAAATATTACTTAAGTGTTTTGAGATGGTTAGGTCTTGTGGCAAGAAAATGGGGGACCGACTTGTAGGGGAATCAGAGTGTTTATAATTCAAAGGTGTTGGGAGGAAGGAGGAACAGATGGACAAGAACAAGTACTAAAGCCGAGGGACCTTAACATTCAAGAAGCGAAATGCCTGTGCATGAGATAAGTAAAATGTAAAGCGTGTTTGTGTTGGGTAAGGACAAGGTCACTTTGATAGAATTTTGTGAATTGTGATAATTCAGATTAGGAACTAATCTTCGTATTGTAAACTTAAAATATGAAAACAAGAAAAAAATCAGTATAGTATTGTTAGTTACTTAAGCTACTGATTAAGACGTTCTCTTTTGAAGAATTTTGAAGAATTTTGTTACAACATTCAGAATTTTGCTATCTTCCCATGCCCTTCCTTATTTATGTGCATGGCGTTCGGACCTGGCGATGCAAGGTTAATCCGGTTTGCCTCTGTTGCAACAGAAACTCTGCTTCTGGCAACATCTGCACCCTGATGAAGTCTGTCGTTTCTTTGTACTTGCTTGAGATGTTTTGACTAAAACGTACTCTCTTAATCTGTATTCTGGTGCTTTTGTTTCGTCTCTCCTCTGAGAAGAAACCCCTCTCTTGCTCTTTTGACACTTGTGTGATGTGTGTGTGTGTGTGTGAGAGAGAGAGAGAGAGAGAGAGAGAGAGAGAGAGAGAGACTCCCTCTTTGATCATTTCTTTGCTGGAAAACTCGGTTCCGAGGCTGACATTGTTTTGGGGCAAGACTCCATGAATACCCTAAGGCATCACGTAGCATTGCTTCAAGGGAGGTGTCTTCGTAACATCTCCCAAGCACCCCTCCCCTCCCCTCTCTCTTTCCCTCCTCTGATTTCATGCTAATTATGTTTTCTCCCCTTCACAGAAACCCTCCCCTTCCATGTCTTCATTTTCCTCTAATTCCTCATTTAATAATCCGGTAATTGTTGATCCTCTGAATCAGCTTCTGACTAGCTCTAAGCTGTCCCTTGCCATATCGGAATACAGAAACCACTGAGTTGAATCCCCCGGAGACAAAACCTAGAGGGGGAGAATAGATTATAGGCCTTCCAGTATCCCTCGCCATTTTCACTTTAACAAGTTGGTGGTCAGCAGGGCTATATTCGCGTCAAGTAATATTCTTTGCTCTCTTCTCATTGTGAAGACCTGTCATACCGGAGGCACATGTTTGTTTGGCCAGTTCATGTAAAGGATCACCGAACTTTATCTTCTTAAATATAATCCTGCTAAAGTATATCCTCTTTCCGTATTGCGATTCCAGGATCTGTCTTTGATCAGCGTCTTCTAAGAAGCTCCGAAGGTCAAAGATATATATATTTTTTCCCAATTACCAGTAAGTATAATGAGGAGGGAACGCATTACTGATTCTTTTTCTCCTTCCATTCTGTGCAGCATTTAGTTACATACTGTGTCGAGAATGTTGCCTTGCTTATTCAAAATATCCAAAATTATGATAAATTAGGGATATGACTGTCTTTCGGTTTATCGAATACTCTGTACAATGAATAGTCACACAAACGTAAGTATGGACTAGCATGTGTGCATATACTTATGTAAAAAAAGAAAAACTCGCAAAAGCAGAAAGATTTACGAGAGAAAATTGAATTAGATAAGGGTCATGTAAGGTGTGTTAGAAGAAATCAGTTAAAACTACAGGATTGCAAAAAAAATATAAGGTCCACTTTCGGGCGATGAGAAGATATGCTTGTTTGTGTGAGTATTTAGTGTTCAGAGTATTCGACAGAGTATTCGATATCTCTAGCTTATCATAATTTTGGATATTTTGAATAAGCAAGGCAACATTCTCGACACAGGATGTAACTAAATGCTGCACAGAATGGAAGGAGAAAAATAATCAGTAATGCGTTCCCTCCCCATTATACTTACTGGTAAAATTAAAAAAAGTATATATTTGACGAGCAGTTGAGTGTTACTACGCACTTAATGAAATTGTCAAAGTTGGATTTACTTCCTTGATTGGGCTGTTTGGAGAAGCATGTAGAAACAATTGCGATATTATTTTTCCCTGTAGAAATGTCCCTAGACTATTAAGTAAAATGGACTTTCCTCTAGGGCCTGGAGGGAAGCCCATTCTACCTAATAGAAAAATAATCTATTTGGCATATTGTTGAATTCTAGTGAAATTTGATATTAACTCAGGTAAACCATCCAACATGTACGTAGAATTTCTTTTTTAGACGCGGTTATGCGTAAAAAAAAAAAAAAAAGTTTCTTCAAGGTCCTGTTTTTCAGATATCCTTTATTTTTATACTTGAATTGGGTTAACATGGACGATTTAATGCTTTACAGTGCGATAAAATCAGGTGTTTAGGAATTTCTATGGTTTCCTTTGATTTTCGCTTATTTGGGGAGTAAGCCTACAAACTACTTCGTTGTTGTTTTGGTGGTGGTGGGGGTAGGAAAGGTCTAGGGAAGAACCTAAAAATGTCTGAAAAAGGTGTTTTGCATTGAGATAAAGATGCAGGAATTTTAGGAGAGGAAATTTATGATTTATTTATTAGAATGAAAATGTAAAAAAAAATATTGTACATGTTAAACAGGTACAGAACAATTATTTCTAATAAAATATAGCGTATTTGTTTTAATTTTCTTTGGTGAAACAAGGCTCTATTAGACCTTAGATTTTAGCACGTTTTGATTTACACTAAAAGTTCATTTTTACGACTTAAGGGGAAAATCTTTCATGCGTCCCGAGTAAGCTGCAGGTCGGCTCACGCCATGTTTATATCTTAGTTACCTTATTATATATATATATATATATATATATATATATATATATTATATATATATATATATATATATATATATATATATATATAATATATATATATATATATATATATATATATATATATATATATAATATATATATATATATATATCATATATATATATATATATATATATATATATATATATATATATATATATATATATATATATATATATAGTATAGTGCAAAATTTGTATGCTAATGAATGACTAAATCACTGGCCTTTGATATGTCAGGTTTGCTTACATAAATCTGCATATAGGCTGTAGTAGATTAGGACAAAATCTCATACTCGCACATACAAAATGAGAGAGAGAGAGAGAGAGAGAGAGAGAGAGAGAGAGAGAGAGAGAGAGAATGGGGCTTGTATTTCTGTATTAATTTTCATGTCAGGATAGGCACCGTTCGGCATAAGTTAGAGAGGCCCGAATGAAACATCATTGCAATAATTCTCGTTCAGTTGGTCCTATCAGGCAAAGGAGAGCTATTTATCGAAAGAGAAGGCAACAAATAACGACTTTGTTCGCCCAACGACGTCTCATGATTAGCAAATCAATATCTTTCTAATTGCTAATCTACTCGGGGACAGTTAACGACGAGGTGGCCCTCGATACTTTATTTTCTCTAACGAAAAGGGGGAATGTGGTAGAAGAGAGAGAGAGAGAGAGAGAGAGAGAGAGAGAGCAGAGATAATTTGATCATTGCAGTCCGGAATAAATTAAGGGGTCTTTGGGAGCTGTAGTTTGTTGGCTGTATTGGAAATCAATAAAGAACCACAGCCATATATACATATATATATATATATATATATATATATATATATATATATATATATATAATATATATATATATATATATATATATATATATATATATATATATATATATACATATATATATATATATATATATATATATTATATATGTATGTATGTATATATATATATAATATATATATATATATATATATATATATATATATATATATGTATATATACATATATTTATATGTGTCTGTGTATGTAAAAATGGTATAAATATAAGATTCACTGAATGAAACCGAAGGGATATTTTGAAGGAGTGTCATATTTCTGGTATCAGCTCCACCCTTAAAAATGTGTCCTTACACACACACACACACACACACACACACATATATATATATATATATATATATATGATGGTCGCTTATATTAGTATAGTGTAGGAACATACATATTTATATGTATATGATGGACACGCGTATATGCATATATATTAAGTCGTAAAAAAAAAAAAGAATGAAATGCAATTCAGAATTGGGAATCGGCATTAAGCGCTTGCTGCTGCGAACCCATTATCAATATTTGGTGACAAATTCATAACTGGAAATTGGGCTTTGAAATTCCCTACACATATTCCCAATGCGATGATTCAACTGATTTCGGCTCTCGAAAAGCTGACTCTCAAATTGCTTTTGCTCGTTTTGTAATGATTGACTTTATTACTGATTGTTGATCATTTTTTCCACCCGTTCATTTTGCGCCGACCCCAACCCAGCCCCGTTCTGCTTTTTTTTTTTTTTTTTTTTTTTTAGCCTTGCTGTATTCATCGCCGGGCGTTATTATGTCGCTGGATGTATAGTAATACACTCCCACCTCTGAAAACAGGATATATATATATATATATATATATATATATATATATATATATATATATATATATATATATTATATATATATACACATATATATATATACATATATATAATATTAACTTTATCACTTACACAATTGTTTTGTGTATTAACACAATTACTACTAACAGGACCTCATTAAAACAGGAAGAGATCTAGCGGAGATATTTATTCAAGAAAAGTACATACTATATCCTTATATATATATATATATATATATATATATATATATATATATATATATATATATATACTATATATATATATATATATACATAAGCATGTGATATATATATACAGATAAAATCATATATATGTATTTATATATATGTATATATTTATATAGATGAAAAGTTGATAGGTAGATATAAATGGATAGAACATAGTCTAGGTATAGGAAAAAAATTTATTTTGCGACTACGCTCATTGCACCAAAACCAAGCAGTCTTTTGTGTGTGAGCTTGAGTATATAGGAGAGAGAGAGAGAGAGAGAGGAGAGAGAGAGAGAGAGAAACCTGGGTAATTCTCTTTGTGACTCATAGGGTGGCTGTCCATTGCTTGTGCACGGTTACCAAAGCAGAGAATTTCGCCTGTATGTTGTGTTGTCCGCGCGCGTTCTTTCACCACACCTTCCATCGTCTTCATCAAAGTGTAATTTAATTTGTTTTCTTTATCGTTTGTTCCTTGTTCGATGATTCGTCGTCTCTCTCTCTCTCTCTCTCTTCTCTCTCTCTCTCTCTCTCTCTCTCTCCAGTTTCTCCGACCATGCTTCCATTCTCAAGAGTCATCTGGAAATTGCTTTTTTATCTTCCTGCACCACCTTCGATTTCCAGATCAATACTGAATAACGGGTTTCATTATTTATATAAACTCCTTTTCCAGTCCAAAACTAACTACCTTGCCAGTTATTTCATGACAGTCCATATAGCTCGGGATCAGATTCTGAATTTTCTGCTACCTTTCCACTAAAACGTTTGCCAGTGAGCCATTTTCTATCACATCTCTGCTTTATCACATCACACATCATTCATAGTTATCATGTTAATGAAACCCAACCCCTCTTCTCAATCATAGTGCTGGAAATTCATAATGCCACCTATTTTCCATTTAGTAATCATGTGAGTGGTTAAATCATTAAAATTTTTCGTTTTGTGATATTTATGCTTGAGTTTAGATGCTTTCACTGTAAGACTGAACCAAGGCCGTCATTCAGGCTGATTCCCTTTTAGTTCTCTTGTCAATAACCTAGATGTTGTGACGTCAGTTTTAATAGACACAATCAATCAATGTAAAAGAAAACTGTTGATATGGTCACTTGTCTGTCGGTTTACACTTTTTCCATCCGCCCTCAGTTCTTAAAAAACTACCAACCTCCAATCATCAATCATACCAAATTGCAGACCTCTAGTCTCAGTAAGTGATATTATTTTTAGGGATAAAATTAGTCATGGTCGTGCGTTTGGCACCGCTATGGGTGCCAACAGGCTACCATCGGGCAGCGGCTTAAAGTTTCATGGGGCCTCAGATGATTTTACCATCGGGCCGTGGCTTAAAGTTTCATGGGTCGCGGGTGATTTTACCATCGGCCCGGGGCTTAAAATTTCATGGGTCTCAGATGATTTTACCATCGGGCCGGGTCTTAAAGTTTCATGGGCCACGGGTGATTTTACCCTCGGGCTGGGGCTTAATGTTTCATGGGCCTCCGCTGATTTTACCATCGGGCCGGGGCTTAAAGTTTCATGGGCCTTAGCTGATTTTACCATGGGGGCGGGGCTTAAAGTTTCATGGGCCGCGGGTGATTTTACCATGGGGCCGGGGCTTAAAGTTTCATGGGCCTCAGATGATTTTACCATCGGGCCGGGGTTTGAAGTTTCATGGGCCGCGGGTGATTTTACCATCGGGCCGGGGCTTAAAGTTTCATGGGTCTCAGCTGATTTTACCATGGGGGCGGGGCTTAAAGTTTCATGGGCCGCGGGTGATTTTACCATCGGACCGAGGCTTAAATTGTCATGGTCCGCGACTGAGTTTCATGGGCCGTGACTGAGAGTTTCCTGCAGTAAGCTGCACAGATAACTCGGTTGCGCCGAAGGTAGTTTTTACTTGGTTTTAACAGGTCCTTCTTAGGTTCCCATTCAGCTTTTTAAATCTTATTTATTTGAGCATTATTTCCGACTTTTTTTTTTCATTATCTTGGCTACTATGCAGTGGCCCTTATCCCTTGAAGGTGGTTACGCAACACTTACAAGGTAACCTCTCTATACTCTGTTTTTTTCCATCTGTCCATCTGCGTATGGTGTTTGCGCATGGCAACACTGCGTCCCGGGCTTTATACAATATTCTATTTAGAATATTAACGGTGTATTCGCATACAGTAAATTATTAAAACACTTTTCAGTTGCAAATGTACACCCAGATATCTTTTTATTTACCTCAATTTTAGACATAACGTAACAATTTAAAGCACGGGACGCAGTGTTGCCATGCGCGACCACCACAGGCTGATGGACAGATGGAGAAAAACAGAGTATAGTGTGTTAAGGTTGAATGAATTCATGGTGGGCTGTTCGATTTAATGATCATATCTTCCATGAAACCATAAGCCCTGGAATTTCGTAAATGAAACTATTACAATTTTCTCTGCTTGTTATAAGTTAAGTATATCTTAGTTTTACCAGACCACTGAGCTGATTAACAACTCTCCTAGGGCTGGCCCGAAGGATTAGATATTTTCACGTGGCTAGGAACCAATGGGTCATCTAGCAACGGGACCTACAGCATATTGTGGGATCCGAACCTTATTATATCGAGAAATTAATTTCTATCACTCGAAATAAATTCCTCTGAGTCCGCACTGGTAGAACCGAGAATGGAACTTCGGACCACCGGATTAGTAGCCAAGTACAAAAACCACTCGTCCAACGAGGAACTTCTGCTTGTTATAACTAGAGAAGCTTCTGCTGGACTCAAATATTTATTTCTCTCTGTCTTTTGTTACCTGTTCCTTCAACTAATGAAAATCTTGTCTTTGAACTAGATGGTAAAGTCACTGGTCTCTGGAATGTTCCCGGATGATCAGGAGCCATCTGCCTATCTATTTATCTATCTATCTATCAATAAAATAGTCATTATCCCATTTGATTTTTTATTCAGTGGCCTCTACAGCACCTCCGCTCTCTGTCCATCTCAACAAGACCATAAAATTTAGAAAAAAAGGATATAAAAAAACTCACAATTACATTCACTATTACAGCAAAAACCTGAGAGGAAGAAAAGAATAAAAAAATGTAAAAAGAAAATGAAAAAAAAAAGAAAGAAAAGGGAAGCGAAGTGGTGATTTTCGGGTGTCTGGCGATGAGGGAAGGCGGGAGGTGCTGTCGAAAGGAGAGTTAGGATGCTTGTGGGAGGGGGATGGCGCGTGTTTCGGCGGAGGGTCGGGGAAGGATTAAGGATGGGACGGGTGGATGAGAGTAAGCGTGCATGCGTGTGTGTGTGTGTGTGTGAGTGTGTGTGTGTGAATGAACGGTGGTTATGAGAGGGTCGGGGAAGGAGGCTTTTAGCGGTGTCTGCCGAAGCTGGGTTGTTGAGGGCGGAGGGGGGGCCTGGGGGAGGGGGAGGTTTCCAGTGCACCGTGCCCCTCCCTCCCCTCTCCTCCCCTCGCTTCCTCCTCTGGGGCGTGTAATTAGCAGATGGCTTCCTCAGCCTCCCCCTTCTCCAACCCATCGCCGCAAAAGTTTTAATTAAAATATCAAAAAAGAATATATGCAGGTTCACTCTAGAAACGAGCGGCGGTAATTTCTTCGAAAAGTTGAAAGTGAAAATAACTTTATGCTTTTCACTGTTTTTTTGAGGGGGGGTGGGGTTGGGTGTTGGGGTTTTGAGAGGCTCTGGGAATATCGTCTTCATGAATTAAAATTGCAGGTCTGGAAATCAGCCCTGGCTCCCCTCTTGCCCGCCCTCCTCCGCGTGCATGTTCAGCCAGAGGCGTCACTGAGTCCTGTATCCTTCCGCGACAGAGATCTCTCTGAGGCAGAGCAGAGTCTGAGGCAGAGGCTGTCTTCATTTCAAGCTCGCGTAGGTTCCTAGGTTCTGAATATTTCGGGTTAATGGAACGGAAAGGTGAGCGAGAGAAAATGGAGAGATGGGGATAGAAACATTGCTGTCATATTATTGATGAAGTTTTTCAACTTCATCAAATGAAAGATGTGGAACCCACTGTAGCAGATTGTCCAAAAGGTAACTTCTTCTTCTTCTTCTTTTTTAATTAGGAAGCAACGTCGTGAAAGTGGTTACTAATTGGGATGAAAAATTACATTCAAACATTGTTTTGTATATCCTAGGAGAGATGCGCACAATTATATTAATATTGCATGCTCACATACGTTAAAAGCATCACTCGCGACTCTTATTAATCGTATATTTCAAGAACTAAAATTTATATCCAAATCAATCTCTTCACATTAGTCTTGGCTCATTCTTGCCTTCATCCTCATGCAACTACAGCGTCATATCTGAACCACTGTATTAAACCTCACCTCTTGCATGATTCCTCTTAATTATACTTTGCATGTTAGGTTTAGTAACCCTTTCTTCCTTCCCGTGAACCCCTCAACTGGGCAAGTGCCGGCCATTAGCTGAGACATATTTAAAACCCGACAGAAAGCCAAGGCTTTTGGAATGGCATCTAAAACCAACCTATGGTCAGTTGATCAACATGCACGTATTATGCTTTACAATACCGAATGTAGAATGATCAACAAAGGAGCGATCTAAATAAATTATTTATGAATATACGAACTGCATGACTACATTCGGGTGTAGACATCTTCAGACTCGGACTAAATTATGGTAATTCTTATAAGACTACTTTATAAACTGGGTTTGAACGACTTTGTCTAAGTTCTGTATTGACCTTTCAAGAAGTTTTTTTTTTTTTTTTTGTAGAGACTACATGGTAACTGGAGAAAAGGTCACATTGCAGTACTACAATGAGAAAGGCAAGAACCCAATTTAAACTTGATTTAAGGTAATGCCAGTTGAATGAAAGCGATTAAAGGCCGATGCAGTGTCTAGAAAATTAGATTCTGGCCGTTACCAATGCCTATGGAAGGACGTTAAATCTCTTAATTCCTAAGATCAATGAACTAACACCAAGGGGAGGGAAAGAGCAGTCGGGGGGCGTCAGTATTGCAAAGATTTGGGGTGATTATTTTAGCTGTGCTATGAATTCCATTAACAATCAAGACTACTGAAGGGAATAGGCAACATCACTGATGACAGAGTTCCGTTTTCCTCGCTACATCTGGCTATATCACATCAAGTGACGTCGGAGATGCCGCAAAGAATGTAGCATTCCCTTAAATTTAATCGATATACGCTATAGCCGATTCTCCTCACAGGATTTATGTCAGATGGGGTAATGAGTTATACGACTTCCTCTTCTTCTTCAAGATTGCATTCCCATTATTACACGCGCAATGTCGGCTAAACTTTAAGCTGAACTCTTCCATTCAAATTCACTATCAGTGAAATAATAAAAATTTACTGTGGTTGTGGTATGGTTCTAATGTCTCTTAGCTGTTCAGGGTCTCCAGCTGTATGCAGATGAATCTGACATATTGATAATTAAACTGGCTAATACAAGTCGTTGCTTCTAGAGTGCTGAGAAACATTGATATTCGTCTGGAATTTGTGCATAAATTCTTATTTCTGAAAGATAAGTTTGGCATTGAACAGAGAAGACATAATCATTTTCCTTTTACCAGCATGATTGAGAATCTATTTGTTTCCTCTCACTAGGGAACTCAAATGTTGCTGTTCTTCTAATGTTGATATAACGTCTATGGGTGCTCCTGGTGTACGAATGACACCGAGAGACCATCGAGATGTCTCACTGGTTTTCAAAATGAAATTCCGTGGCATGTTACACACGTCTCGCCATCATGCCACTGAGATTTCCATGGAAAGATGCCTGGATAGTTAAAAAAATTGTAGTCATTTGAACAATGTCCAGTCTGATCCTTAGAATGACCCAGTTCGAGAATCAGGCAACTAGCTAATCCAAGACAAATTATTGAGTTAAACTAGAACATAAAAGACGCATAATGTGAAGATTTTTGTTTCATTGTTTTCCTACTACTGTAATTATCATTATTGCCAGTTGTTTTTATAATGTCTACTTTATTATTTATCTACATCGAAGTTTGTCATCTGCTTCATATACTTTGGTTCTGTAGTAAATTGTCTATTTAGTAGTGTTTTTTTGTCTTATTATTTTTGCCTCGCCTGTACTCTTAGCGTACCATACCACTATTAGAATTCCAAGAACAGCTAATTAGAAATCGAGGCCAGTAGCGTCCCATTTTTCCCTGAATACGTCGTTAGCTGAAGTGCTGTATCTACCTTCTTACGTGGCAGTTGCTGTCACAAGAGAGTGAGACCAGACTGATTTAGAAATTCTTCTGTTTCAGTCTCGTGATTTCTTAATTCGTTTTATAATGCCTTTTAGACCGTTCTAGATAATTAAACTTGTGTTGAAGTATGAAACCAAGTTATGTAGTTTTTTTTAGGATACGAATACACACAAGGAACTGTTGTATACGTACTGAGGTAATGAATGAACAGTTATACAGGTAAACAGATAAACTGGGTTATACACAAAATACACTCCAGTAACAAAATTTTGTTGTATGAACAATCATCGTGTGACTTTATAGTCATTCTTAAAAAAGGAACTCCTAAGCAATTCTATCGAATTTCATTGAGTGAACTTATTCATTCTTAACCATTTTAAAAGAGGGAAACCCATCGAGAAATCGAATCATTGGAGACCTTACTCTACGTAATTTCATTTGCAAATGAATATTCCCTTTAAAGAGGCTGTCAAGATAATCTACGTGATTGCGTATCATCTTTTCGAGATATTGGTTCTTGATATATCCCTTCTAATTTTTTGAAACCACTTTTAGTAAACTTTCCTCCCCACTGGGAAGGCGTTGCATTGGGAGGTGCCTAGTGTCGTTACATGAACTGAATTTTAAGGCATTTTTTGGAGAGTAACATCTTTCGATGGGAAATTCCTCCACTGTTTTAGGCTGAATGCCTTTTACTGAAATTAAATCGTGAATTTGAAAATGAATCAGTTTTGAAACTTTCTGTAGCGATGGAAAAAATAATCCATGATTTTCAGTTTTCGTTTTTGTAATGATGTTCACAGCTGTTGAGTCATTTCACGCTAAAATGATCAACATAGAAAATGGCAATTAAATCACTTTCTTATGCAGAGTATTAATGAACATATAAAATACTGAATCGATAAAAAGATAAACTTGGCAAAACATCCTTCACCAGTTACGCTCATGCTGATGATGTTTTTTTCAAAGACAATAGTTTTCTTAATTGAAATTTAGAAAGAAATTACGATCCTTTCCTGCCACTGGCCACAGCGCCTCAGTGGGGTGATCGGTAATCTTGGCCTGTCACCTCGGTGGACGCGAGTTCGATTCCCGGGCATTCCACTGAGGGGTTAGAGATGTGTATTCCTGGTAATAGAAGTTCACTCTCGACGTGGTTCGGAAGTCACGTAAAGCCGTTGGTCCGGTTGCTGAATAACCACTGGTTCCATGCAACGTAAAAACACCATACAAGCAAACAAACAAACTGCCACTGGCCACTGAAAAGAGATTGATAAATAAATTTTAGCACTGCAAGAGGTTGTTCCTCTGAAATTATTGGTTTTATATATAGTCTGTAGAAGACTTAGAGTTAAATAAATAATGATAAAAACAAATTTATTTCCATACATACATACATATATGGAAATAAATTAGTATAGTATATATATATATATATATATATTATATATATATATTATATACATATATATATAATGTATATTATCTACAATCGTTTTTGGTGTTCAGAAAATTTTGATGATTATTCTGGGGACGTCAAACATTTACGGTATATCTTAAACGAATCAATTCTTTACGCTCAGATGACTGACCAGAGTTCCCCACAGAGGAGGTATCCTCGGGAAAATACTGAATCCATTTGCAATTCATCCAAAACTACTGCAGTCCTTTAAACTTCATTGCATTTTTACCTTCCCATCAGGGTACAGCAAGACTGAGAAGATTATTTTCGTGCGTTTTTTTAAGCTAATGGCATAACTTTCCTTAAACATCCAGATATCTCTCTGAGATTCGCATTCGCGAAAGACAGATTGGATGTTAGTGTCTTTGAATGTCATTTAACATTTGAGCGAAAGTTTTATACTTTAAAATATACTTTCAAAATATACTCTTACTTCACCTTCATTGCTGAATGCTACATATTCTATATATTTAATTTTTTGTTAAATTTAATCATTGTCACCATATATTTTATCATTTATTTTCTTCATTTGCTCTTTCTGAAAGCTCAGAAAGAGCTCTAAAGAGTATGCTTGCTTTCACATGCATTTTCGAGACACTACTTTCTCCTCGTCAGTTGTGTCAGAATCTTTTACCTTTTCAATAATTCTGATTGTAATGTTCATGAGGGACTGTGATTTAATAACCAAAGAAATGTGAAAACACTTACAGCGTTTAATGAATTAAAAAAAAATTTAAGATGTTACTTAACTTATTCTGAATTCTAATGTACCTTTTTAGTGTGTATATACGGAAACATGAGTAAATGTATTTATTGCGTGTATGTGTGTGTTCCAGTATGAGAGCAAATACCTCTGTGCATTTTTTTTATTTCCATTTCATTCATTCATCAACATACTGAATGACCTCTTTGGTACCAGTGCTTGGTTTGTCTCTGGCCTAGACCTAGTATTTCATTCAAATCCTTCGGGCCAGCCCCATGAGAGCCGATAGTCAGCTCGGTGGTCTGCTGAACTATTTTAATAATAATAATTGTCTCTTCCGTTAAGAAAATATTTTCCAAATTGAAGAAGAAGAAGAGTTTTGAAGTTTCGCAACTCTATGTGAAAAAAAATGCCCTTCCTCCAAAATTTGCGGGTTTTTCATCATAAAATACACGGTTAAAAATATCCGTACCCTTCAGTTAAAAGAAAAGAAAAAAAAGAAGAAAAAAAACTTTCCTCGTTGTGAAACGGAAAGAGTTAAAGATGAATGAGATGGTATTTTGGTATTCGGAATTACCTCATAACTATAACTATAAGTGAGACATTAGTAATGAATATAAACAATAATTTATAGGTATATATGTTGTGTATGCATATTTATGTATAAATATGTATATATTATATATATATATATATATAATATGATATATATTATAATTTATATATTAAATAATATAATAATTTATATATAAATAAAGATATAAATATATTATTTAATTTATATATATATATATATATTATATATATATCTTATATGTGTGTGTGTGTGTGTGTGTGTATGAATGTGAGTATGGTTGCTTATAAATGCACGAGAATAAGAATTAAGAAATGTTCAAGACCATTTCCCCTCGCGTTTGAGCAGAGAAGTTTGCGCGGGGCTCTCCACCTCGCAAAAAAAAAAAAAAAAAAAAAAAAAAATAAAAAAAAACATCAGAAATGGAAAACTTTCTACGGTTCTTTGTATCGCTCATCTTGAATAGGTTTTCGTCGAGCTCCAATGTTTACCCAGTATAAGGAAACATTCCGGGAACAGCTCCTCTCTTCCTGACAAAACATTCCTCTTTTCTTCTTCCTCCTCCTCCTCCTCCTCCTCCTCCTCCTCGAAAGGAGGTTCTTGTTGGAGTACATTAAATTGCTTCAGACTTTAGCGACGATGCGATGTTCGTTTTCCAAATGCATACTCGCTGCTATTGGAGTGTTTGCCATCCTGAGATTTTCTCTCTCAATCTCACACACGTACACATACTACACGCACGCAGACGTGTATGTATAAAAAGCTTAAAAGTTATATGTATATTAATAATATATATATGTATATATAAGCTATTATTATATAATATATTTATAATAATTATAATATTATTAATATATATATATATAATATATATTATATATATATATATGAGTAACTTAATCACGAAGTATATAAAACGTGATGCTATGTATAAATATAGGTTTTATGCCACGAAGGAAAAAATGAAAAGCGAGATAGCCGAGTACTTTCGGTCTATTCGTGGCAAAAAACCTATATATTATATATTAGGTAATATATAAATATAATATATTATAGTAATATTATATATTATATATTTATATTATATATACATATATATATATAGGTGTGTCTTTTGCTTGTATTCGAATGTACGTATGTATGATGCTGTTTCGTAAGTTTGTGTACTTGCGCAAAATATGACGCCCTTTGTGCTGCCCTTCAGTTTTCCATGTCTCCTGCTTCACACAAGCGTAATTATTATTATTATATGAGGCATTAGCAGCGACACGTTTCTCGTTTTTCATCATTCAATGATCTTGAGAGCATATCTGATCAGACTCCTGTAATTTTGTCAAATTCAGTGTTCATCCATGATTCAGGAGTTGAATTAGGAATGCGGCTCAGACCATTACCTCGTATCTCTGGACCCACTTTTCTTAAGGAAAAAGGTATCACACACACACACATACATATACATACACACATATATATATTCTACTAATTTATATGATATATATATGTCTTATATATATATTATTTATATTTATGTTTAATTTTTATCTAGTATAATTATATACATATATATACGCATATATATATATATATATATATATATAATATATATATATATATATATATATATATTTACATAGAAACATATTGTGTGTGTAACGCTTGATTACGTGATCATGCGGGAAGTTCTAATTGTGAGCATATATCTCTGTTTTTCTAGGAACTCCCCATGTATTTCAGTTTTTCACGAACGCATTCATCTAACCCTCTAGAACCACATGATATTTTAATGTTCTAATACTACTTGTTACTCAGAAATTTACGTTCTTTGATAATTTCACGAGCCGCAATGTTGTAGGGTGGTGACTTGGTCTTGAAATTTCATTGAAAGACGTATATCGAAGCATGACATCGAAGATAAGGACAGTGTAAACACATGACAGGCCCCGTAAATGAAAATTTCATTTGATCTTTTCCCAGGGTGAGAACCATTACTCAAGCTTTGAGTCGTGACACGAGACTATCCATTAAAAACGAGGAATGAGGAGCACCATTAAAAAGGTAACCATTAGGACTGTTTCTCATGTCAGCCAATGACTCACTGATAAGCAACTCAACTTTACGTTTCGATTCTGCGTGTTTGTGTGTATGTATGTGTATGTGTGTGTATGCGCTTTTGGACCCCCGCTGTTACGGTGTTTTTGCCTGAAAATCTGAAATTCTCAGAAATTGCAAATTGGATAAAACCGATAGAGAGAGAGAGAGCGGGCGGGAGAGGAAACGGGTCTTTCTTGTTAGGGTGAATAAGACTATGATGATAATGGGTAATTATGATGATGATAATAATGCATGTGGCGTCGATGATTATGCTGACGGTGCTGTTAACCGAAAGAGGAGGAAAAAGGGGACACAAAATTCTGTGATAGATGAGCAATTACGAGCATTGGTGGTAAGAGAGTCGATTAAATAATACAGAGAGAGAGAGAGAGAGAGAGAGAGAGAGAGAGAGAGAGAGAGAGAGAGAGAGACTAGGGCTGTATGCTAGGGAATGTACGGATGTGATGTGATGAGAAGTTTAGACTTATTAGAAAGCCCTACCAGAAGGTTTTGAGCAAATTTGTTCCTTCATGTCGTAGAAGTGATGAGTTAGAACACCTAATAAGAAGAAGAACAACTGAACGTGCAAGAGAGAGGCGAGTGGCTCAGTGTTTGTAGGAAGGGTGGTGGAAGTCTGTTGTGTGCGAGGTTGAAGTTATACACAACGTGATGCGTATTGCAGAGTCATGTGTCACACCAATGTCATGATTGTTTTTTTCTGGAGTTACGCTATAGCAGGGAAAATGGATAGTATGTATGTGTATGTATTAATGTGCAGTTCAACTTATTACAAATGTTTAAATCTATAGATGTATATATATTTATATATATACACATATATGTTTACATATGTGTACATATATACATATACATACACATACACATACACATATATATGTATATGTAACACACACACACACACACACACACACACACATATATATATTATATATATATATATATATATATATATATATACATATATATAATATATATATATCACAAGGCGGAGAAGTAAAGGCATGTCTCAGCGTACATAATTTATTGCCGACGTTGATAAAAATACAAACATATAAGACTCGTCATTGATATAACACCGTATAATATTTAAAATTGGACACTAAAACATTTAAAATGTAAAAAATTACTATATAACAATACTAGGTTGGAGAGACAACCTACCAGAGTAAAAAAATAGAAGGTGACTGAAGGACAGAGCGGGGAGAAAGAAAGAAACACCCACACACTCACAAAACTATACAAAAAACGAGAGGCAGAACTTAAGTAAACAAACAAGTGGTTAGGCTATAAACAACTGAACTGATGAGGACTGGGCATTTAAATTCGGTACATTGGTCTTGATTAAAATGGATTCCAGTGTTAAAAGTTCATCATCCTTATTGGCTGATCCAATAATTTTAAAATCATCGATGTCCAAGCGGGAGCGACAGGTAATACTGTGGTTACGGATGCTAGATAGCTCAGGATTGGATAGTTTGCATCCTGTTCGGAAACTGACTCCTTTGTGGGCTCAGAAACGGACTTGTAGCAGCCTCTTCGTGCATCCAACATAAGTACCCCGATTACATCTGGGACAAGTGTATTTATAAACTATGTTGGACATCAAGGGCTGGCTTAATCTGTCTTTGGCTCTGAAAAGAGATCGGATGGTTAGAGGATTTTTCGGAATTAATTTTAGGTTCAAGGCTGGTAATTCATTGTTAATTAATTGTATAACTTTCTTTTTGAAGGAATTGTCATGGAGAAAAAGGAACTTAGCATAGATGATTAATTTGGGAACGATGTGTATAGGAGGTGGGGGGTTCATTTTCATGTTTAAAAATTTATTGAGAGTTCTATAAAAGTGCACTGACGGGAAACAGTTGTTGTTAAAAAAGTTTACTAAAAAATCTATTTCGTTGTGGAAAGAGACCCAACTGGAAGTGAGGACAAAGGCTCTATGAAGTAGGTTGGAGAGGGCATTTAATTTAAAATTAATATTACATGAGCTATAGAAATTTGTCCCTAAGCATGTGAATGTACTCTTTCTATAAATTCCTGTATGAAAGCTATTATTGTCTCTGGAAACAAATAAATCTAAAAATGGTAGGGAGTTATGGGATTCTTTCTCTATGGTGAACTTAATATTAGGATGTTGAGAGTTAATAAATCCTAAAAAAGCCTCAGCATTAAAATCAAACCTAAACAATGCAAACGTGTCATCCACGTACCTTGAGGGGGCAACTGTCAAAGATGGTCTCCTCCAGGGAGTTCATAAAAATATTGGCGAAGGTGGGACCAAGTGGGCTGCCCATCGCCATCCCTTCAATTTGCTTAAAACAAGAGTCTTTAAAAATAAAAGTCTTGTTCTGCATGGGCAATTCTAAAAGTTGCTTAAATAACGGACGAGTAAAACCTTTAAAAATAGAGTCAGACAGAGGAAAAAGTTTATCTAAAATAATTTCGATAGTTTTTCTAACTGGAATACTGGTAAATAAGGACTCAACATCAAAACTTACCATGAAGAGATCAGAATCTTGCTTTGAAATATCATTTTTAAAATCAGATGTGTTTTTCATGTTATGGGTACTATGGGTGAGTGGTTCTGGGAGAGGAACAAGGTACTTGGCAAGGTTATAATTAGGGGTGTTAAGTGAAGATAGAATTGGTCTAAGTGGGACGCCCTCCTTGTGGATTTTCGGGAGACCATACATAATCCCGTAAGTGGCCCCAGTAACATTTAAATTCTGAAAAGTCATCTCATCAATATAATGTTTTTATTTTTAAGAAGTCTTAGAAATCTGTTGATCCTGTCCTCTACTTTAATAACATTCTGAAGGTTAGGAGTTCCCAAGTTCTGAAATTTGGTGGTGTCGTCGAGTATCGAACACATTTTCGTCACATAATCGAGTTTATCTAAGATTACCGTTCCCTTACCTTTATCAGGATGCAAAATGATAATGTCCTGGTCTTTAGCTAATTCTTTCAAGATTAGGAGATCCTCTTTCTTGAAGAAAGGAGCCCATGTAGTTTTTAGATTATTGTAGGTTTGGTGGGCTAGAGCTGACAGTTGTTTTCTTAGATAATCTGCATTATTACAAAACGGCAATTTGGTCAGTTTCTGAAATAAAATTTCTAAAGGGAGAAAAAATTGTTGAAAACTGGGTTTAAAACTAGGGAGACAAAAATCTAAACCTAATGATAAAAGAAATTCTTGTTTTTAAACAAAACCCGCTTGGACAAGTTAAAAACTGAGTTAATGTTATTGTTAAAAGATGGAATAGAAATGCCTAGGCCTCGCAGTTTCTTGTTGTGTCTCGTCTCCACACTCTGCACAAAAAGAGAAATGGAATTGTTAAAAAGTTTCGTAAATATAAAATGGTCAATTAAAGTTAATGAGTCCTTAACAATAGTTTTGTATTTAACAGTTAATGAGAGAAACCTCTTTAAATCCTTATATTTAGAATTTATTTCAATCACCAAAAGTTTGTTAACCGTGTCATGATAAAATTCATAACGATACAGAGAAGCTTTATGAATTTTAAATTTGATAAAGTTGGGGACAATGTTGTTGAATTGACAATACTGGAGAAACGTAAGGTCCAATTTAGTTTTCTCTAGTTTCTTGGTGTGTTTCTCCAGCAAACGGCAGTTAACCAGTACTTGGGTATTATATCTAATTCCTCGGGATCTCAGTCGGAAGAGGAACAAGAACACGAAGAAGAAGCTTCCGAAAGGCATGGTCCAGTCCTTGGAATAATGTCCCGTAGATAGAAGACTATTAGGGGGGCTCAAGCCCTACAGATATCACAAGGCGGAGAGGTAAAGGCCTGTCTCAGCGTACATAATTTATTGCCGACGTTTCACATCGCTTCGATGCATTTTCAAGGCTGGGAATTGATATATATATATATATCTATATCTATCTATATATATATATATATATATATATATATATATATATATATATATATATATATATATATATATATATATATGTGTGTGTGTGTGTGTGCTATATACATATATATGTGTGTGTGTATGTATATGTATATTTGTACACATATATTATATGTAAAAATATGTGTATATATATGGAAATATATATACATATATAAAGATTTTTAAACATTTGTAATAAGTTGAACTGCACCTTAAAATTAACCATAGATATTACGTTATCACACTGACCATTAACACATTCTATTTCCTTAGCGAGCTAAGCTGAACTAGGCTTGGTTTTCAGTGACGTGGCTCCAGGAACTGACGTGGAAAGCGTTTGATGACGCACAAGAGTGAAAACTCATTTCATGGATTGTATCAGCATCCTAAACCCCTAGAACAGATTAATTAATTTTGGGCTTTGCTGCATTTTAATGGAAATATTTACGGGGAATGTTTACATATCTTTGAAGCGACAGCAGTACCGCACGTGAGCTAAAAGCATTCGAGTGGCGGTGACTCACTCTCCCGGTAGGTGGGCGTTTGGTTATGATTTGAAAGAAACCCGAATTAGTTGGGCAAAATGGAATTTATGTTAGTTCGTTATGAGAGCTTTTGATTAAAAAAAAAAGAG
Source organism: Macrobrachium nipponense (assembly GCF_015104395.2). NCBI lineage: Eukaryota > Metazoa > Arthropoda > Malacostraca > Decapoda > Palaemonidae > Macrobrachium > Macrobrachium nipponense. The sequence goes on from NC_087204.1 coordinate 35,131,140, forward strand.
CTTGAAAACATAGGCATTTGCATATTCTAAAAATGATAATGAAATGCAAATACTATGTTTTCGGTATCTGTGCAGGAGAGGCTGTTTTAAAGTTGAAAAGTGATGCGGACATTTCTCGTTTTGCTTTTGCGGAAAAGGAATGTGAGGATAAAATCCCTTAAAGGGATAATTGTCTACCGCAGTCGCTGTAAAGAGTGTTTATCACGTTTAGTCATGGCCATGAATGACTGGTGCTAATTAAACTTTGAATATTATTAAAAAAAAACATGAGGATCATGGAGCTCAGCTGTGGTCTCTACCCATAATTAATGAGGTTTATAATTAATTTCAACGATTGCAAACTTACTTAAATATGAAACCATTAGGGATATAGTGGCTTATACCTCATATACCGACGTCCTGTATTCTGCCCTGTTTTTCCGAGCCTTGTTACCATAGATTTTTTCATTGTCAAACTTGTGCATTCCTTATCAGCGACTTTTTACAAGGTCAAGTCATTGAAAAAGTTGATCTTTTAAATTGTTGGGTCATTGAAAACTTTGACTTTTTAAATTAAGTTACTGGAAGAAGTGCCTTATTAAATTGTTAGGTCATAGAAGGTTGCGTAAAAACTGGAAATTAAAGCTATTGACCTTGAGTTCACTAAAAATTTCTTGCTTGGTCTGTTGTTGCAAAAGGTTTATTGCTTGGGTGGTACGAAAGTAGGTAAGATCTTCCTATACAATTAAAGTTTCTACCATTCTTCCTGGGTGGATCTTACACTCTCCTGACCACTAAAACCACGGAAAGACCAATTAAACGTGTTATTTCATGCCAGAATGTACGTGTTCTGGAGCTATATATATACCAGTGCACACACACACACACACACTTATATGTATGTAGTATAAACAATTGAAGCACTCCTATACATAAGTAAAAAAAATGCTGGTTAGGTCCAAAAAGACTGTAATTACATAATCTGTGCCTGAAGGAATTCTAGTCGATGGCAATCAGAGATAATTAGGAATTAACTCAGGTAACGAAACGGTTTTTTTTGTTTCATAAAAGAGTGGATGGAATAATTCTGATTGGTGGTACAATTAAAATCTCACATGATCTGAGGCGAACCCTGAACCTGAGGCAAAGGCCGTCAGGAACTTGAGTAAGCTGAGGCTCACAAAGCACATCGGATCAAAGAATAGGATCCACTAGATGAGATGTGCCATCGTGCTTGCAATGTGATGAAGGTCGGCAAGGATATTGCAATTGAACTAATATCAGTTGGGGTGCGTTCACACGGTCGAACAACGTCCGACGGACAAACATTGTTACCAATTGACAATTGCTTACCAGAGTTTGCCTTGTGAGGAGAGTAAGAACAGTGATATACAACTTCAACTGGTACCACAGTTTGTTGCCAGATCTACTTCCCTCGTTTCAACGCTTTTGACGTCATCCTGCTTCGCCTTTGATATGGCAGCAATGTTTGTCCGTCGGGCATTGTTCGACCGTGTGAACGCACCTTTAGAGAAAGAGGTCGAGAATGAAATGCGACCTTCGGGATGCTGATCCGCCCAAAAAAAATGAAATGAATAAAAAAAAGTAATGAATAAATAAATCATAGCTAATGCGTCTTTAAGATGCTTCCACATTACAGTAAAACGTATTATAAATGCACGCAGGCAACGTATTAGTTATATATCAGACTGGTTAAAAACGAGTTTTTATTTTATAAACGCCTACTTATATATCAGACTGGTTAAAAACGAGTTTTTATTTTATAAACGCACGCAGGCAACCTTCTACTTATAAATCAGACTGGTTAAAAACGAGTCAACGACAGTAAGTGGAGAACGAGCTTTGGGCACTGGTTACAACTACCACTAAATCATTAACTTGTATTCAACCTGTTTGTGGTTTATGTGCGATAATTACTGGCGTGTATTTATGACATGTTTTGCTGAAGTGAGGACGTACTACCCAGAAGCAAAGAACCCAAGAAAGTCGATATGTTATAAAAAAATACTCCTGAAAAATGTTACGCAATATTACTTCAAGAGGTAATGGACGCAAAGGTGGGCATTACAACAGGTTTAAGAAGGGATATTAAGCGCCTCAGCGGCGTGGTTGGTATGGTATTAGCGTCCCACCTCGGTGGTCGCGGGTTCGCTTCTCGGCCATTCCATTGAGGAGTGAGAGATGTGTATTTCTGGTGGTAGAAGTTCACTCTCGACGTGGTTCGGAAGTCACGTAAAGCCGTTGGTCCCGTTGCTGAATAACCACTGGTTCCATGCAACGTAAAACCACCATACAAACAAACAAAGAAGGGCTATTGATAGTGTGGAAGACTCTGACTAGAGTACTCAATAGTGAATTAATAAATTCTTATTTTCCTGCTTATGTGAGCACATGTTAGGTAAATATGCATAGATATTAGCGCTATATGTAGGATCGTAAACTCTGACCTGTAAAAGGCAAACGGCCGCTTTTACTGACCTGCATAACAAAGATACCAGCTATGAGCCACTTAAAACCGAAAACCTGTGTTTTTGAACTTTTAACTTTTTATAGGTAAAATGATTCGGGAATTATTGTTGGATTATATCAAATGTAAAAAGAGATCACCAACTTGTATATCTTGACCTCTGATCTTTCAAGCTCAACACTCTTTGAATGCAGTTATTAGGTAATTATTACTATGATTCATCAATATGAAGGGTATATAAACTGGGTAGCAGACTGAGGAATTTAAGCCTCTGAAAATCGTATGTCCTTGATCTTGATCTTTACCTATGATTTTGTGAAGGACACTTCTCAGTGAATATTTTCTCTTGGTTTCATAAATTCATCAACACCCATCCGTTCACGTTCACAAAATATTGCTAATAGGCTTTTGACTGATCTCTGAAGGATTTCCCACCCTAGGAGTTCAACAAATAAACATTAGCACCAAGTTTCACCCAATCCGTGTTGTAGTTTTCGCGCAATCCGCTTAAAGAAAGAAAGACGGTTTGGTTTTCGAAGAATATGATACTGTTACCCCTCCTCATGAAGTGTCCTTTGCGGGTGAGATTTCCCAGACAATTTGCCGTGACCATTGACTCCTAATCTCAGTACCCAGTGACCCAAAAAAGCTCGCCGCCCATCGAACAGGAAGCCCAACAGACGCGGAAAAAGGCGAGCGAGCTAGAGAGAGCGAGAGAACCTCGTACCTGGAACTGCAACTGCTGCTGGGGGCCTCCGAAACGTGGGATGAAGCCAACGCCGCCGTTTTCGATTAATATAACTTTTGTGTTTTAATGAAGTCAGATCAACTCTTTTATGGCGACTAACAAATTTCATAGACATAATTGAAGCAATTATCATCGGTGTAATTAATAAAGAAGCAATTAAAGCCCTTCATTTGCTTGGATATCTAAAGAGACGTGTATAGATTGCATTCAGCACGGGAACAAAAGGAAGTCAATAAAGTTTATAATTGCTTCTTCCTCCAGTTACTATTAGACAGAGATAATGAAGGCCCTTTGTTAATTGCACCTGCATATGAGGCCGAACATTTTAAATCAAAGTAGCAAACTCATTGAAATTACGGTCCGCGTTTAAAAGAACAATTAATTCCAAAATTACACAATGGACTGATTATAAGCCGATTCACCTAAGCGCTGTCCGCCACCCTTTCTTTTTTTTTTTTTTTTTTTTTTGATTCGCATCGACAACAGAAACCCGAGTTGGATTGGATGTTCCGTATGGAAGGGAGTGACGAGAATCCCCACCAGTGTCCGGTGCTTTGGCAATCACGCTTCGGATTCATTTTCTCTCGGCGCCTGTGTCTCTCTCTGCGCCTGATGGATGCATTGGAAGGAGTTCTGCATATATATGTCGTCTTGTGTCTTATGGGAAATGAGATAGGAAAATATTCTCCAGGGATATATCCCATAACTCTGTCCGTAAGTTTAAACAGAATCTTTATAGATGAACTGGAAAACCGCAGACCTCCGTCAAGGCAGGACAGTGGTGGTCATATCCAAACAGCCTCATCTAAACTTCCCTAAGAAAGCATAACCCAGCTTGCCGTTCCGCTCCAGGGTTTCATTCTGATCCGTTGCTCTGGGTTGTCCTTTTCCCCCAAAAATAGATTTTTTTGACACCCCAAATCAAGTCACTTGTTGCCAGACAGACGGAAGTAACAACGACAAGAAACTTTAAATTTATCATAATTGGTAATGAGGACCAACTCTTTTTGTGCTAGAGATTTCCTTTAACTCTATCAAAGGACACTTCATTCAATATTCATCTAGATACGATAAAAAGTGATAGCTTTGAAATAAGACGTCTGTGCTTATAATCAATGGAATTAAGATGACTTTTTTCATGTAATCCCACTGGATGTTTTATGAAAAATGTCTGAGTATTTGCTGTATTTTTTTTATTTAAGTAAATTTTTTCTGAACTGAGTGTTTTACATCTCATTAAAAATCCCATGGATTAATAATGGAAGTGACCCGGCTTTATTTTGGTAGCCCTGCCTATCTCAGTTTTGTCGTCAAAAGAAAAAATTGATGTTTAATAAATTCATTTTTATTTTCTCGTTGAGAAAATTCTATAGGGATATGTTCATTGGGGGATAAATTTTCGTTTTGGTTGTAAATGTTCAGAAACTGAACACAGTAAAAAATTACACGAAGCACAAAGAGAGAGAGAGAGAGAGAGAGAGAGAGAGAGAGAGAGAGAGAGAGAGAGAGAGATAAACAACTGCACAGAAGAATGCGTGACGGTTTTCAATGGAGAATTCCATACAAAATAAGACAATGACACGACACGAGACCCTGACAAGTCAGAGTCAGACACTGAGAGAAGCTAATCAACCCTGTTTGATTGCCAGCAGTCATTTATGAATTATTCTGCTGCCAGCATGGCTTAAATATGGCATTCCATTTCCCCAAGTTATGAGAAGGGAACAGAAAATAGAAACTTTTCCCCCTTTCTATTTATTCATTATAAGAGAAATTATTTTCCTTGGGAGCTTGAAACTTTTATTTTGGGAATAAGAAAGAAAGGAAAACTTCGCTTAGATTAGCACACCTCGGTGTTTTTTTTTTTTTTTTTTTTTTTTTTTTTTTTTTTGACTCGGGGCTAAACTTTCTCCTTGCTCAATATTATATGGCGAACAGCTGTTTCTTAACAACGACGTCCTGCTCAGAATATCTCTGAGGGGGGTGGGGGGAAGCTTATCTCGTTTCTTGAGAGAGAGAGAGAGAGAGAGAGAGAGAGAGAGAGAGAGAAGAGAGAGAGAGAAAGTGATTCACAGTTTAAGTATCAATTAGGTTTTTCATCTAACAGTTGTTGATATCTTACGGTTTTCTTCTCGAAATTATAATGCTGGGGGATTATAGGGAATATTTGTACTCGTTACTAATTAGGGAACGTATTTTCTATGTTTTTATATGAATTATATTTCAACATTTAGAAAAAGTATTTATTGACTTGCATTTACTTATTTTCCTGATTGTATTTCGACGTAGTTTTATCCAATGGTGCTGGTCACGAATCTGTTAACTAATAGTGTTACTAAATAATAAACTTGAATAAAACTACAGAAAGCAAGAAATACGCTTTAATGCACTCAGAAGAGTACTGGCACCTCTCGCTATAAATGCCAGGTTTACAGCATCATTAGCGAGAAGATAATCTATTTTAAAACCTGTCTGGCACATAAAACAGACAAGGAAGTGTGTGGAACACAACGGGACTTCGTTTCCTGTTGCAAGTAGTATAAATACATTTATGTTTTTAGATGAGGACCCAGGATAATTGTTTTTCAAAGGGAAAGATCATTAAAAACCGAGAATGATCATAGATAAAAGGTAATGATATAGTGTACATTGTCATGACAGTGTAATACAATCATAGAGATATATTCTAAAGAGGAAAATAATAAGCAGAGAAGTTCCTCAGCATTTGAGAACTTCCACAATATTGCTTTAATAACATTCCAAGGTTTCCCTCCGAAGCATTTACGAGTAATTGACGAGAACGATCATAGATAAAAGATAACAATGCTGAGTACATTGTATATTATAAAGAGGACCATATTAAGCAAGGAAGTTCCTCACCATTTAAGAAGTACGTGAGTACTGCCGTAGTAACTTCTGATGTTCTCACCAAAGCATTTATGATTCACCAATGTTCTCGCCAAAGCATTAATGATTTACCAATATTCTCAACAAAGCATTAATGATTCACCAATGTTCTTACCAGAGTATTTATGATTTACCAATGTTCTCACCAAAGCATTTGTGATTTATTGACCTTCAAAACTTTGTACAGAATTCCTTAACGATTTAAGATTTGGTTGCAGATGTCTCAGTTCTTTTCATGTAAGACTTTTTGAATTATTCTTACAAGTTCTTTTTATACCTTATGAGTTATTATATATTTCACGACGACCCTTTTGGTTTGCCATGAATGTTATCTTTCTGGAACATTCAGACAATAAAAAGACCCAATTTAAACAGATTTTATCGCAGATCTAACTACGGCTTTGAGTAAAGCTAATGAGCGTTGTTGATTAACCAAAGGTTCCAGACAATTTTCATCGTATTTTTCGCGGACGTTGATTTTGGGCCAGGTAGAAATTGGTGCATCTTTTGGGTGATTTAACAAGGATTTCTCTTAGCCGCAACACGAGAACTGTTAGATTTACGTGGTTGTCGTTGTTGGGAGAAATCTGACCGTTGTACGACATGATGGTCTTACTTATAAGTTACTTTGTTATCCGCTTGGAAACGTTAAGCCCAAATTACCTATGAAGTTTTCAGTGAGATTTTATTTCTTAGTATAACCTTTTATAGAGATATGTATTATTCAATATATACGTAGTGCAGAACAGTTTGTGGGAACATGTTATTTTCAGTTTACGCAGTAAAGGTACTCAAGTATGGATATACACAGGTTAAAGGTGTTCACGTTGAAGCGGATAAGTAAATATATTTTAAACAGCCGTGCATCTCCCCCTGCGCAAACCCCTCCCTCACCCCCCTTCCCTTCAAGATACCTTCGTTGTTACCATACAAGGAAAAAGTCTATCATTAACCTCAGACATAATAAGATTATATATACAACGCTTTACCGCTCCCGGCGTGTAATTAACACAACAGATGGGTCATGATAATGATTAATCTGATCGGCTTAATGAGATGATTCCCCCGAACAGGAGAGATCAGTGCCAGTTCAGGGAAAAGAAATGGCCAGTCGTTTCAGTAAAGGTTGTTTATGACGAGGAACGCATGAGAAGATATTATGGGTCGTGTCTAGTTTTTTTTTCTCTCTAGGGGATAAGACTGTTCGTCTGTCCAGTAGACAAAGGGGCAGGGGGAGATAACCTTAATAATGATAATGCTGAATATTATGATTCATCTTGATGATCATAATGCTCGTTATTATTATCATGGATGCTATCTTCCACCTTTGAGGTATGATGATCAATTTGGTTATAATAGCAATGATAATGATTAAATGACGACCATAATAATATAGATTATAAATGGAATTCTAGCGTTGAGGGGTCACCAGAAGTAAAGCTGTGTTATGCAAGAAGAGAAGGATTTATTTAGATGGTAAACGTAAACATGCCGTTCTTTCTTGTTTTTTTTTTTTCTCCTCCTCGAAGCCAGCTAAGTGGTCTTGCTTATTTTTTCTCCTTATAGAAGCTCAGTAAGTTTCTTCCAAAGTATAGGAAATGATGTTCGAAGCTTTGTATAAGGTTTCTTCTTACTCAGCCTCCTCCTTCTCCACCTCCCTTCATCTTCTTGACATAGCAAATGACCTCCTCCTCCTCCTCCTCCAAAACATAGTAGATGCTCCTTTTTATTTTCCATATTCAGAGCATGACAAACTTTAATGGCCTTTCCTCCTCTGCTGCCTCTTCGAAGCTTCGTGAATTTGATTCGTCCTACCCTCGCGAGACCTCCTCAGAGTGAATGGTACTCGGCATGCCAGGTAATTAGGGTTAAAAGGATATGCTGTTCCATTCAGTCTCATGCCAAAGGACGCGATGCCTTCTCGTGTTATGATTATCTTTGATCTCCTGGACATGTCCTTCCCCGGACCACGTCCTTCTTGACTCCGTCCGTCTCCTTTGTCGGTCCGTTGGAGGGAGAAAGATTGGCGGAGGATTCTGAAAAGGGCGACGCCCCTTTTGGAGCTGACCTAGGAAGCTATTCTGCTGCAAACTGAGGTTGCTGTCCCCCTCTTTGAACCATTCACGTTGATGAGTGTTCTCCATATTTAGGAAGAATATTGATCTTGCCTTTGAAACTCTGTAAGGGGATCTAGTGCCGTCAGGGCACTTCACGTGGTACACTTCCTTGAATAGTTTGTTACGTCCCTTCGCCCCCCCCCCCCCCCTCTCTTTAGCCTTTTACTTTACCTCCATTCCCGGTTCATTTCTTTCATCTTTCTGTCCAACCATCCTTATTTTGTTTTATTTTATTATTCTTTCTTTGGTTGCAGGTCCACAATAATATTGCATGTGAAGTATAAAGTCTTTAATATTATTGTGGACCTGCAACCATTGTCATCATTTTCGACACTGAAAATTGTGCCCACTTTCTTTCTTTACTATATTTTCTGTTATTGTTATTTTATTATTTTTGTTTTTATTTATATTATAACTTCCAACCACCCTAATTCCCGTTTTTCACCGTCTCAAACGCTAAATGACAAAGTGCCCCTGAGCTTCGGTTTACAGGCTGATTTTCGTAAATTACATCAATCATTCCTGTAAACAGAGGCAGAAAACAAATCTTTTATCTGATTTATATAGTTATTCTCGTCATTAGATTTGATATTCAGTCAAGTTCTTTTACCTGGAATCTGAACTACCAGGGTAGTAAGTGGAAGGACTTAGGTTAAGGTAAATGGGAACTGAAGGATTTATATATATACATACATACATACATATATATATATATATATATATATATATATATATATATATATATAGGGTGCTTCAGCATTCAATTATAAAAAGTCCAGAAGGAGTCCATGATACTATATTTAAAAAGGCCAAGTTTATTATATATGAGACGTTTCGCACAACTGGTGTGCATCATCAGTCTGTGAATAAAATACAAAGACATATTAAAATCATAAATTTAAAAGGAATTCACAATATAAAGTTAAAAGGAATTCACAATTTTAAAAAAATAAAGTAAAAAAAGTTAAAAAGCGAGTAAATAAAAAGAGAGACTACTAAAAACACCAACCGTCCATGATCAGAGGTGAAGATGGAATGAGTTACAGTTGGCAGAGAGAAGCGACGACAACTATGCCAGGTACAGAGTGACGAGGACAAATTACCGTTTAATGAGGGCACCAGTCTTTTAATATATAAACGACTCAATCGTTGTTAGTTGGTCAGGATGTTTATATATATATATATATATATATATATATATATATATATATATATATATATATATATATATATATATATATATATATATATATATATAAATAATTATCACATCACCGTGATTGATATAGATCATTCGAGTTTACAAATGTCCTTTAATATCTAATTCACTCTACCTCGGAATTGATATATTTTCATATATGTACCGAAGGGGAATTTTTAGTTGATAATAATTTCGGCCGACTGTATAACGTCACTAGGCCGTCCTGATTTCGTTCCCGTCCACTGGACGGTGGTTCGATTCTCGAGGGGACGAAATTATTATCAACTAAAAATTCCCCTTCGGTACATATATGAAAATATATCAATTCCGAGGAAGAGCGAATTAGATATTAAAGGACATTTGTTTAGTTCGAATTGAGATATATATTAAAGGACATTTGTAGCTCGAATGATATATATAGTATATATATTATATATATATATATATATATATATATATATATATATATATATATATATATTCAATAAAGGAACCTTGCACCAGAAATGGCACTAATGTTTAAACAAATGCGCAGACATAATTACTTTGCCTTCCTAAACTAGCACACCCCCACTCCCAGTCCCAAAAGCACCACGTGCCTGCTTACCGTAAGCGAGGACCCCCCCCCCCACCACCACCACCACCATCCCACCCTTACACCCGAAACACATGCACACACACAAACACCCCTTCCCTCCCCCTCCTCTCCTGATCCAGCGTGGTTCAGCAGCCGCCCACATACATATACATAGAGGAGGCGTACGCACGCACACACGCGGTATTAGGGATCGTTAACAAAATAATGGAAAGCGGGCGAGGAAAAGCACCAAAGTTTTTGGGTGTTTCCGCGGTTCATAACTTCTAAATTTTCAGTAATATCAGAAAAAAATGTGTTCGGCGTAACGCTCATAATTTTCGTGTCTTGTATATATGAGAAGCATAAAGAAGACAGCATTTCATAAGGGCTCATTATTATAATTCCTCTTCTTTCTGTGTAACTTCGTACAGTTTATTGATTGAAAGTGTTTACAATCTTTTCCCGTAATCTGTATAAGCAACAGTATGTTTCTTTGTAAGTTTCCCGTACATGAAGATGGTGATGCCATCACATATCATTATCATTATTCACATCACTATTATCACCATCGGCCAGGTTGATTTTTGGAGGCCCTCATTCTGCCCATCAGGAGTGCCCCTTTATTTATCGGTTAGTTTAGAGTTCTCTCTAGGAACTATTTTTCATTTTATTGGGGTGACAGTTTATTTGAAAAGCTATAATTAAATCCGTGATCATACAGTGGTGCTCAAATCTCATGCGACATGATTCTTTTTGTATCGTCCAGATTCCCAGACTCAGCGTGACGTTGCCAAGAAGTGTTAAATTTTTTTATTTTTTATTTCTAATATCATACATGTCGACAAGTTTGCGGATTCACAGCTAGCCATATTTTCCTTATGGTTATATGAATATGATCCCTTTTATGCATTGGTATGTTTTTGTAATCTGTGTGATTTGAACTGATTTTTTTTTACGTTACTTAGTTCAAAGTGCCATCAATGAAAGCACTCTTAACATGCTCCTCGAACTGCTCAACATAACTACTTACGTCTGCAGCATTGTGGCAGTAGACCTAATAAGCTCAACAGTCATAACATTTTCAAAGTATGAATATGAATTACAACCAGTTTTCTTTGAATGTTGAAGTTTATGCTGTGTTTAAGTTGCCTGTATGTTGCCAAATGTTTCATAGGCCTAAAGAAATAATCTAAGCCTTCTGAGATGTAATCAGTTACTAATGAATTTATTTGTAGAGATTACCTGTTCTTTGAGGAATACGATAGGAATATGTATAACAACCAGTTTTCTTTGAATGTTGAAGTTTTAGACTGTGCTTAAGCTGCCTGTATGTTGCAAAATGATTTATAAGCCTAAGAATATGCTAAGCCTTCTGAAATGTAATCTGTTACTAATTTTTTAAAAACATTTTTGAGGAATAAAAGATGATGATGATTTTGATTATATGGAAAAGATGACTATTAATCGAAATATCATAATTATTAATATCAAGGCGCATGGAACACTTGTTTTTCAACTGGTTTAAAATATTATTTTCTTAAAAGTCCTTCTGGTCGCTTATGGTGTATAATTCGTTCTTTCATAAGGTAACTTGAAATGCAAGAATGTGTAGATAACCTCATTTCCCTTTCTGGCCAGAAATTGTTAATAGAGAGATGTGACTGTTAAGTGTAAAGTAAAGAAAACTAACACTTAGGCTTAGGAGCAACATCTTAGCTTTGACATTAGAATAATTGCATGTACGAATATTTGCTATATGCCATAATTTTTGAAATATTTAAGAATTATAACAAATAATTATGTATGAAAATCCAACTATTCCTAACACATATAGGGTAAGCGTTTTCAAGATAATTTCATTGTCGTTACTCAATGTAGACCTACTTATGTTACGCCGGGTGGTTGTTGTTGCACCCAGAGTCAAAGCACCGACGCTAATGATACGTCACAGACGCTCCCCTCACGCGTTAATATCGGTGGCCTCATTCTACTTTTGTATATACATATTTACATTTTTTTCAGCATTGAGGTGGAAAAGCAATCAAATAGGACTATTTCAAATTTTATGTTGCTTTGGAAGCATTAGTAATGTTATGACATTTTTTCTTTTATTTATTTAACATTTGAACTCATGCTTGATGACGACTTCATTTTGGTCAAATGCTTCAGCGATGTGTGAACGAAAGTTTTGAAAATGTTTCGAAAGATTTTTTTCTGAAATTTGGCTACACTTTACATTTTCTTACAGTTTTGAAAAATATGACAGATTTCGCTCTTATGAAATATATTATGGCCTTATTTTATGCAATAATCGCGTTTCCGCATTGAAATAATAGATAAATATGGAGCACGCATGTTTGCAAGTTAGTGAATTTTGAACGAAATCCTATGGAGTCATGTCGCATGAGATTTGAGCATCACTGTACTCATTCAGTGCCATGCGGAGTCCAATAGAATAAGAACTGCTTTTCGCTGGGTAGTACTTTGTGGACGTCATGAATACTTTTTGGACGTCAGGAATACTTTGTGGACGTCAGGAATGCTTTTTGGACGTCATGAATACTTTTTGAACGTCGTGAATACTTTTTGAACGTCAGGAATACTCTGTGGATGTCATGAATACTTTTTGGACGTCAGGAATACTTTGTGGACGTCATGAATACTTTTTGGACGTCAGGAATACTTTGTGGACGTCATGAATACTTTTTGGACGCCAGGAATACATTGTGGACGTCATGAATACTTTGTGGACGTCATGAATACTTTTTTGACGTCAGGAATACTTTGTGGACGTCAGGAATACTTTGTGGACGTCAGGAATACTTTGTAGACGCCATGAATACTTTTTGAACGTCATGAATACTTTTTGGACGTCAGGAATACTTTTTGAACGTCATGAATACTTTTTGAACGTCATGAATACTTTTTGAACATCATAAATAGTTTTTGAACGTCATAAATACTTTTTGAACGTCATGAATACTTTGTGGACGTTATGAATACTTTTTGAACATCATAAATATTTTGTGGACGTCATAGATACTTTTTGAACATCATAAATACTTTTTGAACGTCATGAATACTTTGTGGACGTCATGAATACTTTTTGGACGTCAGGAATACTTTGTGGACGTAATAGATATTTTTTGAATGTCATGAATACTTTTTGAGCATCATGAATACTTTGTGGACGTCATGAATACTTTTTGAACATCATAAATACTTTGTGGACGTCATAGATACTTTTTGAACGTCATGAATACTTTGTGGAAGTAATAGATACTTTTTGAACGTCATGAATACTTTTTGACGTCATGAATACTTTGTGAACGTCACAAATACTTTTTGAACGTCATAAATACTTTGTGGACGTAATAGATACTTTTTGAACGTCATGAATACTTTTTGAATGTCATTTTTAACAACTTGGGGAACGTCATGAATACGTTTTTGAATGTCCATAAATACGTTTCTGTGGACGTCATAGAATACTTTTTGAACGTTTGAAATAAACTTTGTTTTTGGACGTCATAAATACTTTTTGTGGACGTAATGCCTACTTTTTTGAGTCATGAAACTTTTTGATGTGGACAATCTTGTGGAACTCATGAATACTTTTTGATGTCATAATCTTTTTGTGGACGTCATAGATACTTTTTGAACGTCATGAATACTTTGTGGACGTCATAGATACTTTTTGAACGCCATGAATACTTTGTGGACGTCATAAATACTTTGTGGAAGTCATAGATACTTTTTGTACGTCATGAATACTTTGTGGATGTCATAAATACTTTGTGTACGTCATAGATACTTTTTGAACGTCATAAAACTTTTGTGACGGTAGATACTTTTTGAAGTCATGAATACTTTTTGACGTCCATAAAATACTTTGTGGGAATATAGATACTTTTTGAACCGTCATGAAATACTTTTGAACGTCATGAATACTTTTGTGGACGTATGAATACTTTTTTGAACGCCATAAAATCTTTTGTGGAATCATAGATACTTTATGAACGTCCAACTGAATACTTTTGAAACGTCATAAATTACTTTGGTGGAAGTCATAGAATACTTTTTGAAAACGTCAAATGAAATACTTTCTTGGAACGTCATGGAAACTACTTTGTGGGACGTCATGAATACTTTGAACGTTCATAAATACGTTTTGTGAAGTCAATAGAACTTTTTGAACGTCATAAATAACTAATTTGTGGACGTCCAATGAATTACTTTTTGAAACGTCATAAATACCTTTGTGGACGCCATAGAATACTTTTTTGAACATCAGTAAAAATACTTTGTTTGACGTCCATAGAACTTTGTTTTTGAACGCCAATCGAAACTTTTACTTTTGAACGTCGATAAATACTTTGTGGAAGGTCATAAGGATACTTTTTTTGAACATCATGAATACTTTGTGAACGTCATAAATACTTTGTGGACGTCATGAATACTTTTTGAATATCATAAATAGTTTTTGAACGTCATATATACTTTTTGAACATCATGAATACTTTGTGGACGTCATGAATACTTTTTGAACATCATGAATACTTTGTGGACGTCATAGATACATTTTGAACATCACAAATACTTTTTGAGCGTCATGAATACTTTGTGGACGTCATAGATACTTTTTGAACGTCATGAATACTTTGTGGACGTTCATGAATATTTTGTGGACGTCATGAATACTTTTTGAACGTCATAAATACTTTGTGGTCGTCATGAATACTTTTTGAACATCATAAGTACTTTGTGGACGACATAGATACTTTTTGAACATCATAAATACTTTTTGAACGTCATGAATACTTTGTAGACGTCATGAATACTTTTTGAACATCATAAATACTTTGTGGACGTCATAGATACTTTTTGAACGTCATAAATACTTTTTGAACGCCATGAATACTTTGTGGACGTCATGAATACTTTTTGAACGTCATAAATACTTTGTGGACGTCTTGAATACTTTTTGAACGTCATGAATACTTTGTGGACGTCATAGATACTTTTTGAACGTCATGAATACTTTTTGAACATCATAAATACTTTGCGGACGTCATAGATACTTTTTGAACGTCATAAATACTCTTTGAACATCATGAATACTTTTTGAACGTCATGAATACTTTGTGGACGTCATAAATACTTTTTGAACGTCATGAATACTTTGTGGACGTCATGAATACTTTTTGAACGTCATGAATACTTTGTGGACGTCATAGATACTTTTTGAACGTTATATATACTTTTTGAACATTATAAATACTTTGTGGACGTCATAGATACTTTTTGAACGTCATAAATACTTTTTGTACATCATAAATACTTTTTGAACATCATGAATACTTTGTGGACGTCATGAATACTTTTTGAACATCATAAATACTTTTTGAACGTCATGAATACTTTGTGGACGTCATAGATACTTTTTGAACGTCATATATACTTTTTAACACCATGAATACTTTTTGAACATCATAAATACTTTGTGGACGTCATAGATACTTTTTGAACGTCATAAATACTTTTTGAACATCATAAATACTTTTTGAACATCATGAATACTTTTTGAACGTCATGAATACTTTGTGGATGTCTTGTCATGAATAGTTTTTGAACGTAATGAATAGTTTCTGAACGTCATGAATACTTTGTGGAGTTCATGAATACTTTTAAAACATCATAAATACTTTTTGAACGTCATGAATACTTTTTGAACATCATAAATACTTTTTTAACGTCATGAATACTTTTTGAACATCTTAAATACTTTTTTAACGTCATGAATACTTTTTGAACGTCATGAATACTATTTGAACGTCATGAATACTTTTTGGACGTTAGGAGTACTTTTTGAACGTCATGAATACTTTGTGGACGTCATAAATACTTTTTGAACGTCATGAATACTTTGTGGACGTCATAGATACTTTTTGAACGTTATATATACTTTTTGAACATTATAAATACTTTGTGGACGTCATAGATACTTTTTGAACGTCATAAATACTTTTTGTACATCATAAATACTTTTTGAACGTCATGAATACTTTTTGTACATCATAAATACTTTTTGAAAACGTCATGAAATCTTTGTGGACGTCATGAATACTTTTTGAAACTCTTAAAATTACTTTTTGAATGTCATGAATACTTTGTGGACGTCATAGATACTTTTTGAACGTCATATATACTTTTTAACACCATGAATACTTTTTGAACATCATAAATACTTTGTGGACGTCATAGATACTTTTTGAACGTCATAAATACTTTTTGAACATCATAAATACTTTTTGAACATCATGAATACTTTTTGAACGTCATGAATACTTTGTGGATGTCTTGTCATGAATAGTTTTTGAACGTAATGAATAGTTTCTGAACGTCATGAATACTTTGTGGAGTTCATGAATACTTTTAAAACATCATAAATACTTTTTGAACGTCATGAATACTTTTTGAAACATCATAAAATTCTTTTTTGAACGCATGAATACTGATTGAACATCATAAATACTTTTTTAACGTCATGAATACTTTTTGAACGTCATGAATACTATTTGAACGTCATGAATACTTTTTGGACGTTAGGAATACTTTGTGGACGTCATGAATACTTTGTGGACGTCAGGAATACTTTGTGGACGTCAGGAATACTTTTTGGACGTCACGAATACTTTGTGGACGTCATGAATACTTTGTGGACGTCATGAATACTTTTTGGACATCATGAATACTTTGTGGACATCATGAATACTTTTTGGACGTCAGGAATACTTTGTGGACGTCAGGAATACTTTGTGGACGTCATGAATACTTTGTAGACGTCATGAATACTTTGTAGACGTCAGGAATACTTTGTGGACGTCAGGAATACTTTGTAGACGTCATGGAGACGTCAGGAATACTTTTTGAACGTCATGAATACTTTGTGGACGTCAGGAATACTTTGTGGACGTCATGAATACTTTTTGGACGTCAGGAATACTTTGTGGACGCCAGGAATACTTTTTGGACGTCAGGAATACTTTGTGGACGTCAGGAATACTTTTTGGACGTCATGAATACTTTGTGGACGTCATGAATACTTTGTGGACGTCAGGAATACTTTGTGGATGTCATGAATACTTTGTGGACGCCATGAATACTTTGTGGACGTCATGAATCAAGCAACACTTTGTGATAAGTTTGCATGAAATAAGAAAGAATTAGGTCAAGGATATAATGAATAAAGAGTATCTAGAATTTACTTCAGTATTGCGATTAGTTTCAATATTATTATAAATAAATATTAATTACCTTTGACTTTCAGTCGACGTTGTATGTAATTTTATTACCAATTCGAATACGTGATTAACCCAGTCTCTTTCCGTTGTATACACAATTATCATAATTGCTGCTTAAGCAATGATGGGTGGGTTAATAAGTATTTCCGGCATCTAAACAATATACAGATTTATGGATGCAGGGTGTAGCAGAATGTATAAAGTATGTGTGGATTGAATGAATGTTTTACATGTTTTCCAAGAAATTTTTTTTATGTCGAAAGAAATAAATAGTAAATATTTCCGGCGTTAATAAACATAGCTGTTGTGATAGAAGTGTACGAAAATCAACAAATCATTCTGTAACTTTATTATTATTAAAGGATACACCGACGTCAGATCAACAAAAGAACGATGCTTTAGTGGCAGACTTCCTTTCCTAGCCACACAATGCGTATAGAAGAGGAGTGGCACAATATTCCATAGAAATATTTACAAAGGATTCAGCGTCTTAGATCTAGTTGAATGGTAGCGGTTTATGGCCCACACCTTAGAAGAGTGGAATCAAGGTCCATAGAATAGGAATACCTTAATTCTTTGGGCCTTTTAATGAAACCAAGGGGGTTTGTCTCTCAGGTCTTCCTAGTTGCCTGCACCTTAAGGTCAAGGCGCGTGTTAGTGTAACTAGGTAGTCAGTTGCACCATTAAAAAAAAATTATGAGGTTCATGTCGTTTTTGACTTAAAATTTAGCCAGTCAAGCCGAGCAATGAGGCACCTTCAGCCATTCAGCGCTTAAGGCAGGGAGTTGGATTGGTTGGGCAGCAAGATTAAGCGATCTGAAACATTAGAGGAAGTAATAAATGGAACTGTGAGTGAACCCCACAGTAGCATTAATCAGGAACAGTTAAAGGCGATGGACAGCAAGACTGGGGAAAGGAGGCGGGAATGGAGGTAATGTAAAAGACTAAAAAGTGAGTGCAGCTAGGAGCCGAAGGGACTCTGCAGAAGCCATTCAGTAATGCCTCCAGTGCACCACGTAAAGTTCACTGACGGCACTAACCCCATAGGTGTGGCCTCGAGTGGGAGTTAACCCGATGAGACTTTAGGGGTAATAGAAGTAAAACTAAAGAGCCCCAAATTCTAAGTATAATCGTTGTTTTGAATGATAGAAAGCGAAAGGATGGTATTCCACGAAAATAATGCAGAAACTAGTCGTCGTCGATCCTGTGATTAATTAAATAAAAAAACACACACACAAGTATAGGGTATTTAATGGCAAACTTTGTAAATATAATTCTCGACCACTGCAACATTGCAATGTAATGCGTATCGGTCTACTTGCAAAATGAATGAAGACTTGATCCTCAGTGGCAGAATGTTGACACTGACAGTTTCGTAGAATACGACAAAATATGTAAGTTAAAAGATGATTACGTTAGATAGATAGATAGAGAGAGAGAGAGAGAGAGAGATGTAAATAGTCCAAACCGGGATCACTGTAGTTTTATTAAAATGAACAGAGTAACTTCTGGTATTTCTTTGCTGAAATCATAATGATTGCTTTAGGCATAGAAACTTGCTGTAATTAAAAATGTTTTTGTTTTTGTTTTCGCAGTGGTTTTATTAACCAGAAACCACCAACCCCGCCCCCCGACTCCCACCCTCATAATGGTCTCGGCCCACTGCCTTTCTTCAGTCTCGGTAGTAACCTCTCAGAGCAACTTTGGGGTTTTCGCCCAGTTCCACCTTTAGACCCGTGTACGTGTTCCTTTATTTTCTGGATCTGTCTATTTTACTGTCCAACCACTCTAACTCTTTCTTATTTCTTCTTGATCCTCGTTGGACGAGTTGGTTACGTGCTCGACTACCGATCTCAGGGTCCGGGTTCGATTCCCCGCTCTGCCGACGCAGAATCAGAGGAATTTGTTTCTGGTGATAGAAATTCATTTCTCGATGTGGTTCGGATCCCGCAATAAGCTGTACGTCCCGTTGCTAAGTAACCAATTGGTTCCCAGCCACGTAAAAATAACTAATCCTTCGCACCAGCCCTAGGAGAGCTGCTAATGAGCTCAGTGGTCTAGTGAAACTAAGATAACTTAACTTGATCGCAGAATGGCTGACTGTGCCCATTGCTTTACTTGACGGACTAAATTTCATAAATAAATGATATTGGTCTCACAATTCAAAAATCATCGATTTTTTTTAAACATCTTCAGGATACAATTTGTCCTAACATCTTGAAGTTGTAGACAAGGGACGATGGAGTACTATTTACACAGAAAATAGAGAAATTACCACCAACATACCTTAGTAAATTTAGTCAGATTGTACGAATGATGACTGGGAATGTTAACGCTACTGGAATAAGCAGAGTTTTTGTCGATTTTGTAGCTTGAATTCATAAACATTTAGTATATTTGCGCATATATTTATATATATCTATAAATATATATATATATATATATATATATATATAATATATATATATATATATATATATATATATATATGATGTATGTATATGTATATATATATATATATATATATATATATATATACATATACATATATACATATACATACATCATATATATATCTACATATATATATATATATATATATATATATATATATATATATATATATATATATATATATATATATGTAGATATATATAAAATATATGCACAAATATATATATACTATTATAATATAATATATTATATAATATATATATATTAATTATTATATATATATATGTACCATATATGAACCAAATATAATATATATTACTATAAATATATTAATTATATATATTATAATATATTATATAATATATATATGAATATATATATATATATATATATATATATATATATATATATGTATGTATATAGTACATATATATTGTATTATATATTATATATATATATATATATATATATATATATATATGAATTTAAGCTACAATATGGAGAATAATTCTCGAAACGATTTTTTTTCTTGTGCTTTTTCCACTAAAGTTTATATTCTCATTTAAGAGTAGTGGCCTCTTGTAACGGAAATCTATAAATAGTTTGTTAAAATTTAGAGAAATGTTTATGTTTTTATGTAAACAGGAGTTTTTACACTGGCCAGTTTTTTTTTATATAAAAGATACCAAAGTATCCCTCTCGTAACGAAACAGTATTATCAATTTCCCTAATAGTAAACTTTAAACATTGCGCCGGAAAATTTGATTAAAACTTTTAAAACTTTTGACCTAAACGTAGATGAATTCAGAGTAACACTCCAAAAGTATCGCAGCAGATAAAGTTTCGTAATAACATTAATAAGAACATCAACTTCGGCAATATCAACTTCAGGTATCTCAGGCGATTTCTCTCTTTATGGTACTGACCAGACCGACGTGCCGAGCTTGGAAAGATCGATTTGGCCGAAGCTCTCTTATTTATTATTATTATTATTATTATTATTATTATTATTATTATTATTATTATTATTATTATTATTATTTTGAAGTGAGGAAATGGAAAGTCAGTGGATTTCATCTTCAAAATACATTTTTTTTTTCAAATGCTTTCGATATATGACATTACACGAAGCTAAAGAAAAATATCTTTTACCTTTATTGTACGAGTAAATGGTTGCTTTATATCGCTGTAAAAGAAAATTACTATCATAACTTTTTTTCTAATTATCTTTGTGTCCATGTAAGATATCAAATGCTTAGAAATAGAAATATGCCATCAGTATAACAACAACACCAGTAATAATAATATAATAATAATAATAATAATAATAATAATAATAATAATAATAATAATAATAATAATAACTAATCTCAAAATGAAAAGCATCACCCCATTTCTTATTCCTGATCATCCACGTTACTTCCAAAGTCAAAAAGCCCCAGAATATCATCAGCATAAGAATGAGTCTGAACTTGTGTATCAGAAACAAGTTTTCCCTCGTAATCATCTCGGCTCTTCATCTATAATTCCCACAAACCCACTTCCCGTTACCTCACCTGCTAACTATGCCAAGGAGTTAATAAACTTATTACCGCGCGCTTTCCCTCCGAATATATGCTAAACGCTTCAAACGCTTGCCGATGGTATAGGGAGCGGAATTCTTTCAGACAAGTAAGTAATTTATATTATCATTATTATTATTATTATTAATCTTTATTACACCATTTCTTAGATTGTGTTTCTCTCTCTAGCTTTATCAATGTATATAAAAATGGATGTATGTATGTTTTGTGTTCCAGCATAAATCTGAAATGCATCGAGCAATTTCAACTGAACTTGGTATGCAAAAGCCTTCCCATCTAGAAAAGAATACTGTAGGGGTAAAACACCACTGGCACCAAAGGGGGCGGGGGGTTGTGTGTGGGAAGTGGCTAAAATGTAAAAATAACCGAAAACGACACACACTAGTGTCTATCCATAGTTTTCTAGGTCGCTGAGATGAACAGTGACACTCCTGATGATCATTAAGTCCAAGTTCAGCCGCGATAGGGATATAGGTGAGAAGGGGGTGACATGTGAAAATAACCAATAATGACAGATATTGCCATAATCCATAGTTTTCAAGTTGCTAAGAAGAATAGTGAGTCTCCCAATGTCCTTTAAGACCAAGCTCAGCCCACTAGGAAAGTGGGTGTTGAGAAGGGGTGGGAAGGGGGTGACATGTAAAACTAACCAAAAACGGCAGATATTATTGTCTAATTCATAGTTTTTGAGGTTGCTGAGATGAATAGTGACACTCCTAATGCCCTTTAAGTCCAAGTTCAGCCCTGATAGGAAGGATGGGATGAGAAGTGGTGGGAAAGGCGTGACATGTAAAAATAACTAAAAACGACAGATATTACTGTTTAATCCATAGTTTTCAACATCACTGAGATGAATAGTGACACTCCTGATACCCTTGTAGTCCAAGTTCAGCCCTGATAGGAAGGGGGTTAAGAAAGGGTGGGAAAGGGGTGACATGTAGAAATAACTGAAAATGACGGATATTAGTGTCTAATCCATAGTTTTTGAGGTCACTGATATGAATAGTGAAACTTCCCATGTCCTTTAAGTCCATGATCAGCCCCGATAGGAAGGTGGGGTGAGAAATAGAATGTCTAAAATGGCAAATATTAGTGTCTAATCCATTCTTTTTGAGGTTGCCGGGATGAATACACACACATCCGATGCCCTTTAATTCCAAGTTCAGCCCCGACAGGAATGGAGGGTGAGAAAGAGAGAGAGTTTATCGGATGTAATTCAGAGTTTTCCCATGCAGTGCTCAGTTGATCAGCACACACACACACACAATATATATATATATATATATCTATTCATATTATATATATAGTCTATATATATATATATTATATAATATATATAATATATATATATATATGATTAAATATCATATATATCATCTTATATACGATATATATATTGTGTGTGTGTGTGCGTGTGTGTCTGTGTGTGAATATGTGACTGTTTGTATGATTGGTAAATAATAAGAAATTAGAAATTTTTTTCTTGTTAATATTCTATTGTACCTCAGTGATAAGCTGTCGTTTTGCAATTACAATGTAAGTTTTCAATTTTCACTCCCAAATACTTAATTTTATGTAACCCCTACACAAGGCCTTCTGCTAAGGTATCATGACTGGTTAAAAAGAGCTGGAATCTTCTTTTCTCAAAAGTTCAAAAGTAATGGCGCAAGTTCATAGTTCCACCAAGTAAAAACCATTCATCTTTCGTTTTTATGAATCTCGCCGTTTTTTTTTATAGACATAAAGGCCTGAAATCTGAATACTGGATATGACCATGAACTAAAATAATAAATTATTAGATATCACAATGAAATAAATTAAATTATG
Organism: Macrobrachium nipponense; assembly: GCF_015104395.2. NCBI lineage: Eukaryota > Metazoa > Arthropoda > Malacostraca > Decapoda > Palaemonidae > Macrobrachium > Macrobrachium nipponense. The sequence continues at coordinate 35,154,325 of NC_087204.1, forward strand.
ATTATTTGGAAGGCGCCCATAATCTAGGGCAGTGTTATTGAAATAAGTGCTCTTTCAACATTCAGTTTAGCGAGTCCTTTCTATTTTTCGTACTGTATTCAGGTAGATAATATAAAAATTTTCCAAAGGACATTGGAAAGATATACAACCGTAGTTGTTGATTTATTAACTCATACATTATTAGCATTTAGAATCTACTGGTCACATTCTCATGGTATATTTATTATTAAGCCACCAAGTACTCTTAACCTATCAGTTCAATCATATTACCACTCCCTTTTAACGACGATATGGAATCCGAATGGGGAACTGATAATGAAGCCGTGAAGAGGGATTGTGGAATATATGATATATCGGGTTACACAACCTCGCTCAAACCTGACATACGTGGGTTCGAATTCCGCAGGGGGGAAGAAAATGAGTTTTGTCATATATTCCCCATTTGGATGTAAAGTAAGAAAGATCTTTGAGGTTTCATGTCAATAGATTATTGTTATTTTTATTTTTGAGAGAAAAAAGGGTATCTCAAGATTCCAGAAACAGCATTCGCGCGAAATTGAAGGTTCACGTTGGCTTGCGGCCGAGGAAGAGGCGAAGATAAACACTAGAGTAGTTCTCGAGAAGTGTAAATACTTGACACTTTCACACTTACACCCTTTTCTTATTTTTCCGCTGTGTATCACTCGCTACTTTCCCCTTGTATGGATCAACACAAAATCACCTTTTGTACATTTCGTAGCCTACGGGTGATTAGTTCATGATGATGCATAACTACTAACAACACTGGAAGAAAAACGAAGGGCATTATTTTAAAGGAAACTGTTATTACGGTGGAACTTTCACAATGGGCAGCCACCTAATTTGATGATAAAGCGTAAAGGGGTTTATTTTCTTGCTGGCAGTAGTTTGTCAGTGTGGAACTGAAGTTATTTAGGTTTTGAAGGACAAACGTCAAGGTGTTTGTATTTTCCCCAAATTAAATTTATAAATCAACGAGAAACTTTGCTAATAGAAAGGTAATCATGTAAGTATAAAGAGAAAGAATACGTAAGATTGATGAAAAGAAGAAGTAAGTTCGCACATAATGTTCGCCTTCATAAACAGAAGTTAGGCGAATAAAATGACATGAAAGTAATTTGAAAAACGTTAAAGGATAAGGACTGAGAAATAAAGAAAGATGAATTCTCTGTTTAGTATATTCGTTGTAGGCTGAGTATGATAAACGATTGCATTAAATAATTAATATTTGCTATCGTGATTTTTCAACTGGAATTGAAACATACTACACTAGAATGGATGAGTTTTTTTCCAGTTTTTCTTTAAATGTATGTTTTGTCTGTAAATTTAAATACATCCGTGAGTATTAGAAGTCCCTTCTAATTTTTAGAGTAATCCTTATCTCGAACACTGCTCTCGATCAGCGAATCCCCTACGAAAAATGTCCGCGCCAATCCGTCATGTTTCATTCACTGCTCGGTTTAAATTGACACATATCCATCGACCGTCCACTGACTTATAATGTATTTGGTTACTTTAGTTCTGATCCTCTTGTCTGTAAGCGATTGAGCTTTCCTGAATATCCTTTTCACTATTGACAGGTTTATAGATTTTCCTTTTGTGGTTCCTACGAATTTCCCTGGTATGTTAATTTGATCGAAATTGCTACTGATCCGAAAGAAGATTTAAATGTCAGTAACCGACTAATTTTGAATTCACTGGAGTTTTGATAATCGTTGATTGTGTATGAGAATGCTCGGACCTGACCCTGCTATCTAAAGGAAACTGTCAGAATCACAATGGATATTAGCATATTGTGTGTTTCGTAGTTTGTCAATGTCTACACGTTTTTACAGTTATCTTGCTTAAGTATCGATTTCGTGGATACATTTCATGTTCATTTACTATTAATAGTCATCATCCCTTCGAGACTTACTTTTCACACATGGCCATTACACGTTCCGCAGTCAACAGTAATTAATAATTACTCTTTCATGCTCATTATTTGCTCTGTAAAATGTGGGTAATTGGCGTTTACTCTTCATGACAACTTTCACTTGTACCAGACTCATACAACGAATGAATCTATTACATTATTTGTAATTTTTATGGTGTTAGAATCTATTCGGTTTTTTTTTTCTGCCCTCCAAATTACTCTCCAAACTCTGTTGGCCACTTGCCAGACCCACAACTTCCGGATTCTTCGTTTTTTGGCGCGGTTCTTCCGGGGTCTTATCACACACCCTGGATATCTTATCATCTCGCCCAACCTCAGTCTAACCAAGTATTCCATATTTTTCCTCCAACTGTGATGCCTTACTGAATATCTCATAAATCGTCTGTATATACAATTTCTTGGGGTATTACAACTGCTAAGTCCCTCTCTGGCAAACTTTGAGTTTAAAGTTTCTTTTTGGATACATTTGACGAGATTTAATTTTATAATCTCTTACTCCCGAATACCTAAGTCGCCATAAAGCAGATTTGTTGTATTCCTCATTTTTATCGATTGAATTGTGTGTTTTTTGTTTTTTACGGTTATGTGGATATGCAGTCATAAAAGGGTGATTTTTTTAACGTCTATTTATAAGGTTAGCAGGCTTTAGGTTTCCGCATTCATCGACACCTTTGTTTTTTTATAGCTACTTTTCAATTCTTTATCTTGATTTTGATGAAGTTTTCAAAACGGCTTCGAACGTAGATTCAGTCATTTCCGAATGACACAGGATGTCATTCTTGAGTATGTCATCTTTATGAGAGTTCATATTCGTGCGTTGCTTAAGGATACTTCGGACACGACTTTTACTTGTGCTACATTTCCAAATAAAAGGCATTGGTTATCCTTTGATCACAGTTCAGTCAGCATTTACTGTCACCGTAGGCGTAACGGGACCTATTTTGCGTGTTCTGTTCGTGTCAGCCTCATTTATTAAACTCGAATTGTTCTTTCCATTTTGATGTATCTGGGACGTTTTTCAAGGCATAAGAGCATAACTCATTTTTAGTGATTTTCCAAGACGAAAAATTTTGAGATAAGAAACAGTTAGGAGCAAATAGATGGATATCAATAATTGTCTTGAGAGTCATGCCATGCCAACCAACCCCCCCCCCCCCAAAAAAAAAAATAAAAAAAAAATAAAAAAATAAAAAATAAGCGGTCGAAATGTTCATGTGGAAGATAATAGAGATACATAAATTGCAACTTGGAATTTTTGACAGATCTAAATCTGTCGAAAATTCCTAGAAAATCCAAGGCTATTATGCTTGGCGATCGGTCAATTTCAGTCTCCTTATTTATCTTTCATTTCCCACCCCTCTTTTTTTTTTTCTCGTGAGAGGAAAGTCATGTAAAACTGAGATTTTAGCAAAAAGACAAGATTATATCAATCGGTTTTATCTTCTGGCTCCTTTGACTTCGGACGAGAGAGAGAGAGACCGAGAGAGAGATTTCATCAAAAAGAAAGATCTGTTTCATTTTGTTCTTTTGACATTGGGAAGAGAGAGAGAGAGAGAGAGAGAGAGAGAGAGAGAGAGAGTTTCTCCCTAAAAAAGTAGGGCTATAACAATCAGATTTTGGTTTGTTTCTTTGGCTTCTAAGAAGAGAGAGAGAGAGAGAGATTTCAACCTCAGATACGGCTATAACTACCAGTTTTTCTTTTTGTTCTATTGGCTTTGGGGAGAGAGAGAGAGAGAGAGAGAGAGAGAGAGAGAGAGAGAGAGAGAGAGAGAGAGAGAGAACCTGTCTGAACAGATCACCAATAGTTTTGTTCCCTCTTGGAAGGTTCACCTCACGACAATTTCATCTCCCTGTCCGCCCCTCTTCCCTCATTATAAATTCTTTAGGTCTCTTTGAATGCCGACCCAAACTTTTAAAGAGAGCTTTCCGTTGAAGGAAGGGGTTGGAGGAGAAGGGAGGTGGAGGGATGGAGGGAGGGACGTGGAGGAGGGGGTCTGGTAAGGGAACCCCCTTCACAAGCGTAAAACTCTTCCCCCTCCCCCTTTTCTGCTCACGGCCCCGTTTCACAGGAAAGGGCTTTTGACACCAGGGCCGAAATCTTTAGAAAATATTATTGGTTTCGAAGAAAGGGGAAATGTCTATATTTGGTGTGGACAGCGCCGCCAAATAAGAGCGTATCGTGGGCAGAATTCCGGATTAGATGTTATCTGTAAAGATAACTCCAATAAGATTAAAAGCAGCAGTAATAATGATATCCGGAATAGTCATCACAGTAAAATTACAAAGAGAAACGGACCAAGAACTGATTGTTGAAATTTCCAAATAAAAAGCTTTGATGATAGGTATCACAAACAATAGAAATAACCTCAATAAAGAAATGAGGACTGGAAAACGACCGAAAGACCCAGTAGAAATAGCCCCCTGTAAAGAGATAAGGACTGGAAAACGACCAAAAAAGATCCCGACTGGACAAACTCTTTTCGCCGGTCCTTTTTAAGGGTATTTTCTCGCGATCTGTAGTATAATTATTCTACTTTTTCCTCCCTCATTTTTCATCCCTTACCTTGATCAAAGGGTGGCCTCCCTCACTTCGGGGAACTTCTTATAAGATTTTCTCCTCACTTGGAGATCTTTATGTCCTCGTTGGTTCTGCCGGGCGTTCAAATAGTCCGATTATACAACATGAATAACGATTTTTGTGTGTTTGTGTCCTTTGTTTCGGATGTTCGTGAATTCATTGTATGTGGCCGATAAAATTGCATGCCATATATTTCGTAATACTTTGCAACTATCTGCCAGAAGGTATATTCTTACTTTTATCTTTCTTGAAAACTGAAGAAAATTCACGTTATCGAATGATGAGACTAATGTTGTTAAGATACACTTAAAATCCTAACACTCTACGAGAACTGCTATCCTCATCGTCAGAAGAAACCTACCTCTGACAATGAGTACAGTAGTCCTCTTACAGCTTAAGGGTTTTCAGAGTATCACTACTAACAGATCAAGATTTACATGCCAGGAATGGTTCTTGCTCTATCCTCATCATTTTTCCTGACGCATGGGAACTATTTTGAATAATAAGTAATGATTTTTGTTGCTAAAACTCAATTCATGAATACTCATAGAATATGCAGTGATTACAGGCAATTGCCCCTAAATGACATGACAAATAGGAAAGATGAAATGCTTTTGCTTATGTTGCTGGCACAAGTTCCATAAGTCGGGACGTTTCTTTGATCACGTAAACACAGCTGAATTTTTCCATATTCCCTGGGTCTGATGCATATCCACTGCTAAAGAAAGCAAACGTTCTGTTTGTCACATTATGGAATGATCACTCTGTTTGCTGCAGGAGAATATCAGTTTCAAGCTTGTGAATAATATTTTCTTTGCCGTCGGATTTTATGTTGGTTATTAAATATATCTCACATATATTATTCAACAGTGTAATACCTCTAAGAAAGTAGCCTGAAGTCTATTCTGAAATCAAGATTAGCTTGTGGTATCTAGAGTAAGGATAATACCAATACAGGACTGGACTGTGGTATCTAGAGTAAGGATAATATCAATACAGGACTGGACTGTGGTATCTAGAGTAAGGATGATAACAATACAGTTCTGGACGGTGGTATCTAGAGTAAGGATGATAACAATACAGTACTGGACGGTGGTATCTAGAGTAAGAATGATAAAATTAAAGGAATGGACGGTGGTATCTAGAGTAAGGATGATAACAATACAGTACTGGACGGTGGTATCTAGAGTAAGGATGATAACAATACAGTACTGGACGGTGGTATCTAGAGTAAGGATAATATCAATACAGGACTGGACTGTGGTACCTAGAGTAAGGATAATGTCAATACAGGACTGGACGGTGGTATCTAGAGTAAGGATGATAAAATTAACAGGAAGAGACGGTGGTAGCTAATTAGGATGATAAAATTACAGAATTGACGGTGGTATCTAGAGTATGATTGGTAAAATTACAGGAATGTGGACTGTGGTATCCTAAGTAAGGTTATAACTAATACAGTACTGGACGGTGGTTTCTAAGTAAAGGATATATACTCTAGATAAGCAGATCCTGTCCTGTATTGATATCGATCCTTACGTCTGATACCACAGTCCATCCTGCAGTGGTATCACCTTACTCTAGATACCCAGTCACCAGTTCCTGTATTAATTATCTCTTACTTTAGATCCCAATCCAGTCCTGTATTATATCACCTTACATTAGAACCACATTCCAGTCCGGGGGGGGTATTATATCATACTTACTTAGATTCCCAGTTCAGTCCTGTATTGATAATCATCCTTACTCTAGATACCTCAGTCCAGTCCTATTAATCTACTTACTAGTCCACAGTCCAGTCCAGTATTTATTATCTATTAATTTAGAACCACAGCCCATCCTGTATTAATATCATACTTACTTTAGACCACAGTCCAGTCTGTATTGATATCATCCACTTTTAGAACCACAGTCCAGTCCTGTATTATATCATACTTACTTAGAACCACAGTCCAGTCCTATTATATATCTAACTAGATCCACAGCCCAGTCCTGATATTCATCCTTACTTTAGACCACAGTCCAGGTCTGTTTATAATCCATTACTTACTTTAGAACCACAGTCCAGTCCTTGTATTGAATATCATATCTTAGCTTGAGAACCACAGTCCAGTCCTTGTTATTTAAATTCATACTTACTTTAGACCACCAGTCCATCGGTATGAATCCATCCTTAAGCTGCCTTAGATCCACAGTCCCAGTCCTGTATTGATATCATCCTTACTTTAGAATCCACAGTCCAGTCCGTATTAAATATCATTAATTACCTTTAGAACCACAGTCCAGTTCCGTAATTGATATCATCCTTACTTAGAACTTTAGCCACGGCCCAGTCCAGTCCTTGTATTGATATCAATCCTTAACTTTAGAACCACAGTTCCAGGTTCCTGTATTAATATTCATACTTACTTTAGAACCACGGTCCATTCTTGTATTGATATTCATCCTTACTTTTAGATCCCACAGTCCAGTCCTGTTTAATATCATCCTTAATTTAAGAACCACAGTCCAGTCCGTATTAATATATATTACTTAGCCCACAGTCCAGGCCTGTATTGATATCTCCTTACTTTAGAAATCCACGTCCAGTTCCCTGTATTGATATCATCCTTACTTTTAGAACCAAGTCCAGTCCTGTATTTAATAATCATACGTTACTTTAGAAACCACATTCCAGTCCTGTATTGATATCATCCTTACTTTAGATCCAAGTCCAGTCTGTTTATATCATACTTCTTTTAGAACACAGTCAGTCCTGTATTGATATCCATCCTTACTTTAGACACCACAGTCCAGTCTTGTATTGATAGCATCCTTACTTTAGAACCACAGGTCCAGTCCTGTATTGATAGCATCCTTACTTTATAACCACTGTTTTCAGTCCTGTATTAATCTAATACTTACTTAGGAACCACAGTTCCATTTCCTGTTTGATATCATCTTACTTTAGAATCCAACAGTCCAGTCCTGTATTGATATCATCCGTAACTTTTAGAACCACAGTCCAGTCCTGTATTAATATCATACTTACTTTAGAAACCACAGTCCAGTCCTGTATTGATTCATCCTTACTTTAAAGAGCCACAGTTCCAAGTTTCCTGTATTAATATCAGACTTACCTTTAAGAACCACCGTCCCAGTCCTGTATTGATATCAATCCTTACTTTAATAACCACAGTCCAGTCCTTGTTTATGCATATTCATCCTTACTTTTAGAACCACAGTACCAGTCCATGTATTGATATCATCCTTACTTTAGAACCACAGTTTCAAAGTCCATGTATTAATACCATATTACTTAGAACCACAGTCCAGTCCTTGTATTGATATCATCCTTACTTTAGATCCACAGTCCAGTCCTTGTATAAATCATACTTAATTTAGGAATTCCACAGTCCAGTCCTTGTATGATATCATTTCCTTACTTTAGAAACCACAGTCCAGTCCGTATGATATTATCCGTACTTTAGAACCACAGTCCAGTCCGTTATTATATCATTTACTTAACCTTTAGAAACCCCAGTCCAGTCCTGTATGATTACATCCTTACATTAGATCCAAGTCCAGTCTTGTATTGTATCATTTCCTTGCTTTAAAGAACCACAGTCCAGTCCAGTATTGCGTTCCTCTCTAACTTCCAATATCATACCTTACTTTAGAAACCACAGTCCCAGTCCTGTTTATTAATATCATACCTTACTTTAGAACACAGTTCCAGTCCGTGTATTAATATCATACTTACTTTCAGAACACAGTCCAGTTCCATGGTATTGTAATCATCCTTACTTAGAAATCCACAGTTCCAGTCCTTTGATTGAATATAATCCTTACATTTGATCCACGTTCCCAGTTCCTGTATTGATATCATCCTTACTTTAGATCCACAGTACAGTCCTGTATTGTTATCATCATTACTTTAGATCCACAGTCCAGTCCTGTATTAATATCATACTTACATTAGAACCACAGTCCAGTCCTGTATTAATATCATCCTTACTTTAGATCCACAGTCCAGTCCTATATTGATATCATCCTTACTTTAGATCCACAGTCCAGTCCTGTATTGATATCATCCTTACTTTAGATCCACAGTACAGTCCTGTATTGTTATCATCCTTACTTTAGATCCACAGTCCAGTCCTGTATTAATATCATACTTACTTTAGATCCACAGTCCAGTCCTGTATTGATATCATCCTTACTTTAGATCCACAGTCCAGTCCTGTATTGATATCATCCTTACTTTAGATCCACAGTACAGTCCTGTATTGTTATCATCATTACTCTAGATGCAACAATCCAGTCCTGTATTGATATCATCCTTACTCTAGATACCACAATCCAGTCCTGTATTAATATCATCCTTACTCTAGATACCACAATCCAGTCCTGTATTGATATCATCCTTACTCTAGATTCCACGTCAGAAATGTATTGATATCCTTACTCTAGATACCACTGTGCAATCCTGTATTAAATCATCCATCTAGATCCACAATCCAGTCCTGATTGATATCACCTTACTCTAGATACCACAGTCCAGTCCGTATTGATATCATCCTTACTCTAGATAGCCACCTTTTGCATCCTTGTATTATATCCATCCATACTCTAGATACCACAGTCCAGTCCTGTATTGATATCATCCTTACTCTAGATACCACAGTCCAGTCCTGTATTGATATCATCCTTACTCTAGATACCACAGTCCAGTCCTGTATTGAATATTCATCCTTACCTCTAGATACACAGTCCGTACTGTATGATATCATCCTTACTCTAGATACCACAGTCCATCCTGTATTATATCATCCTTCTTACTAGATTACCAACCTCCACCTGTATGATACATCCTTACTCTAGATACACAGTCATTCCTACCTATTTGATATCATCTACTGTAAACCTACCACAGTCCAGTCCTGTATGATATCATCCTTACTCTAGCTACCACAGTCCTATTCTGTATTGATATCATCTTACTAAAGATACCACAGGGGTAACTGACATTCCTTTACCTCCTTTTTTTTTAGTCCTATTTTTGATATCATCCTTACTCTAAATACCACATCCAGTCCCTGTTATGGATATCCCTTACTCTAGATACCACAGTCGATTCCTGTATTGATATCATCCTTACTTCTAGATACCACAGTCCAGTCCTATTGTATCACCTTATTAGTATACCACATGTCCCAGGTCCTGTATTGATCTCATCCTTACTTAGATACCACATTCGATTCTGTATTGATATCATCCTTACTCTGATACCACATCCTTTCCTGTATTGATACTCCTTACTCTGATACCGTCCAGACCTGTATTGTATATCATCCCTACTCAGATACCACAGTCCAGTCCTGTATTGATATCATCCTTACTCTAGATACACAGTCCAGTCCTATATGAATCATCGTTCACTCTGAGTACCAATCCAGGTCCTGTATTGATATCATCCTTACTCTAGATACCACCATCCAGTCCTGTATTGATATCATCCTTACTCTAGATACCACAGTCAGTCCTGTATGATATATCCTTACTCTAGATACCACAGTCCAGTCCTGTATGATATCATTCCTTACTCTAGATCCCCAGTTCCAGTAACTGTATTGATATTCAGCATTACTCTAGATACCACAGTCAGTCCATTATTGATATCAATCCTTACTCCAGATACCACCGTCAGTCCTGTATTGATATCATCCTTTACTCTAGATACCACAAGGCCCGTCCTGATATTGATATCATCCACTCCTTACTATAGATACCACAGTCGTTCCTGTATTGATTATCACCTTAACTCGAGTAACACCCAAGTACCAGTCCTGTATTGAATCACCTACTCCTTAGATACCACAGTCCAGGTCTGTATTGGATTTAATCATCTTACTCCTAGATACCACCGTCGATCACTGTATGATATCATCCTTACTCTCCGATACCACCGTTACTTTCCTTATGGATATCATCCTTCTCTAGATACCACAGTTCCAGTCTCCATGTATTGATATCCATCCGTACTCTTAAGATACCCAGTTCGATTCCTGTATTGAATATCTATTCCTTAACTCCTAAGATCCACAGTCCTTTCCTGTATGATATCCCATCCTTACTCTAGTATACCACCGGTCCAGCCGCTGTAGTTGATAATATCCCTTACTCCTTAAGATACCACAGTCCCAGTCCTTATTGATATCCATCCTTACTCTAGATACCACAGTCCCAGTTTTCCTGTATTTGATATCATCCTTACTCTAGATACCACCAGTCCAGTCCTGTATTGTATCATCCTTACTCCTTAGATACCACCAATACCAGTCCTGTTTGCTATCATCCTTACTCTAGATCCACCAGTTCAGTCCTGTATGGATATCCATCCTTACATCTCGATTACCACAGTCCAGTCCTGTAATTGATATCCATTCCTTACTTCTAGAATACAAAAAAAACAGTCCAGTACCTGTATTGATATCATCCTTACCTCGATAACCACAGTCAGTCCTTTATTTGGGATATCATCCTTACTCTAGATACACCGTCCCAGTCCCTGTATTGATATCATCTTACTCTAGATACCACAGTCCAGCCCTAGATTGATATCATCCTTACTCTAGATACACGTACAGTCCTGTATTGATACATCCTTACCTCTAAATACTACAGTCCAGTTCCTGTATTGGGCTAATCATCCTAATCCTAGATTACCACCGTCCAGTCCCCTGTATTGCATATCATCCTTACCTCAGATACCCCAGCAGTCCAGTCCTGTTTTGATATCATCCTTACTCTAGATACCACAGTCCGGTACTGTATTGATATCATCCTTACTCTAGATACCACAGTCCAGTCCTGTATTGATATCATCCTTACTCTAGATACCACAGTCCAGTCCTGTATTGATATCATCCTTACTCTAGATACCACAGTCGGTACTGTATTGATATCATCCTTACTCTAGATACCACAGTCCAGTCCTGTATTGATATCATCCTTACTCTAGATACCACAGTCCAGTCCTGTATTGATATCATCCTTACTCTAGATACCACAGTCGGTACTTTATTGATATCATCCTTACTCTAGATACCACAGCCCAGACCTGTATTAATATCATCCTTACTCTAGATACCACAGTCCAGTCCTGTATTGATATCATTATTACTCTAGATTCCACAGTCCAATCCTGTATTGATATCATCCTTACTCTAGATACCACAGCCCAGACCTGTATTAATATCATCCTTACTCTAGATACCACAGTCCAATCCTGTATTGATATCATCCTTACTTTAGAACCACAGTCCAGTCCTGTATTGATATCATCCTTACTTTAGATCCACAGTCCAGTCCTGTATTAATATCATCATTACTCTAGATACCACCACCAAGACCTGTATTAATATCATCCTTACTCTAGATACCACAGCCCAGACCTGTATTAATATCATCCTTACTCTAGATACTACAGTCCAATCCTGTATTGATATCATCCTTACTTTAGAACCACAGTTCAGTGCTGTATTGATATCATCCTTACTTTAGAACCACAGTCCAGTCCTGTATTGATATCATCCTTACTTTAGAACCACAGTCCAGTCCTGTATTGATATTATCCTTACTTTAGAACCACAGTCCAGTCCTGTATTGATATCATCCATACTTTAGATTCACAGTCCAGTCCTGTATTGATATCATCCATAATTTAGATTCACAGTCCAGTCCTGTATTGATATCATTCTTACTTTAGATCCACAGTCCAGTCCTGTATTGTTATCATCATTACTATAGATACCACAACCCAGACCTGTATTAATATCATCCTTACTCTAGATACCACAGTCCAGTCCTGTATTGATATCATCCTTACTCTAGATACCACAGTCCAGTCCTGTATTGATATCATCCTTACTTTAGAACCACAGTCCAGTCCTGTATTGATATCATCCTTACTTTAGATCCACAGTCCAGTCCTGTATTGATATCATCATTACTCTAGATACCACAACCCAGACCTGTATTAATATCATACTTACTCTAGATACCACAGTCCAGTCCTGTATTGATATCATCCTTACTCCAGATACCACAGTCCAGCACTATATTGATATCATCCTTACTCTAGATACCACAGTACAGTCCTGTATTGATATCATCCTTACTCTAGATACCACAGTCCAGTCCTGTATTGATATCATCCTTACTCTAGATACCACAGTCCAGTCCTGTATTGATATCATCCTTACTCTAGATACCAAAGCCCAGTCCTGTATTGATATCATCCTTACTCTAGATGCCACAGTCCAGTTCTGTATTATCATCATTACTCTATATACCACAGTCCAATACTGTATTGATATCATCCTTACTCTAGATACCACAGTCCAGTACTGTATTGATATCATCCTTACTCTAGATACCACAGTCCAATACTGTATTGATATCATCCTTACTCTAGATACCACAGTCCAATACTGTATTGATATCATCCTTACTCTAGATACCACAGTCCAGTACTGTATTGATATCATCCTTACTCTAGATACCACAGTCCAATACTGTATTGATATCACCCTTACTCTAGACACCACAGCCCAGTCCTGTATTGATATCATATCCTTACTCTAGACACCACAGCCCAGTCCTGTATTGATATCATCCTTACTCTAGATACCACAGTCCAGCACTGTATTGATATCATCCTTACTCTAGACACCACAGTCCGGTACTGTATTGATATCATCCTTACTCTAGACACCACAGTCCGGTACTGTATTGATATCATCCTTACTCTATATACCACCATCCAGTACTGTATTGTTATCATCCTTACTCTAGATACCACAAGCCAGTCCTGTATTGTTATCATCCTTACTCTAGTACAGGACTGGACTGTGGTATCTTAGAGTAAGGATGATATCAATACAGGACGGGACTGTGGTAACTAGAGTGATGATGATATCAATACAGGAATCGACTGTGGTATCTAGAGTAAGAATGATATTAATACAGGACTGGACTGTGGTATCTAGTGTAAGAATGATATCAATACAGGAATTGACTGTGGTATCTAGAGTAAGGATGATATTAATACAGGACTGGACTGTGGTATCTAGAGTAATGATGATAACAATACAGGATTCGACTGTGGTATCTAGAGTAAGGATGACATTAATACATGACTGGGCTATGGTATCTAGAGTAATGATGATAACAATACAGGACTGGACTGTGGTTCTAAAGTAAAGGATGATATTTAATACAGGACTGGACTGTGGGTATCTAGAGTAATGATGATAACCAATACAGGATGGACTTGTGGATCTAGAGTAAGGATGACTTAATACAGGATTGGACTGTGGGTATCTAGAGTAATGATGATAAACAAATACAGGACTGGACTGTGGTATCTAGAGTAAGGATTATATTCTACAGATTGAACTGTGGTATTCTAGAGTAAGGATGCTTTAATACAGTCTGGGCTGTGGTATCTAGAGTAATGTGATAACAATAAAGGTCTGAACTGTGGTATCTAGAGTAGGATGATAGTTAATACAGATTGGAACTGTGGATCTAAAGTAAGGGTTGATATTAATTACAGGTCTTGGACTGGGTATCTAGAGTAATGATGATAACAATACGGACTGGAATGTATCTAGATAGGATGATATTAATACGGTCTGGGCTGTGGTATCTAGATTAAGGATGATAATTAATACAGGTCGGAGGACTGTGTATCTGAGAAGATGAGGCTCAACAGACTGGCTGTGGTATCTAAGAGTAATTATGAAATAACCTACAAGAACTGTACTGTGGTATCTAGAGTAAGGATGATAATTAACCAGGATTGCCCCCATGTGGTAAATCTAGAGTAATGATGATAACAAGGACTGGACTGTGGTATCCTAGAGTAAGGATATATTTAATTGCGGTCTGGGTTGTGGTATATAGAGTAAGATGATAACAATACGGAACTGGACTGTGGTCTCTAGAGTAATGATGATATTAATACGGATTGGCCGTGGTATCTAGAGTAATGATGATTAATACAGGTCTTGGACTGTGGTATCTAAGAGTAATGTTATAAAATAGAGGCTAGACTGTGGTATCTAGAGTAATGGATGATATTAAATACAATCTGGGCTGTGGTTCTTACAGGAAAGGAATATTAATCAGGTCTGGCTTGGTATCTAGAGTAATAATGATAACAAATCAGGACTGGACTTTGGTTTCTGAGTAGGATATATTAACTTACAAGTCCTGGGCTGTGTATCTAGAGTAAGGATGATAATTAAATTACAGGTCTGGGAACGGTGGTATCTATAGTAATGATGATAATACAATACAAGATTCGACTGTGGTATCTAGAGTAAGGATTACATATACTGGGACTGCTTATGGGTTTATTCTAGATAATGATGATACAATACAGACTGGACTGTGGTTCTTAAAGTAAGGAGATATTAATACAGGTCTGGACTGTGGTATCTAGAGTAAGGATGATATCAATACAGGACTGGACTGTGGTATCTAGAGTAATTATGATAACAATACAAGACTGGACTGTGGTATCTAGAGTAAGGATGATATTAATACAGGATTGCACTGTGGTATCTAGAGTAATGATGATAACAAGGACTGGACTGTGGTATCTAGAGTAAGGATAATATTAATACAGGTCTGGGTTGTGGTATCTAGAGTAATGATGATAACAATACAGGACTGGACTGTGGTATCTAGAGTAATGATGATATTAATACAGGATTGGACCGTGGTATCTAGAGTAAGGATGATATTAATACAGGTCTGGACTGTGGTATCTAGAGTAATGATTATAAAAATAGAGGACTAGACTGTGGTATCTAGAGTAAGGATGATATTAATACAAGTCTGGGCTGTGGTATCTACAGTAAGGATATTAATACAGGTCTGGACTATGGTATCTAGAGTAATGATGATAACAATACAGGACTGGACTTTGGTTTCTAGAGTAAGGATGATATTAATACAAGTCTGGGCTGTGGTATCTAGAGTAAGGATGATATTAATACAGGTCTGGACTGTGGTATCTAGAGTAATGATGATGATAATATAGGACTGGACTGTGGCATCTAGAGTAAGGATGATATTAATACAGGACTGGACTGTGGTATCTAGAGTAATTATGATAACAATACAGGACTGGACTGTGGTATCTGGGGTAAGGATGATATTAATACAGGATTGCACTGTGGTATCTAGAGTAATGATGATAATACAGGACTGGACTGTGGTATCTAGAGTAATGATGATAACAATACAGGACTGGACTGTGGTATCTAGAGTAAGGATGATATTAATACAGGTCTAGGTTGTGGTATCTAGAGTAATGATGATATCAATACAGGACTGGACTGTGGTTCTAAAGTAAGGATGATATCAATACCGGACTGGACTGTGGTTCTAAAGTAAGGATGATATCAATACATGACTGGACTGTGGTATCTAGAGTAAGGATGATATTAATACAGGTCTGAGCTGTGGTATCAAGAGTAAGAATGATATCAATACAGTACTGGACAGTGGTTCTAAAATAAGGATGATATCAAAACAGGACTGGACTGTGGTTCTAAAGTAAGGATGATATCAATACAGGACTGGACTGTGGTATCTAGAGTAAGGATGATATCAATACAGGATTAGACTGTGGAATATAGAGTAATAATGATAACAATACAGGACTGGACTTTGGTATCTACAGTAAAGATGATATTAATACAGGATTGGAATGTGGTATTTAGAGTAAGGATGATATTAATACAGGATTGGACTGTGGTATCTAGAGTAATGATGATAACAATACAGGACTGGACTGTGGTATCTAGAGTAAGGGTGATATTAATACAGGTCTGGGCTGTGGTATCTAGAGTAAGTATGATATCAATACAGGACTGGACTGTGGATCTAAAGTAAGGTTGATATCAATACAGGACTGGACTGTGGATCTAAAGTAAGGTTCATATCAATACAGGACTGGACTGTGGTTCTAAAGTAAGGATATCAATACAGGACTGGACTGAGGTATCTTTAGTAAGGATGATACTAATACAGGATTGGACTGTGGTATCTAGAGTAATGATGATGATAATAAAGGACTGGACTGTGGTAGCTAGAGTAAGGATGCTATTAATACAGGATTGGACTGTGGTATCTAGAGTAATGATGATAATAACACAGGACTGGACTGTGGTATCTAGAGTAAGGATGATATTAATACAGGATTGGACTGAGGTATCTTGAGTAAGGATGTTGCTAATACAGGATTGGACCGTGGTATCTAGAGTAATGATGATAATAATACAGGACTGGACTGTGGTAGCTAGAGTAAGGATGCTATTAATACAGGTCTGGGCTCTGGTATCTAGAGTAAGGATGATATTAATACAGGATTGGACTGTGGTATCTAGAGTAAGTATGATATTAATGCTGGGCCGGACTGTGGTATCTAGAGTAATGACGATAATAATACAGTACTGGACTGTGGTATCTAGAGTAAGGATGATATCAAGACAGGATTGGACTTTGGTTCTAAAGTAAGGATTATATCAATACAGGAATTGACAGTGGTATCTAGAGTAAGGATGATATCTATACAGGAATTGACAGTGGTATCTAGAGTAAGGATGATATTAATACAGGATTGGACTGTGGTGTCTAGAGTAATGATGAGAATAATACAGGACTAGACTGTGGTATCTAGAGTAAGGATGATATCAATACAGGACTGGACTGTGGTATCTAGAGTAAGGATGATATCAATACAGGATTGAACTGTGGTATCTAGAGTAATGATGAGAACAATACAGGACTAGACTGTGGTATCTAGAGTAAGGATGATATTAATACAGGACTAGACTGTGGTATCTAGAGTAAGGATGATATCAATACAGGATTGAACTGTGGTATCTAGAGTAATGATGAGAACAATACAGGACTAGACTGTGGTATCTAGAGTAAGGATGATATCAATACAGGACTGGACTGTGGTATCTAGAGTAAGGATGATATCAATACAGGATTGGACTGTGGTATCTAGAGTAATGATGAGAACAATACAGGACTAGACTATGGTATCTAGAGTAAGGATGATATTAATACAGGACTAGACTGTGGTATCTAGAGTAAGGATGATATTAATACAGGATTGGACTGTGGTATCTAGAGTAATGATGATAATACAGTACTGGACAGTGGTATCTAGAGTAAGGATGCTATTAATACAGGTCTGGGCTGTGGTATCTAGAGTAATTATGATTACAATACAGGACTGGACTGTGGTATCTAGAGTAAGGATGATATCAATACAGGTCTGGGCTGTGGTATCTAGAGTAAGGATGATATCAATACAGGACTGGACTGTGGTATCTAAAGTAAGGATAATATCAATACAGGACTAGACTGTGGTATCTAGAGTAAGGATGATATCAATACAGGATTGGACTGTGGTATCTAGAGTAAGGATGATTTTAATATAGGACTGGACTCTGGTATCTAGAGTAAGGATGATATTAATACAGGTCTGAGCTATGGTATCTAGAGTAATGATGAGAAACAATACAAGGACTGGACTGTGGATTAGAGTAAGGATGATATAATACAGGATTGAACTGCGGATATGATTAATGCATGAATCAATACAGTTACGGACTTGGTTCTAGAGTAAGGATGATATAATACAGTATTGGACTGATGGATCTAGAGCAATGAATGATATCAAACAGTTACTGGACTGTGGTATCTAGACGTAAGGACGATATAATACAGGATTGGACGGTGTATCTAGAGAATGATGAGAACAATACAGCACTGTAATAAAAAAAACAGCTGAACTTGTGGTATCTAGAGTGTAAGGAAGATATTAATACAGGAATTGGACGGTGGCCATATGGGAGTAATGAGATATCAATACATACTGGGACGGTGGTATATAGAGTAAGATGATATTAATACAGGAATTGGACAGTGGTATCTAAGTAAGATGATAACAATACAGGACTGGACTGTGGTATCTAGAGTAAGGATGTTAATACTAGGACTGAAACGTGGTATCAGAGTAAGGACGATATTAATACATGGATTGGACTGGTGCGTATCGTAGTAATGATTGATATCAAACAGTACTGACTGTGGTATCTAGAGTAAGTTGATATTAATAAGGATTGGACGGTGGTATCTAGAGTAATGATGATATTAATATAGATTGGACGGTGGTATCTAGAGTAATGATGATAACACTACAGGATGGACTTGTGGTATCTACGAGTAAGTAGATATTAATAGAGAGTGGACGGTGGTATCTAGAGTATGATGTGGTAATCTAATAGTAGTATGGAAATATTAATAAAGGATGGGACGGTGGTATCTAGAGTAATATGATATTAACTACAGGATTGGAACGGGTGGCTATCGGAGTAATGATGATAACAATACGGGGATGGGTACTGAACTGGGTATTCTTAGAAGTAAGTATGATATAATAGAGGATTGGGACCTGGTGGTATTAGAGTAATGATGATAACAACAGGCATGGAACTGTAGTTATCTAGGAGTAAGATGATATTAATACAGGATTGGGACGGTGGTATCTAGAGAATGAATAGGATAAAAAGTATGGACTTGGAATACTATGAGAATATGATTAAAATAACGGATGGACGGTGGATCTAGAATAATGGAATATAATTTAATACGGATTGGACGTAATCTAGGCGTATGATGACAATAACAAGGATGTGGACTGTGGTATCTAAGAGTAAGATGATATTAAACCAGGATTGGACGGTGGTATCTAGAGTAAATGATGATATTAATACAGGGATGGACGGTGGTATCTAGAAGTAAGGATGATTACAATACAGACTGACTGTGGTATCTAGGAGTAAGGATGATATAAACAGGATTGACGGTGTTGGGAGGTATCTAGAGTAATGATACAATACAGGACTTGGTAACTGTAGTATCTAGAGTAATGATGATATTAATACAGGATTGGCGGTGGTATCTAGAGTAAGATGATATTTAATTACAGATGGACGGTGGTATCTATAAGGTAATATCATAACAGGACTGACTGTGGTATCTAGAGGTATTGGATGATATTAATACAGATGGACTGTGGTTCTAGAGTATGGTGATATTAATACAAGGATACTGTGGTATCTATAAGTAAGGATGATATTAATACAGGACTGACTGTGTATCTAGAGTGGATGATGTAATACTGATTTTGGACGGTGGGGTTCTAGAGTAATGGAATATTAATTAATTACTGTTACTGGAGTATGTTCTAAGAGTAAGGCTGGATATTAATTACAGGAATGGACCGGTGGGTATCTAGAGTAAGTATGATACAATACAGACTGGACTGTGGTATCTAGAGTAAGGATGATATTAATACGGATTTTTGGACTGTGGTATCTATGAGTAAGGATGAATATTAATTACGGAACTGGACTGTGGTATCTAGAGTAGGATGATATAAATACGGTCCTGACATGTACTAGGATGTGGGATTATTAATACTGGACTGACTATGTAACTAGGAGTAAGGATTATATTAACTACGGATGGACGTGGTATCTCTAGAGTACTGATGATATCATAACAGTACTGGACTGTGGTATCTAGAGTAAGGATGTATTATACAGGATTGGACTGTGGTATCGCAGATATGAATGATAATCAATACGGTACTGGACGTGGTATCTAGAGTAAGGATGATATTAATACAGGATTGAAAACGGTGGGATCTAGTATGAGATATCAATACGGGATGGACTGTGGTATCTAGTAAGATGGATTAATACAGATTGGACGGGTATCCAGAGTATGGATGATAACAATACCAGGACTGGACTGGTGGTTCTAGAGTAAGGATGATATTATACAGGACTTAGGACTGTGGTATTCTAGAGGTAAGGAATGATATTAATACGGATTGGACGTGGTATTAGAGTAATGATGAATATTAATTACAGGATTGGACTTGGTATCTAGAGTAAGGTGATATTAATACAGGACTAGACTGTGGTATCTTAGGATAAGGATGATATAATAACAGGATTTGGACGGTGGTATCTAGAGATATGATATTAATTAACAAGGATGGATGGTGTTATTCGGTAAGAGTATGAATTGGATTTATACAGGATTGGCCGGTGAATATCTAGAGTTAAGGATGATATTAATACGGACTAGACTGTGGTATCTAGATAAGGATGAATATTAATCAGGATTGACGGTTGGTATCTAGAGTAATGATATTCAGGATTGGATGGTGTTATCTGAGTATGATTATATTAATACAGGATTGGAACGGTGGTTATCTAGAGTTTAAGGATGATATTAATCCAGGACTGGACCGGGTGTATCTAAAGTAAGGATAATTCAATACAGGACCAGACTGGGGTTAATCTAAGGTAGGATGATATTAATACAGGATTGGCGCGGTGGGTATCTAGGAGTAGGAATGATTCACTACAGCACCGGACTGTGGTGAATCTACGGAGTAAGGATTGTGTCAATTAACATAATGACGGTGGTATCTAGAGTTAAGG
The DNA here is from genome assembly GCF_015104395.2 of Macrobrachium nipponense. Lineage (NCBI taxonomy): Eukaryota > Metazoa > Arthropoda > Malacostraca > Decapoda > Palaemonidae > Macrobrachium > Macrobrachium nipponense. The sequence continues at coordinate 35,175,452 of NC_087204.1, forward strand.
GATATCAAGACTGGACTAGAACTGTGGTTCTCGAGTAGGTATGATATCATACAGGAATGGACGGTGGGAATCTAAGTTAGTATGATAACTAAATACCAGGAACCTGGACTGTGGTAATCTAGAGTAAGGATGAATAATTAATACAGGATTAGAAACTTTGGTGGTATCCCTAAGTAGGATGATATTAATACAATGGACTGTGGTATCTAAGAGTAAGGATGATATTAATCCGGTACTGAGCCTATGGTATCTAGAGTAATGAATGGATAACAATACAGGCCTGACTGTGGTAATCTAGAGTAAGGTTATATTAATACAGGATTGGACTGTTGTATCTAGAGTAATGATGATATAAATACATTACTGGACTGTGGTATCTAGAGTAAGGATGATATTAATACAGGATTGGACGGTGGTATCTAGAGTAATGATGATAACAATACAGGACTGGACTGTGGTATCTAGAGTAATGATGATATTAATACAGGATTGGACGGTGGTATCTAGAGTAATGATGATAACAATACAGGACTGGACTGTGGTATCTAGAGTAATGATGATATTAATACAGGATTGGACGGTGGTATCTAGAGTAAGGATGATATCAATACAGGACTGGACTGTGGTATCTAAAGTTAGGATACTACCAATACTTGACTAGACTGTGGTATCTAGAGTAAGGATGATATTAATACAGAACTGGACTGTGGTATCTAGAGTAATGATAACAATACAGGACTGGGCTGTGGTATCTAGAGTAAGGATGATATTAATATAGGTCTGAGCTGTGGTATCTAGAGTAATGATGATAACAATACAGGACTGGACTGTTGTATCTAGAGTAAGGATGATATTAATACAGGATTGAACTGTGGTATCTAGAGTAATGATGATATCAATACAGTACTGGACTGTGCTATCTAGAGTAAGGATGATATTAATACAGGATTGGATGGTGGTATCTAGAGTAATGATGATAACAATACAGGACTGGACTGTGGTATCTAGAGTAATGATGATATTAATACAGGATTGGACGGTGGTATCTAGAGTAATGATGATAACAATACAGGACTGGACTGTGGTTCTAAAGTAAGGATGATAACAATACAGGACTGGACTGTGGTATCTAGAGTAAGGATGATATCTATACAGGACTGGACTGTGGTTCAAAAGTAAGGATGATATCAATACAGAACTGGACTGTGGTATCTAGAGTAAGGATGATGTCAATACATGAATGGACGGTGGTATCTAGAGTAAGGATGATATCAATACTGGACTGGGCTGTTGTATCTAAAGTAAGGATGATATCAATACAAGACTGGAACTGTGGTTATCTAGGAGTAAGGAGGATGATTAAATACACAGGAATGGACTTGTGGTTTTTTTTCTGGTATCTAAGAGTTAGTATGATACTTAACTACAGGAAAAATTACTTGGACTGTGGTATCTAGAGTAACGGGATTGTTATTAATACAGGAGTGGACTGGGTGTATTCTAGGTTAGTTAGTATGATACTAATACCAGGACTGGGACTCTGGTATCTAGCGTAAGGATGATATTAATACTGGAATGGACTTGGTGGTATCTAGAGATTCGTTATGATACTCTAACAGGACTGGACCTGTGGTTATCTATAGTTAAGGATGTTTATTTAATTACAGGAGTGGACTGTCGGTATCTAGAGTTAGTCATGATACTAATAGAGGACTGGACTGTGGTATCTAGAGTAAGGATTGATATAATAACAGGAGGATCTTGTGGTATCTAGAGTAAGGATGATATTAATATCAGGATGAAACTGTATCTAGGAGTAATGATGATATCAATACAGTTAATGGAACTGTCGGTATCTAGAGGAAGGATGGGATATTAATACAAGGAATGACGTGATATGTAGAGTAATGTTGATATCAATACAGTACTGGACGTGTATCTAGAGTAAGGATGAATTGTACCGGAATTGGAGGTGGTATCTAGAGTAATGATGATACACAATACAGCACTGGACCAGTGTATCTTAGAGTAAGGAGATATTAATACAGGTCAGGGCTGTGATATCTAGAGTAAGGATGAATATCAATACAGGATTGTTACTGTGGTATCTGGGAGTAAAAGGATAATACAAAACAGGACTGGACTGTGGTTCTAAAGTAAGGATGAATTCAATACAGGACTTGGACTGTGGATTCTAAAGTAAAGCGATTGATATCAAATACAGGACGGATGTGGTATTAGAGTAAAGGATGATATCAATGACAGGACTGGACTCTGGTATCTAGAGTAAGGATGATAATCAATACAGACTCGACTGTGGTTCTAAGTAAGGATGAGATCAATACAGAACTGGCTGTGGTTTTAAAGTAAGGATGATATCAATACAGGACTGGACTGTGGTTCTTAAAGTAAGGATGATATCATACAAGGACTGGCCGTGGTTCTAAGTAAGGATGATATCAATACATGGACTGGCTGTGGTATCTAGAGTAAGGATGATATCAATACAGGCTGGACTCTGTATCTATAGTAAGGGATGATTCAATACAGGACTCGACTGTGGTTCTAAAGTAAGGATGATATCAATACATACTGGACTGTGGTATCTAGAGTAAGTGATGATATCAATACAGACTGGACTGTGGGTATCTAGAGTAGGATGATATTGATACAGGACTGGACTGTGTAATCTAGATAAGGATGATATCAATACAGGCTGGACTGTGGTTGTTAAGTAAAGGATGATATCAATACAGGACTGACTGTGGTATCTAGAGTAAGACTGATATCAATTACAGGACTCGACTGTGGTTCTAAAGTAATTAGTATTATCAATACAGACTGGATGTGGTTCTTAAGGTATGATGATATCAATACAGGACTGGGAGCTTGTGGTTCTTTAATTAATGAATGGATATTCAATACAGGACTGACTGTGGTTCTTAAGGTAAGTTATAGTCAATACAGGGACTGACGTGGTTCTTAAAGTAAGGATGATATCAATCAATGACTGGACTGTGGTTTCTAAAGTAGGATGATATCAATACAGGACTGGAACTGTGGTTTTTAATGTAAGGATGATATCAATTAACAGGACTTCTCGACTGTGGTTCTAAGGTCAGGTGATATCAATACAGGACTGACTGTGGTTCTAAGGTAAGGGATGATATCACTACAGGACTTGGACCTCTGGTTTAAACTAGAGTAATGGATGGATATCAAATACAGGACTCGGACTGTGGTTTCTAAAGTAATGGAATTATATCAATACAGAACTGGACTTTGGTATTTCAAGTAAAGGATGAGATCATACAGGGACTGGACTTGGTTTTTGGTTCTTAAGTAAGGATGATATCAATACAGGACTGGACCTGTGGTCTAAGTAAGGTGGATTATCAATAAACAAGGACTGTACTGTGGTAATCTAGGAAGTAGGATGATTCCAATACGGAACTAGGACTCTGGTAATCTAGAGTAAGGATTGATGAAAAAAAACAAATCAAAAAAAAAAATCCAGGACTCGAACCTGGTGGTTCTAAGTCGATGATATCAATACAGGACTGGACCTGTGGTATCTAGGAGTAAGGATGATAATCAATACAGGACTGGACTGTGGTAATCTAGGAGTAAGATGATATTGATACAAGGACTGGAACTGTGTATATCTAGGAGGTAAGGATGATGTCAATACCAGGACCTGACTGTGGTTATCTAAGAGTAAGGTGGATATCAATATAGACTGGACTGTGGTAATCTAATAGTAAGGAGGATATCATACAGGAACTGGACTGGGGTATCTAGAGTAAGGATGATATCATTACCGGACTGGACTGTGGTACTAGAGTAAGGATGATATCAATAAGGAGGACTGGACCTGTGGTAATCTAGAGTAAGGATTATATCAATACCGGAATGGACTGTGGTTTCTAAGGTAAGGATGATATCAATAGAGGGACTGGACTGTGGATCCCTATAGTAAAGGATGATAACAATAGGACTATAATAATTATGATGATAACATGCATTTATATCATTGAGAAAGGATACCGTTTTTCATGAGTAAAAATTCTGATCCAGTCTCCATTACCGAAAGCAACTGCAAATCTGCCTTACAGATCTCACTCCACCTATTCACAATGGTTGTTTAGATAAGCTCCCGAATAACCTAGCTAACTTCATGGGTGAAAACAACTTGAAATAAAGGCAATAATTTCACTTACAAGGGAGGTTAATTCAGTAACGCTTAGTTTGCCCGATTGGCTACATTAAATGCAAACGGGATAAGAGTATCGAATAACGAGGGTTTATCAGCTATTAGTGTGTTAGGTCCTGAAATTGATCTGGGTAGGATTTTTTTTATTGCAAGGGCGGGAATAGTATTATAAGAACTAGCAAACGTTTGTCGTTATCACAAATATTTAATTTAATTCTATTCGTATCTTTTCCTTTTCTTTTTCAGGTAAGAGCTTATATTCCTTTTGACTCCTCACCAACTTGAACTTTTCCCAACTACCATAAATTCAGTAAATTTCGGGGGTGATAAAAGATGCTCTTGTTCATCGAAGATTCCAATAGGAGAGAGAGAGAGAGAGAGAGAGAGAGAGAGAGAGAGAGAGAGAGAGAGAGGTAAAAAATCGCCAAAGGCGAAAATACCTCGAGCACAGTCGAAAGGAGCTTTATGGGAGCAAGAAACGTCTGAAAAAAGACCAATTTCCTCAAGACTTTGTAATCACAATCACCGGAAATTGAATCGTCGAATGTTGGGGTTGAGATGAAGATACGCCACATACACGTTCCTCCTCCTCCTCCTCCTCCTCCTCCTCCTCCTTCTCCTCAGCCCCTCATCCAATTCCTCCAATTTCTTTCTCCATTTCCACGTCCTCTGTAACCTTCCATCCATTTTCGTTCCTGCGCGTCCTCTCACTCTCCCTGACTTCTTCCTATTTGTTTTAGCGAGGCATCCCTCTTTTATAAGGGTTTCCCAGTCCTCCTCCTCCTCCTCCTGTCTTTTGTGCCTAGACGGAATATATGTTGAGCAATGGGACGTTTTTAAATGTGTGCTGGAAGTAAGCGCGTGTGGATGAATTATCTTCAACGGACTTGAAGATTTACGCGAGATAATTAGTTGTTCCTGTAGTTGGATGTGTACATTCCTAACTCAGGATGCTTGCTGTGTGTGTTGCTGATGTACTTAGGCATGATTGCGTCGTTTTCGACAGCGTGTATTTTTCTAAAATGGAAAAGACGTGTACAGTTTCGGCAACATAATTAGCTATGAAAAGCAGCCTTATTATAACAATCTGCTTAGTTTTTTGCAAGCACGTATATTAAGTAGGTCAGACATTTAAATAAAAAATTGAAGCACATAATATCTCAAAGTGTCGCATAAGGAAAGCACCTTTTGAACAAAGAACTGAACACCAACAGGAAGTTTGTCCACGATGATTTATATACTTGTAGACCGAAAGATAGGAGGCTGCCATCAAGTTGGCTTGCCTAATGTATTTAATTAGTTACAAAAAAAAGATATCCAAAGAGGCACATAGAAGTTGTGTGGTTGCACACTGGGCTCATGCTTGCAAGGCCGGTGGTTTGATCACGGTCTGCCAACCCCACCAGTCAATCCAGATAAGCTTGGATACCGGGGGCCAGTTGAGGCTATGATAATGAGATGGGGCTTGCTATATATATTATATATATATATATATATATATATATATATATATATATATGTATGTATATATATATGTATATGTATATATGTATATATGTATGTATATATATATATATATATATATATATATATATATATATATATTATATATATATAATATATATATTGCACGTGTGGAACAGAAATACAATTCTAACTCACACCAGGATCGAACCCAGGTCTTTCAATTAAAAGGCCAGGGCACTGCCACTGATCTGAACAAACGGTAATCTATGTGGTTCGGTAGGTAGCGCCGTTGTCTGTCAATAAAAGTCCTGGGGTTCGATCCCGATGTGAGACTGGAACCTATATATATATATATATATATATATATATATATATTATATATAATATAGGTATATATATATATATATAATGTATTTTGTATATATGTGAATGTACTTTTATGTTACAGGAAAAAGGATTTGATAATTCGCTATGGAACGGATTTCATTAAGTCATTAAGCATTAATTGCCATTTTTATGGGCAGCTAAGTCCTTAATGGTACGATATGTCAAAGGGTTCACATTTCCAACATGACATTAGTTGCCGTTAGATCTATTATTTTGATGAAAATTACGTATCCAGTGTTAATGCACTCTTACACTCACACACACACACACACACATGTACCGTACAAACAGATGCACAATCTCACTCACACACCCGTGGATGTACAGACATACGCACGCACACACACACACACACACACATATATATATATATATATATATATATATATATATATATATATATATATATATATATATATATATATATATATATATATATATATATATATCATATTCATATATGTATATTACACATGTATATGTAAATAAACACTGAAATTTTAATAAATTACGAAATTAGAAATACATAATCTCCTTGAGGCCATTAGAATTACTGTTTGCAGTGTCTTAGTGTCATATTAGTATGAACAAAATTTCTCTATTCATTTTTTAAGCAATAAAGCGGATGAACACAGTATTCCGCATTATCATATAGTATATTTAGGGAAACAAGCATAGAAATTTTAAAAAGTCCTGAAGACGAGTGTCCTGTCAGAAATAGGTCTATCCAATAGATTGAGAAAGTATCTTAAATCTATTGGAAGCGATCAAGAAAATAGCCAAGACTTTCATATGTTGACTTTCAACGTAGTACTTCCCAACGTCTCTATATATATTATATAGTATATATATATATATATATATATATATATATATATATATATATATATATATATATATACATGTATATGTGTGTGAATGTGTATGTATGTGTATATATATATAGATATATATATATATATATATATATATATATATATATAATATATATACATATATAAATATTTTATATTATATACATGTATATATGTGTGTGAATGTATATATATATATATATATATATATATATATATATATATATATATATATATATATAATATATATAATATATAGCTTATATGTACACAGAAAGGTTTCTGCTGTTATTAACCAGATTTCTACCATTAAGGCATCCTTGGTTCTGTGAAGTTGGGACCGTGCACCATAAATCGTCTTGATGGCCTGGAGGCAATTTTGTTCCATACAGTTCCATTTGTTTCAAATGTTCCGGTAAACTACACTGGAGTTACAAACCAACGCGGGATCTTTTGAAAGGTTGGGATAGAGGCCTTTCTTGTCAGTGGTCCTTTATGTGATCACGTCATGAATTCGGACGTGAAGCTTCTCTCTTTCTGGTCCACGGCACCTTCGATTTTCGCTAGCGTTCAAATAAACGTTTGTCAAATGCTCCGTCGAGTAAGTATATCAAATCGAATGTACGAAATCTTTAGAAACTGTCCCGTATTACTCTTCTTTGTCGTGTTTTTGCTGATAGCGTCCATAGGTAGATGATTGTGTCTATAGTAGGAAAATCTCTCTCTCTCTCTCTCTCTCTCTCTCTCTTCCTCTCTCTCTCTCCTCTCTCTCTCTCTCTATATATATATATATATATCTATATATATATATATTATATATTAATATATATATATATATGTATATATGGTTTATATATTCAATATTAACATATATGTGTACATGGATAATATATATTGTTATATATATATAATTATCATTATTATATATATATATATATTATATATATAATATATTAATAATATATATAAAATATAATATATATATATTTGTGTGTGTCTGTGTGTGTGTTTGTGTGTGTGTGAGAGAGAGAGAGGAATAAAATCTGTGGAAAGTGTGCGCATGCGTACTCCGCTGCCAAAAGATTTTAATTTTCCGCGATTCGCAATACTTAGAAAGGCACCTATCGATTAAGCAGCAAAGCTTTTAATCTGTGTAGTCTTCGTCCCAAATACCCTATCGTGACGAGCCATGGCTTTCAGTAGTTAGTATATACTTTCCGAGCATTCCCAAAGCTTATTCTAAATCACTTTTCATACCTTGCTTTACAGTAAATACTCTGAGCATATATATATATATATATTATTTAACTACCAAATAAAATATTCAGACATTTTTGCCGTCAAATTTCATGGATCCAGTATAAGGCTGCACATTGAATTCAAAACAGATTTCACGAATAAAACATTAAAATTTAGGTTTCTGTTATGCTGTTATTTTATTCCAAAAATCTCATTCGGTATACACTTTCCAGTTTTCGTAAACAGAATGTTAGCACAGTGACTAGGCTATAGTTTCGGACAACATGGCTATTGCCGGCTTCTCCAGGAACGTGACTCCGTTTGAACATAAGCACAAGATAATCTAAAACGAACGACCTTGCTGCATATTTACCTCAGTGTGTAATGTCCCTAACAGTTATGATAAGTCCTTAAGACTTTTATCATAATCGATACAATTTCGTCTCCCTCAAACTCTCTCCATCCTGACCCAAAGGCTTCAGAACTAGAATGTGCGGAATCCAGTTCTCCTGTTGCTGCTGCTAGTGATAGATTACTGAGTACCTAGGTTTCTTAAAACCTGGGGCGAGAGGGGAGCTAGGAAAATAAAGGCGTCTGTTATTTTCATGATATGTATTAATTTTATAGAGCAATCATTCACTAACGGTACATATGATAAAATTGATCTAAACCTTCATTACATAACATTCTTGAAATGATTAACTGGGGAGAATTCGGTAACATTTATATGTATTGGGGCAATTCTCGTGAACACATTCCTGCAGAATAAGCCAAAAGAATACGAAAGTGTCGGGCAAATTACCAAATAACAGAATACACGTAATCGTGAAATACAGTAGAGCGCAACACAGAACTAGTATATACAAGAAACTCTGAGCGTATGTAGCTAATGAAGAAATAAGTCACTGCATGAATGAATGCCAAGATGAATAAATACAGACATAGATAAATGAGCGAGAGAGGAAATTGTGCCTGAGAGAACCCTGGTCTTTTCTTTCCTCTTGAGGTAAAGATGAGCAAGAAACATAGAGCAAAGAAATGGTAATATTTTTCTTCAACAAATAACAGAAGCCCAAGAGCCTGCGTTACATAATTATCTTACGGGCTTGGTATGAATATTTATGGCAGATACGATTTTGGCTTTTGATGGCTTGGGCCCTAAACTCATAGAAATATATATATACGTATATATACGTATATATATATATATATATATATATATATATATATATATTATATATATATATATATATATATATAACACACACACACACACACACACACACACACACACACACACACACATATATATATATATATATATATATATATATATATATATATATATATATATATATATATATCATCTCTTTTTTTATGTTTCTTCTTCTTGGTGTTATTGCAAAACGTTCAGTAGTTTTCCAGTTCTTTGACCTTGAGATTCTGTAAAATTACTCGAGGTGGCAGATAAACTAAACATTGTAACTCATTTCTCCGGTTTTATTAAGAGAACGATGGGCTATCATAATTTTCCATTTCCATAGTGAATGTGATTGATAGGATCAATTCGTGAAATTCAATTTGCTAATTTTTTGGTCCATGTTCCTGGTTCAGAGACAATATTCCTCCGACTTAAAGTTCTTACGTTGCTTCTCCTTTGTTCAAAAGTGCATAAGCGTAAAGCTGTATGGATTCCTTAGCGTGGAGACTATGTTCTAATTATATGATCTCCTTTGGTCGTTGTAGGATCATATCGGAGTTTCTCTGCTTAGACTGCCCTTTAAAATATTACGTTTATTTTTCATTCGCGCACATCAGGGAGGGAGGGAGTGTCAGTTCAGGTGGCGATTTTCAGAATGGGTTTGCATGGCAGTGGGGCCACTGAAGTGGGTGATTTTAAATGGTTCGGTGTGATGAAGTGACTTCATTCTAACTGGATCCGTATTTCTGACGCCATTTGAATGATCTGAATGGCTGAGGAACATCACTGGAGGATGCAAATGTCTAAATTGTTGAAGAGAGGTGAGCGTCGTCGCTTGAGGAGCTCGGCATGGTTGAATGACGTAACGACGAGGAATATCTGTAAAGACTAAGCCTGGATGAGCGACTGTTGAATGACATAACGACGAGGAATATCTTTAAAGACTGAGCCTGGATGAGCAACTGGTTGAATGACGCAATGACGAGGAACATCTTTAAAGACTGAGCCTAGATGAGCGACTGGTTGAATGACGCAACGGTGAGGAATATCTTTAAAGATTGAGCCTGGATGAGCGACTGGTTGAAAATGATGTTAACGAATAACGAATATCTTTGAAAGATTGAGCCTGGTATGGAGCGACTTGTTTGGTAATGACCGTAACCGACGAGAATATCTTGAAAGACTGAGCCTGGATGAGTGACTGGTTGAATGATGTAACGACGAGGAATATCTTTAAAGATTGAGCCTGGATGAGCAACAGGTTGAATGACGCAACGACGAGGAACATCTTTAAAACTGAGCCTGGATGAGCGACTGGTTGAATGACGTAACGACAAGAATATCTTGAAAGATTGAGCCTGGATGAGCGACTGTTGTAATGACGTAACAACGAGAACATCTTTAAAGACTGAGCCTGGATGAGTGACTGGTTGAATGACGTAATGACGAGGAATATCTTTAAACACCAGCCTGGATGAGCGACTGCTGTAATGACGTAACGACGAGAATATCTTGAAAGACTGAGCCTGGATGAGTGACTGGTTGAATGACGTAACGACGAGGAATATCTTTAAAGATTGAGCCTGGATGAGCAACAGGTTGAATGACGCAACGACGAGGAACATCTTTAAAAACCGAGCCTGGATGAGCGACTGGTGAAATGACGCAATGGTGAGGAATATCTTGAAAGACTGAGCCTGGATGAGCGACTGGTTGAATGACGTAATGACAAGAATATCTTGAAAGATTGAGCCTGGATGAGCGACGGTTTGTTAAATGGACGTAAAACGAGAACATCTTTTAAAAGACTGAGCCTGGGATGAGCGACTGGTTGAATGACGTAAACGACGAGGAATATCTTTAAAGATTGAGCCTGGATGAGTGACTGGTTGAATGACGTAACGACGAGGAATATCTTTAAACACCAGCCTGGATGAGCGACTGCTGTAATGACGTAACGACGAGAATATCTTGAAAGACTGAGCCTGGATGAGCGACTGGTGTAATGATGTAAAGACGAGGAACATCTTTAAAGACTGAGCCTGGATGTGGGACTGGTTGAATGACGTAACGACGAGGAATATCTTTAAACACCAGCCTGGATGAGCGACTGGTGTAATGACGTAACGACGAGGAACATCTTTAAAGACTGAGCCTGGATGAGCGACTGGTTGAATGACGTAATGACGAGGAATATCTTTAAACACCAGCCTGGATGAGAGACTGATGTAATGACGTAACGACGAGAATATCTTGAAAGACTGAGCCTGGATGAGCGACTGATGTAATGACGTAAAGACGAGGAACATCTTTAAAGACTGAGCCTGGATGTGGAACTGGTTGAATGATGTAATGACAAGGAACATCTTTGAACACCAGCCTGGCCAATGCGCTACTGGTGTAATGACGTAAAGACGAGGAACATCTTTCAAGACTGAGCCTCGATGAGGGACTGGTTGAATGACGTAACGACGAGGAATATCTTTAAACACCGAGCCTGGATGAGCGACTGGTGTAATGACGCAATGGTGAGGAATACCTTTAAAGATTGAGCCTGGATGAGCGACTGGTTGAATGATATAAGGACAAGAATATCTTGAAAGATTGAGCCTGGATGAGCGACTGGTGTAATGACGTAACGACGAGGAATATCTTGAAAGATTGAGCCTGGATGAGCAACTGGTTGAATGACGCAACGACGAGGAACATCTTTAAACACCGAGCCTGGATGAGCGACTGGTTGAATGACGTAACGACGAGAATATCTTGAAAGATTGAGCCTGGATGAGCTACTCGGTTGAATGACGTAACGACGAGAATATCTTGAAAGATTGAGCCTGGATGAGCTACTCGGTTGAATGACGTAACGACGAGAATATCTTGAAAGATTGAGCCTGGATGAGCGACCCGATTGAATGACGTAACGACGAGAATATCTTGAAAATTAGGCCTGATAGCCTACTCGGATTGAATGAACGTAAACGACTGAAATACTTTAAAGATTGAGCCTGGATGAGGGACTGGTGTAATGACGCAACGGTGAGGAATATCTTTAAAGATTGAGTCTGGATGAGCGACTGTTGTAATGACGTAAAGACGAGGAACATCGCCCCCACGATATACTTGAAACAATGATGTACGAGAAATTAAGAAACATTGTAAAATTATTGACGCCATTACAAAAGGCCGATATACTTGAAACTATATTGTATGAGAAATTTATAGAATTATGTACGAAAAATGTATGCAAGTTTGAACAGGAAAATATGCCGGAATGGAATTGTCTCGACAACTCTTAATGAGGCTCACTGAGGATACAGCAGCAATTTGTGAAGGAAAGGACACTTTCTTCACGATGCATTCCCAAATGACTGCGTATATAAAAAAATCATTTCAAACTCCCATTATGTTTTCGTAACGAGTGTTCATTTTCTCAGCTTTCGTGTACTATAGTTTGACCGAGGGGAGGCCATCCTAACAAGTGTTCATTCTCTCAGCTCTTGTATACTAGGTTGTCCGATGGAGATTCTAGTTACTCAATCAATCAATTTCCTAATGGCTCTCAAGTCCGGGGCGAAAACCAAGGGAGACAAATATCGCTCGTTAGAGTGGGCCCGTTTCCCGATAATTCTTGTAGGGTCTTCCGTCAGGTTTGCCTCGTCGTCTAGTTTAGTACGAAGGTACTTTAAGCCTAAACACCCTCCTTCATGTACTACTCATGCGTTTATTTGCGCAGGGAATGGCTTAAGGAGCGGGAACCGAAGGTCGGGAACAAACCTAACGAGTGCAATGTAAGATCAAACTCACAGCTGTGCACCTACATATTTGATGGTGTTTTGGAGATGAAAGGGAAGTTTAGGGGCTACGAGATTATGTCAGAATCTTTGACGCATATTTTTCCACCTCAAATTTGAGTGGAAAGTATATGTAGGGGAGGTTCAAAAAATACCATATCACGGTCTCATTTTGTTGCATATAAATCGGAAATGAGAAGTAGGTGTGGGGAGGCTCATTTGCATATCGAAGTCTATTTGCGGACATAGGGAAACGAACATAGAGAACGCTAGCAAAGACGTGGTCGTGTCAGTAAAGGATATTTTAGCAATTCCTTTCCAGTAAAAAGGAGATAGCCTTCTTGCTGGTATTATCTAGAAATTTGGTTTAGAACTAGTTTTTTTTAATGAATTTACTTGCAGTCATTTACAAATGTGTCTGTGGTGTCGTATTAGAAAAAAAGTAAATTGATAAGTTACTATTGAATGGTAAAATCTCTCCCAAATTGTATTATTTCATATTGTATGTATTCATCTGAGTACACCTTACTTGTTCGTTTTGGACACTTAGATCGAGTATCAGGGATTATTCCAGATATCCAGCGTAAAGATTGGCTTCGAGGCTCTCTGTGTACACTGATCATTTGTGCTCTGGGTTGGATGTACTCACCTCAGTTAGTCATTCACTTGATTATTGACAGAAGACCTTTAATGT